>NC_081180.1:246829623-247182123 GCF_029867415.1 Vicia villosa | reverse complement strand
GGCGTCGAGGGTAGGGTTCGAACCCAGGCCCTCACGCATGCCACAAGCGTACCTTCGCCAACTGTGCTGCGTCAGTTTAGTGTTAAAATCATGATTCCACATTATAATATCTAAAAAAAACGCATGAACCAGAATTCAAAATTGAAACGCGCGGACTCTGTTCCTTATCATCTTCTTCGTTTTTCTTCATCCCTGCAGATTTCATACTCACAAACCAGGGCAGATAAATGTAAAATAAATACATGATTCGATTGGAAACTGTATCACAAACACGGTAATGGCTTTTATTTGGTCCAATTTCACTTGTTTTGAGAAACCCCAATCTTAAGCTTGTGTAACCTATTAATGGTGAATTCATGAATCTGCAACGAAACTTCAATCAGATTATCCAGAAACAATCTAAACATCATCATAAACACATATATGTAATTAAAATACGATGAGGATGCATCAATTGTTGTAACCGAAAATAAAAAAAACCATGGTGCAAACCGTGATGGATGGCCGCGATTCCGAATGCCAACGGCCTCAAGACTGATTGGAAGACTTCCCCAGATCCTCTATGATCGTTTCTGGACATCCAAAAACCCCTAATTCTCCTTCAAACTCCCAAACCGAGTTCCAAATATTCCTGGCCTTTTTTTGAGTTCATACCACTGTGTTTGGCTGCAAAATCCTCCCCTGGCCTGCAGTTGTTATGTCCTTATATGTGATTCAATTAGGTCAAGAAAACTTGATCCAAATCCTTTGAAGAATCAAAAATTTCCTTTCATGGATCCCCCTTGCCATTTTCACGTTTCTTCTTAAAATTGACTTCTTCTCTTTTTTTTTTTTAATTTTATTATTTATTTTTTATTTTATAACTAGTAATTAGTAAAAATAGTTAGTAATAATATTTAAATGGTAACTAATACTAATAGATAACAATAACAATAATGAAATTAATAATAATAATTCTAATATATACAATTACTAAAAAATAATAAACCTTAAAAAATGAAAATTAATAATGCTAAATACTTAATAGTTAGTCATGATAAATCAAAACAAATGTTATTAAAACCCAAAAAAAATACCCAAAAATGATAAAACCTTTGTAATAATTGGGCCCCAAATGCTCGGGTCCCAAAATACCTGTTATCCACACCCCTATTCCAATTTGATAAATTATTAGACCAGAAATGATCGGGCAAATTTTGGGGTATGACAGCTGCCCCTGTTCAATCTTCTTAAACCTGAAGAATCAGGTAGGCACGTCTGCCTATCGTGATCTAAAGGTAGAAGATGATTGGACACTGAAATGCCCTAAAATTTGCATTTGTCGAGAAGGACTTCTGAGGGAGATGGGCTTACAGATGCCACCCAGGGTAAATATCATTCCTTCTTCTCTTTTTTCTCTCTTTTTTTTTTGCGAAGCAGATGCTCCTTCTTTTTTTTTGAGGAGCTACGCATTTTGATCGTAGCGTGGCCTGAAAAGGCAGTTTTGACTTTATGCAATGCTTATGATGCATGCGATGCATGATGCAGTGAGCTTCTCAAAATAAATGAGAGCGGTGTATGTATATGCAATATGTATGAATGAAGTATGTAAGTTGAAATGATGCATGATTGTTAGTTTATGTAAATCGAAGTGTGTTAGTAATTCTGAAAAGAAAGAAGACACCTTTGATTGTTTGTTGATGATGTTTTGGAAGATATCACTGTCGAGGGACTAACGTGATAAACCCAATTGAAGAACGGTTTAAAAATCTTGTGTGCCTGAAAAAGCTCCTAGAAAGGATGGAATACGCTTTAAAGAAGACTGCCTGAAAAAGGCTCCTGAAAAGGAATAGCGAGGACCTTCTGTTGGTTGTGTAATTGGCTTGCTATGGTCAGCAAGCCTCCGCAGTTTGTGAACCTCTACTTACTGTAGTTCCAGTAAGCTATCGCAGTTTGTGAACCCCTCACTTACTATAGTTCTAGTAAGCTATCGCGGTTTGAACCCCTACTTACTATAGTGCTAGTAAGTTTTTTCGCAGTTTGAACCCCTACTTACCATAGTGCTAGTAAGTTTTCGTAGTTTACGAACCTCTCACTTACCATAGTGCTGGTAAGCTACATCGCAGTTTGGACCCCAATAGGATTGCTTGCTATAATTCCAGCAAGTTCACCTGCACCGACAGGGTTATCGGCGAATATCATCGCAGAATTTACCTGTTTCACCAGGGTTATCTGCGAGTGTTATCGCAGAATTTACCTGTACCACCAATAGGGTTATTCGCGAGTGTTGTCGCGAAATTTACCTATGTTATCAGGGTTATCTGCGAGTGTTATCGCAGAATTTACCTGTACCACCAATAGGGTTATTCGCGAGTGTTATCGCGAAATTTACCTATGTAGAATTTTGTTTTGTAAATGCGTATGCATCATGCTTATGCGTTATGCACATGCCCCTGTTGTTTGTATAATGCGTATGTGTGAATGCTTACACATGTATATGTTGTATGTATACTGATGAAACGGTCAGACGAGGACTGACTACCAGACGGGAACTGGACTTCGTGTAACAGTCAGACGGGAACTGACTACCAGACGGGAACTGGATTTTCATGTAACAGTCAGACGGGAACTGACTTTGAAAATGATTTGGATGGCCAATAAAAATTGGGTTTTTTGTGATATGCTAATGCTCATGCGTATGTATGCATGTTTATGGGTGAATGAACAACAAGGTTGCTATCATCGGTAAGGTTACCGGGAAACGTCAATCGGGTGATTGGAAATAATATCTCAGTAAGGTTACTGGCATCGGTAAGATTACCGGAAGGTGGGTGGATAATGCTTATGCTCATGTACATGTTGAATGATGTAACGAATGGAACGAAGTAATGTCTTCCACAAGACTACCCGAAAAGGTCTTTTGAATGGATGTGAATGTTTTAGAAAAGATTACCTAGAAAGGTTCGTAGAATGTCTTAAAGAAGACCACCTGAGGAAGTTGAAAGATGTCTAAAGAGACTACCTAAAAAAGTTCGTAGAATATCTTAAAGAAGACCGCCTAGAAAGGTTCCTGGAAAGGATGACAGTTTGTCTTGAATAAGACTACCTAAAAAGGCCCTTGGAAATAGCGATGATTGTCTTAGAGAAGACTACCTAGAAAGGTTTTTTTTTTTAGAAAATAATGTCTTAAATGACTACCTAGAAAGGTTCCTGGAAAGGATGACAGTTTGTCTTGAATAAGACTGCCTGAGGAGACTCCTAGGAAGGATCGTGAGATTTGTCTTAAAGAAGACTTCCTGAAAAAGTTCTTAGAAAAAGACTGTCTTAAAGAAGACTACCTGAAGAGGAACTTAGAAACGTAATGTCTAAAAAAGACTGCCTAAAAAGGTACTTAGAAAGAGGATGTCTTGAAGAAGACTACCTGAAAAGGTACTTAGAAACAGAATGTCCTGAAGAGGACTACCTAAAAAGGTTTTTTTTTTTTTTTTGGAAATGACGATGACTGTCTTAGAGAAGACTACCTAAAAAGGTATGGAGTAATGTATTGACCAATGTATGTAGTGCATGACTTGTATGTATTTGTATGATGCTCCAATGGCAGGTTATTAATAACCAAAGCGTATATAGTTCGCTGGAGTTGCGGGTTTGTTTGATGCTAGCGCGATTGCCCAATACTTATTTTTTTTTTGAACTTTGAAGATCGTAGTTAGGAGAAAGATTTGTTCGATGTTGTAAAGTGCGAGAACGCCTTTTTCCCTTTTGTTGTGTGTCTTGCCCCAGTTTGAATTTTTTTTTTTTTTTTTTTAGGAATACTCCACGCCTTTAACCTTTGGAGGTTCTCCACACCTTTAGCCTTGTAGATTCTACACACTTTATGGGTTTGATACCCAATGCCCCAATGCTTAGTGGAAAAGATGCTTATGAGGGAAGTGCCCCCCAGGAAATAGCCTTGTCATATGCTTCGATGTTTAGATTAAAGGGTGTGCCCCTGATCTCCAGGTCATGGAAGGTTATCCATAGTGTTATATCCTTTGAATTTGAATTCTTCCCATGTCTGACATGCCCCTGTTTATGATTGTTTCGAGATGTAACCCAGGTCCATTGAACCTTAGGAAGAATGCCCCTAGTAAATAGGATCTTTGATTGTATGCCCCTGTGCTCCTTGAAATTTTTGCCCCTGTTTAGGAGAACCTCCTAGATGTGGTTCCCCCGACTCCAGGGTCTTTCTTAGAAATGATCACCTTTGATTAACCCATCTCGAGACTTCCTCGATGCTAAGTGTATACTCGTAGATGGTGTTGTACTTTTTTGAGAAGTAGCTCCAATGGAATGCGTATGCAGGTTTTGAAATCGAAGTCCGTTATGAATTAGGACTGGATGGTTTTGAAAAGAATGCTTGAAGAAGCATAGTGATTAGAAGTAGTTTTAACAAACATAGGAGTCAGTATAACAAATTCCTGCTTAATATGCTTTCGTAGTTAACCTTGCCTCAATTAGGACTTTTAAATGTTGTAACTTGGCCTGGTTCATGTTTTAAGAAACAATGGATATAAGGCTCAAAATTTTATTTATCCCACCCCTTTCTCCTTGATGTTCTCCAGATCCTAAAAATTCGCCTAATCCAATGGATGTGCTTTGTTTGCAAGAGAATCGTTTCAGTTTCGATGTTGAGCAGAAGCCTTAGTAGAGATCCAAAATTTGATGACATATGTTGTAAAGATCCAAGCATTGATGTGAAGCTTTGATGGTTTAGCAGTCACAAGATTATCCTTTGTATTCCGCCTTTGTTTTTATCCCTTATTTTTGCATGAGCTAATTCTTTTGAATTTGACCCATCGGGATGCCCTGAATTTTGCCTAAGTCATTTGGTTTGTTTTCAAAAATTCCATTTTGACTTAGCGGGCGTTTTTCTTTTGAATGCTCCTTTTGAGATTTGATCCTTGGATATTGAATATTGTGACTGCCATGTCGACTTTGATTTGCAAGCTTCGACTTTGATACTTCCTCGATCCTGAATGATGTATTGAGGAAGAAAATTGTTGTGAATGTTATCTCCATTGCATCCTCAATCTTGGACGAATGCGAGGAAGAAGGCATGCTTGAACCTTTTGTTTTGCTTGATCCTTATGCTTGAACCTTTGCTTGGATTGACTGATTCTCTTGGCAACCAAAATGCATCATTGAATTAGTTGACATCTACCCTGCCCCTGGTTAAAATCAAGGTTTATTTGACAAAGTAGAAACAAACTCCAACTCCTGGCTCGAGGGGGTAACTAGGGATTAACATCCTTATATCTCCACTGTTTGGGAAATGAAACAATGCCTGTACATCCTCAGCTCGGTCTTACTTTGAAAGCATATGTTTAGCTGGACTTAGTTATTTGTATTCGTCATTCTCCCTCAAGTTTGTTAATACTCTTAGATTTGAAATTGAAAATAGAATAGAAGCGTACGAGTGGAAAGTCGTAGTAATGCAAGAGCGGAGCGAAAGAATTGATTTCAAAACATGCATGAATATTTTATTGAATTACTATTCGAAAGGTACAACGTTTTACATCAAACAGCATTTTGTGATCGTAGGGTTTACAGTTTTGACATGATAAGCATCTATTAATCCTAGGGACAATCTCCTTTGTTGATCCATTGACCCTGTTTCACTCCTTAGTTCTTTAGACTTGTAGAAGTGGAGGATAACCTCGAATTCTCTTTGGACACGTCAAACCTGTCAGGAATAAACTGTTAGCATGGGTTTTCGTCGTTTCGGAACTTCATGAGTTTCCTTAGACTGAACCTCTTTTGCTTTTTCTCAGGATAGTATCACACCATTTGCAACCTTCAGCGTTTGTAAATTAATGAAGAAAATCTATGACCCTTTCTCCCTTGGCGTGGAGTTAACACAGGTCGCCTTCCCTTCATAGTAGTCATGCATCTTTGTTCAGGATTTTGCCCCAGTTGGACTAAACCTTGCCCCCAGGTTATCGTAAAGCGTCCGTGTAAGTTTGTTATGTTCGTAGATGAACCCCTTATGATTAGATACATCTTGAGTGTGTCTATGAGGGAACTCTTTGTTGAACTAATCCTTGCTCGATGACAACCTTTATTGTATTTATAATTCTGTTATGACAAGGCATGGACATGCGGCTAGCATGGTGAATGACATCCTCTTTTCTTTAGCAAGACTAAGATCTTTTATTCTCCTTGCTCCATAGTCTACGATCCTTTGATTTTTTTTGAAGTTTCGGGAAACCGGCTAGCATGGTAAGTGTGGATGCGGGCGAAGATGCAAATGTAAATGCATGAATGCATGAAAATGCAAATGTACGCGTACGCGAGATACTCCTTATATTGTAACTCCGTGTATGCAATGCGGACGAGTGACATGTAATCCTAGGGATAGCTTTAGAGGCGACATTAGACCCTCTTGGAATCTTTGCAGGATAAATGTTATGACATGCTAAAGGAAATCCCTTGGATTCAAGAGTATGCAGAAGATAGCGGCTAGTGACCGTTCAAGACAGTCACTAAATCTCATGGCCATCGAGAAGCCAATTGACGTGTACCAATGAATTTGTCCCTCGTGGGAAGGTTCTCTATGCGGAACACAACCTATCTAAGGACGATATGGACGAAGAGAAATCCCTACAGGCTAGGGATGTGATGTGTAAATGGAGATCCAAACCCTACAAGTTAGAGGGTGCGCGGGAATAAGCATGGAGTGACCGTTCAGGACAGTCACTAGATTTCATAGCCATCGAGAGGCCAATCGAACGCATGCTAGTGAAGTTGTCCTTCGGGGAAGGACGCGTCGTTGTGAAAACACATGGGTGTGAAAGAAAAATCCCTATGGGCTAGGGAGTGTGTAGATGTAGGCACGAGGTGACCGTTCGAGACAGTCACTAGATCGCATGGCCATCGAGAGGCCAATTGACGTGCGTTAATGGAAATGTCCTTCGTGGGAAGGATGCGTAGTTGTAGATACAAGGATATAAAAGTAAAGTCCCTACAGGTTAGGGCATGCATAAATGGTAATGTCCTTCGGGGGAAAGACATGGTCTTTAGAAATTAGAGTCCCTACAGGCTAGGGACCACGTAGGGATACCTGCAAAATTGAACGGATAGACATTCGAAGTATATAGATTGTAAACACATAATAAGCATATAAGCACAAAAGTCCTAGGTTCATAGGTCCGACGTAGCGGCTCTAGGGAGCCTACCCTTTTTTTTTGGGAGTGTTCTAGAAGGTCTCATGGGGTCGTTCGTAGCCTCCGAGACTTTTTGTCTCTTCGGATTTTAGAACAACTCATTTTATCCATGAGGTTCGAATTTTTGGGGTAGGTTCTCGGAGAGATCAGCCAAGTATCCAGTCCTGCCCTCAACAAAGTCAAGCCTCGTTTTGGACATTTCCGAATCCTCAACCCACTCCGAGTGGAGTTATCAATGAGACTCGTAGGCGATTCATGCTCCCCTATTGATCTCAAAGTTAACTCCCACACTTAGGGTTTTAACATTACATAATGCCAGCAGTGTATATAAAAATATAACAATTAGGCAATTAAATATAAATATATTAACATAAACAATTAAATATAAACATATTATAAACAATTAAATATTTTTTAGACAAAAAACAAAAAAAAATAATTGCAAACCCTAAAAAAGGCGAATTAGCCAAACCCTAAAAAGTTGTCAAACCTAAACCCTGCCAAAACCTAAAACCGATAGGAGCATAGTATTCACTTATTAAGTTGTCCCCAGCAGAGTCGCCAGCTGTAGCAACCTGCCTAAAATTTTAACTTAGAGAGTCGCCACCTATTCTGAAGGGCGAATAGGAAACCCTACGCAGATGTGAGATTCAGGGTAAGATACTATATTCAGGTCGAGGGAAGGTGTTAGGCACCCTCAACCCTTTCCTATTGGCTTTGAATCTAAGGGTCAAGTTTTATGGCTAAAAAGTTAAGGTTTTATAGCTAAGGCAGTGAATAGGGGAAAAATTGAGAATTTAGGGAGGGGGACTCGCCTTGTTACCAAGTGCCTACGTATCTCCTTATGGAGAATCAGAGTCAACGTAGTTCGGGGCACAGGATTGTACGCCTTAGAGTTGAATTGAATGTATTTGAATTTGTTTTGAAGTTGTTTTGAAATGCGAATGTTCGAAGGTATTTTGAGTTACCTTATCGTAGTTGTGAGCATCGCAGTGTTGAAACACCGTAGTATCGTGGTTTAGTGTATTTTGAGTGTTTTAGGATTTGGGCGTACAACCCTGATTTAATTTTGCACTATTAACCGCAACGATCAATAGATTCGATCGCCATAGTTAACAGGTTTGAAATTGTATTGCTAATTATTCTAATCGATTGATTCGATTATCACCGTTAGCAAATTGATTGTATTTTAATTATTGATTTATTAACTTATCGTTATCCCTCATAATCAATAGCTTTGATTAAAAATAATAACGAATTTTTAAAGGGAAATACGCTAATCATCGTAACCAATAAGATGGTTAAAACCATTTAGCAAAATAAATTGTTATTTTAATTTATAGGATTTGATTAATTAAATTAATCGATTATTAATCATCGCGACCAATAAATTTAGTCGAAACAAATAATAATTTAAATCCTAATATTTGGCCAAGGACCACTGGGATGGGATTGAGCGAACCCTAATACCTTAATATATTTTTCTAGGGTTTTTATTGTTTTTAACAGTTAAAGTTTATAAAAATAAATTAAATCGAAAAATTGAGATAATCCTAATTAATTATAATCTACTCCTAATTCTAATTTTATTTTTCTAACCCTAATTTATAAATTAATTTGATTAAACATAATGAGTTAATATTTAATTCAATTAATTAACAATAAAATAGAAAATATATAATAAACCTGGGCGCCTGATTGTGTGTGAGCGCCTCCTGAGTGTCCACAATGCACCTGCGCATTCCTACATGTTGGATCAAACTTTGGGATCATCCTGTGGTCCTGCTGCGAAGGTACACGATTTGTACATGCATGTGCGCGCGCTGGATCGGAGAGCTGAACATATGATTTCAATTCATAAAAAACAAATGGCGTCGAGGGTAGGGTTCGAACCCAGGCCCTCACGCATGCCACAAGCGTACCTTCGCCAACTGTGCTGCGTCAGTTTAGTGTTAAAATCATGATTCCACATTATAATATCTAAAAAAAACGCATGAACCAGAATTCAAAATTGAAACGCGCGGACTCTGTTCCTTATCATCTTCTTCGTTTTTCTTCATCCCTGCAGATTTCATACTCACAAACCAGGGCAGATAAATGTAAAATAAATACATGATTCGATTGGAAACTGTATCACAAACACGGTAATGGCTTTTATTTGGTCCAATTTCACTTGTTTTGAGAAACCCCAATCTTAAGCTTGTGTAACCTATTAATGGTGAATTCATGAATCTGCAACGAAACTTCAATCAGATTATCCAGAAACAATCTAAACATCATCATAAACACATATATGTAATTAAAATACGATGAGGATGCATCAATTGTTGTAACCGAAAATAAAAAAAACCATGGTGCAAACCGTGATGGATGGCCGCGATTCCGAATGCCAACGGCCTCAAGACTGATTGGAAGACTTCCCCAGATCCTCTATGATCGTTTCTGGACATCCAAAAACCCCTAATTCTCCTTCAAACTCCCAAACCGAGTTCCAAATATTCCTGGCCTTTTTTTGAGTTCATACCACTGTGTTTGGCTGCAAAATCCTCCCCTGGCCTGCAGTTGTTATGTCCTTATATGTGATTCAATTAGGTCAAGAAAACTTGATCCAAATCCTTTGAAGAATCAAAAATTTCCTTTCATGGATCCCCCTTGCCATTTTCACGTTTCTTCTTAAAATTGACTTCTTCTCTTTTTTTTTTTTTAATTTTATTATTTATTTTTTATTTTATAACTAGTAATTAGTAAAAATAGTTAGTAATAATATTTAAATGGTAACTAATACTAATAGATAACAATAACAATAATGAAATTAATAATAATAATTCTAATATATACAATTACTAAAAAATAATAAACCTTAAAAAATGAAAATTAATAATGCTAAATACTTAATAGTTAGTCATGATAAATCAAAACAAATGTTATTAAAACCCAAAAAAAATACCCAAAAATGATAAAACCTTTGTAATAATTGGGCCCCAAATGCTCGGGTCCCAAAATACCTGTTATCCACACCCCTATTCCAATTTGATAAATTATTAGACCAGAAATGATCGGGCAAATTTTGGGGTATGACAACTGACCTTGGGACTTGATGTAAAGTGTAGGCTCACTCTTGCTCCTCCTGAATCCTCGATCCATGAAATATTGATCGATTCTGCTATACCATGCTCGAGGTGCTTGCTTCAAACCGTAGAGTGCTTTTCTTAGTCTTAACACTTTGCTTTCTTCACCTTCAGATATGAATCCTCGTGGCTGCTCCACATAGATCTCTTCTTCAAGTACACCATTAAGGAAGGCAGATTTGACATCTAGTTGATGGATACTCCATCCTTTTTGTGCCGCAAGAGCTATTAGAGCCCTTATGGTATCAAGACGAGCTACTGGTGCAAATGTCTCATTGTAGTCAATCCCAGGTTGTTGTGAGTAACCCTTAGCTACTAGCCTCGCCTTGTGTTTCTGTATGGTTCCATCAGGGTTGAGAGTTGTCTTATAGACCCACTTAACCCCAATAATATCTTTTCCATGAGGACGGTTTACTAACTCCCATGCGTTGTTTTTCTCGATCATCTTTATCTCTTCTTCCATTGCCTTGACCCATACTTCCTGCTTTGACGCTTCTTCAAAACTTCCAGGTTCAAGTATGGCCATGTTACAGGTTTCATATATGTCCACCAAGGATCTTACTCGTCTTGGAGTAGACTCTGGTGATGATAGTTCTTGTTCTTGTTCTTGTGGTGGAGGTGAAAGAGGTTCACTAGATTCTTCGTCCTCGGGTTCTTCATCCTCGGGTTCTTCTTGAGGTAGTTGGGCTGGTATGAGGATGTTCTTCACCACTTTTTCTTCATCCCAATTCCAAGAAGCATTCTCATCAACTTCAACATCTCGACTGATGATGAGTTTTTTAGTTTGTAAGTTGTAGACACGGTAGCCCTTAGAGATTGTGCTATACCCCAGGAAGATACCTCGTATACTCTTGTCTTCAAGCTTATGCCTCTTCACGTCTGGAATATGAATGTAGCATATAGATCCAAAGACCCTTAGGTGATTTGCTGATGGCTTCTTCCCGCTCCACGATTCAATTGGAGTCTTATCTTGTACTGCCTTAGTTGGACATCTATTGAGTATGTAAACAGCAGTGTAGACCGCTTCAGCCCAAAATGTGTTAGGCATTCCCTTCTCCTTGAGCATCGATCTAGCCATCTCCATAACTGTGCGATTCTTTCTCTCAGACACACCATTTTGTTGAGGTGAATATGCGACTGTAAGTTGTCGCTCTATGCCTTCATCCTCGCAAAATCTATCGAACTCGCGAGAGGTGTACTCTTTGCCGCGATCACTTCTTAGTACTTTTATCTATTTTCCACTTTGATTTTCCGCAAGGGCCTTGAATTTTTTGAATACTCCAAAGACTTCTGTGGACCTCCGTTTTTTAATCCGGGCCATACCTCTGTTCTGTAGAGATACGTGAACTGACTCTTTTTTATCGCTTAATGCTTTCGCATTTTTTTGAAAATTCACAGAGTCGCCACCGACCTTTTATTTTATCCAATTAAGGAAAGGTTTATAAAAGACACAGAAAAAAGACCTTTGAGAAATTCTGGGTAAGGGGGTAGGCTATACAAAGGGAAGGTGTTAGCACCCTTTGTATCCATGGTTATCCATGGGCTCTTAAGTTTGCTTAGCTCACTTGTTTTTCGATCATTTTTTAATTGCTCTGAAATTGCTCATATGTGGTTCCAAATACTTTTGTAAATTGAATTTTGTAATGATCCGTGTGTGGATGTATACAAAATGCTTGTTTATCTTTCGAAAGATGTTTTGAAAAGAACGTTAACTTTGTAATAATCCGTGTTTGGATGTATACAAAGTATTGTCTTTTTTGAAAGTTTTGTTTTGAAAAACAACAGCGTATGAGAATTTTGTTTGTTTTGATTTGAGCAAGCAAACTAGGAGGTCTACCCTGAGTTGTAAGGTCTTTATCCTATTTCCTTTAAAAATCTATCCTTTCACCGGATACAAACAAAAGGTTCGATTTTGTACTCAACAGTTGAATTTTGACTTTTGATTTTGAAAGAATGAGAAGGGATTACCTGAAGAGGTGCAAGTGTGATTGTGATTGTATTCAGATATTTTATCTTTGAAGTTAGTGATCTAACGGTTCAATTTTATCTTTGACATACACGCAGTTTATATTTTTGCTGGAAATTAAAATGCGGAAATGTAAAGTGCGGAAAGTAAATCTACACTATTACATCGATTGTGCAGGAAATGTAAACTAGCCTATTTACATGAATTTGACATCCTATACATTTATCTAGGAATTTAAATTGCAAGGAAAATAAAAGGCATGTTTTTGGATTTTTTATGATTGATTCTAATTATAATTAATGCATGATTAATTAAATTAAAATGAAGAAAAAAGATGAAAATAGATTTAAACCTAGAAATTAAGTTTAAAATATGTACAAAATATTTGTCAATTAATTTTAAAACAAAACTAATTATTTTTTTGAATTTTTTGAATTGATTTGAAATTGATTTAAGTTAATTAAAACATAATTATGCAAATAATTATACAAATAATTAAAACTTAAAGATAAAATTATTCAAAATATGTACAAAATTAGTTTATAATATATAAACAATATTTAACATAAAGAACAATTTTTTTTATGATTTTTTGATTAGTTAGAATAATTAAAAAGCAAATATATAAATATACTAATTAATTATGCAAAATATTGAAATTTTGAAGAAAAATAAAATATTTTTATTTCAGAAAATAATATATTATTTTAGAAGTCTAAAAATATTTTTTGTGTATTTTTTGGATTTTTAAAACTATTTTTAATTAATTTAACAAAGAAATTAAAATAAAAATAGAAAATAAAAGGATACTGATCATGTGTGGCTGGATTGAGGGTCCATGATAAGGATTGTTTGATCTGGCGCGTTGGATGATTCATTAAATGAGATCAGATGGTCCAGAAATTGAGGCACGTGGTGATCAGTACACCTGCAGAGCACAGAATTAGAGGAAATTTAAAAAAAGTACGCGCGCTGGCTGTCCAATGAGGTGGGGACACCTCATCATCTTCAACCTCTCGCTAGGGCTTTTTACAGCTCTTTTATGAAAGAGCGCTGTAATTGATGAACTTCAAACCTGCAAAATAGCGAATAGGGGTAAACGTGCAAAGAAATTTGGCGCGATGGTACCATTCGACTCGTTTAATCCATACGAACCTAATGGTGCTACTTAGAACCTCTAATTTTGCCTATTTTGGAAAACCCTAATTTTGAGATGAAGAACCCTAAAATGGTAGTTTCGTGTATACGTGTTCAAACTTCAATTAAGTTTCCAGAAATGATCTACACCTCAAACCAAACTTAATTATATGTCTACATCTTGCTAATCATGTGTGAATAACCAGATACAAGTTAATTTAGGTTCGAACCAGTTATGACCTGTATAGCTCGATTTAGTGAGCTTTAAGGCTTGCAATTGATTGGGATAGTTTCAGTGAAGCTCGGAGGTGATGTTTGAATGCTTAGTTTGTATTAAAACTGACTGAAATTAAAAACTCGAATTTGAATTTTCTTTGAAATTTTTCAAGTGGTTACAAGTGTGTTATGAGCTAAGCTTTGCCTCTGAACTTGTCTCTCTATGTTACTGAACTATGGTAGTCTATATATAAGCATTGAGTGCTTAGAATTGAAGCTAAGAAGCATCTTAGTTGCCTTTGTGGAAATCTTGATTTTTTAATATTAAAAAGCTTTGAATTCTTGACCAAGTCTTCTTGCCTTCAATGCACCTGCCTTGCTCTTCAATTCTCTGCAGAAAGATGAAGATTCCTTGGGTGAGTCATGCTTGGAAGTTAAGCTACCATTTATCCATCCATTTTCCTTTTAATTTTAATCTTAAAATAAGATAAAATCAAGCAAAAAATGAATAAAAATGGTGTGGGCTTAGTCTTGGTCGTGGGAGGCCCATAATAACATGGCAAAGATGTTTGAACCATAAAAACTTGGCCCCTTTTGGAAAAAATGCATTTTTGAGCAATGTTGGTTTCATGCATTTTCCAAAATTTAGCCAACTTCAACAAGGTGTAAATCCTTCAATTTTTTTCATATGAAGGAGATCTTGCACTTTTTGGAAACCTAAAAGAGTCCTCTAACCAATGTCTTTGGTCTCATGTCAAAATGATTTTTGATGCTCCTTGTGTATCCTTTTGAAAAAAGTGTCTTTTTGTTGACTTTGAAAATGACCTGTAATGTCTTTGGTCATATTTTTCAAATGTGAATGCAATGACCATGCGATCAATTGCATTTGAAAGATAATTGAATTTCCTTCAAAATGAGCTTTGGTTTGAATTTTTTGGATGAAGGATGAGAGAGTTATGATCAGTCAAAGTTGAGTTGACTTTTCAGGCAAAAACCCTAATTTTGAATCTTAGGGTTTTGTTGATTTTTGATCTTTCCTTGATGAATTATGATCATCCAATGATCAAATGATGAATCCTTTGACAAAATATGGACTTTGACAAAAAATTTCATTTTTGACTGTCTGTTGACTTTTTTGGTCAAACGGGTCGTCTGTTGACTGTTTGAGCTGCTGACGGTGCGTCTGAGTGAATTGAAGTTTGAAAATTTGTATGATGGTACTTTGAGATATATGGATGTGCATGGAATCCATTTGAGCTCTCAAAAACTTGTTTCTCCTGTAAAAACAAGAAAACCCTAATCAGGGACTGTTTATGTAGGAGACAGTTAAGCGTACCTGATTTTTGTGCAGTGTTGAGTCTCTGCTAATCGCGTGATATTCAGAAGACTTCTAGAACAAAAATCTTGGAATTTTGAATTTGTGAAAGATTGATTTGATTGATGGTACAAAACACTGAGAATTGTACTGCCAGCAGTTTGGCTGTCAACTGACTGTCCAGGTATTGATGTAGCAGTTAGAGTGAAAAATCAACAGTCAAAGTTAATTTTCTTTTTTGTTGTTTTTGTTTTATGTGAAAAATGAAAGTTTATTTACATGACTTGTTAGAAAAACACAGACATAATAAATAACTAATATTTACTGTATGTGGGCAAAATTACCGATAATAACCTTGAAAATCATTTAATGCACAGAAAAATGAATATTTGACTGGCAGAAAACACATAAAATATTATCTGAGTAATTAAGCAATATTATGACAAATAGTACAACATTTAATACTGACAGTACAAACATTACATACTATATTGAACAGTACGACGAATAAACGGTACAATTAAGAAATAAGAAATACGGCAAATCTTAAGAATGACGATTGATAACCCATGCTACAAATAGTAACATGTAGATGATTGGGAGCATAACCATTGCAGGTCCACACTCTTCAGGACTATGCAGGCAGAAGAAAGTCATGATCACCGTAGCAATGGTGATGACTGTAAAAGACAGTGTCTCTATCCACTTTGCCATTCTTGTCAGGGAAGAAGAGAAAATAGATATGAGGTAGGAATTTGAGAGATGAATTAGAATTTGATGTGAGATTTTATGGAAGAAAATGAGAGGTATTTATAGAATGGAAAGAAGGATAGAGACGTTGGGGAATGATGTGATTCCGCACAAAAGGAAAATTTGAGTGGAAATAAGATTTGAAAGAAAGTGGAGATAGTGTTGGGAAAAAGAGAGATTTGATTTTTGAAAAAGAGATTTGAAAAGATTTTTGAAAATAATGGAATATAGTACAAAAATTAGTGGGAAACAAAAGATAATAATAATCTACTTGTTACCAGTACAGTCTGAGTTTCCTGATTCTGCGCCTGCAAAAAGATTTAACTCTGTACCAATTGTGTCAGTACTATTTATCTGTAAATAAATAAATAGCATGTGTGAAGTAATAAACAGTATTTGGCGTTTGCGTAAGAATGAATTCAACTGCAAGCCAAATTACTGCATAAGAAAAAAAAAATCTAAAAACTAAGTATTTCATATGTCAGGATATTTGTTGAAATAAAAATCCATGATTATATGAGACTCTTAATTTTCAGATTGGAGTTTTCTTGAAAAAAGATGCGGGCAAATTTTGGGGTATAACAGTTGCCCCTATTCAATCTTCTTAAACCTGAAGAGATTGTTTGAAATCTGAAGGTAGAAGATGATTGAATATTTAGATGCCCTGAAAATTTGCACTTACCTTGATCAGAAGAGATGTTGGAAGTTGCATTTGAATGTCGTCTGCGAAGTGTTGTTGGCAGATTGAAACATTACCTGAGATGGGCTTTCAGATGCCACCTGGTAAATGTGTTGATGGTTTGTTCATCAGAATGAATCCATTGAATATATCTTGATGAAGGATTTGAGAGTCTTTGTGTTGACTGTTTCGGAACCGTCCAAGGTTACCGCTTTAAGTCTTGGAAGATAATCGTTACGGAACTTGTCCAAAGTTTTTTCCGATTTAGATTTTGGAAGTTGATCATTGTGGAACCGTCTGAGGTATCGCTTTAGATCTGCAATGTTAGATCGTTCTGGAACCGTCTGAGGTATCGCTTTAGATCCGTGATGCTAGATCGTTCTGGAACCGTCTGAGGTATCGACTTTGATCTGTAATGTTTGTTTTTAAGTTGGTAAGTGATCAGAATGAATCTTCGGCTTGATTATATCTGAGAGAACCGTTCATGGAATTCAGGTGAACACTGCATGTGATTGAGAACATCTTTGTTGAAGATATCTGTCTACCTGAAAAATCAAGTTAGTGATATGCAATGTTTATGATGCATGTAATGTAAGATATTCCCGGAGAAATATGCATGTTATGTTGTGTATGAATATGCGTATGAATATGCGCATGATGCATGATGTATGAATATGATGTATGAATGTATGAATGTATGAATGCATGAATGTATGAATGCATGAATGTTAATGTGAATGTTAATGTGAATGTGAATGTGAATATGAATGTGATGCGTGTCAAGCTTCTAGTCGGAAAAATAAATTCCCACTAGTCATCTGGACATAAATGTATTGTGATCGTTGATGATCTTTTGTCTTGTTTGAGTACCCTTGGCTGGGGAAATTCTTTGAGAACCCTGGTACTCTGTTGAAGGATCTTTGACTATTGCTTGGGAATGAAAGGCAGCTGGAAGTTCTGATGCCATTTCAAATGGGAATGAGGAAGATGCATAATCCTCCGATGCACTATCTGACCAAGTCCGGGTGCGGGGATCACACCTTCTGAAGATAGTAATCTGGAACAAACCCTACTGGGGAATAAGACTTCTTTTGAAGAGAAAATCTTTTGGAGGAATTTGCTGAGAAACGCGTTTCTCTTGGTGGTTTTCTTTTGATGGGATGATGTCCAGATAATTGGGACATTTCCTGAATGCCATTCCTGTTTTTCCTGGTAAACATCAATCATATTCAAATGCACATGCTCATTCAAAATTATCATTGGGACGTTTACGTATTTAAAACAGAAAAAGTGAAAATGGTGATTTTTGAAAAAGCTGCATTGATTTTTGAAAAAGAGCCATGATAGGCTGGTTAGCACAGGGAGACAACAATCCTAGAAGTAGGAAACTGTCAGAAAGTTTTGGAAAATATTTATAAAGATAAATAGCTATGTGAAAACGATCCAGTCAAGTTTCAACTCTGCTATTGCCAATCTGTCTTCGAGCATCTCATCCCTCACTTGTTGGAAGAAAGTGATTAGACTGATCGGTGTCTTTGAGGTGTTGAATCTTGATGGTGAGTAGGCAGCTGAACGGAACACAGTTGTATGCTGCATTCCCTAACTTTTGCCTAGGCTGCCCTTTCAGGTTTTCAGCCTACCGGGATAGTATTTGTTTAGTCTCTAACTTTTGCCTGGACCGCCCTTTCGGGTTTTCAATCCACCGAGACGCTCATTTTTGCCTAAATTGCCCTTTCAGGTTTTCAACTTACCGAGCTATTTTTTTCTTTTTAAGAGAAGTATTTTTTGACTATGTCAGCATTCACAGGATGTGGGAAATCCTCACCATCCATGGTGGTAAGCAACATGGCGCCGCCGGAGAATATTTTCTTGATTATGAATGGTCCCTCGTAGGTGGGAGTCCATTTGCCTCTGGGATCACCTTGTGGTAAGATGATGCGTTTGACAACCAAGCCACCAGTTTGGTATGCTTGACTTTTGACTTTTTGTTGAAGGCTTTGATCATACGCTTTTGGTATAGCTGACCATGACAAATAGCTGCGAGCCTTTTCTCATCAATCAAGTTTATCTGGTCCAACCGTTTTTGAATCCAATCGTCTTCGTCTAGATTGGCTTCTTTCATGATCCTTAGGGAAGGAATCTGAATTTCAATTGGAAGAACTGCCTCCATACCATAGACTAAGGAAAATGGAGTTGCCCCTGTTGAAGTACGCGCAGATGTGCGATAACCATGAAGAGCAAAAGGCAACATCTCATGCCAGTCTTTGTATGTTACTGTCATTTTTTGTATGATTTTCTTGATATTCTTGTTGGCAGCTTCCACCGCGCCGTTCATCTTTGGTCGATATGGAGAAGAATTATGATGTTTGATCTTGAACTGTGTGCAAAGTTCAGTAATCATTCTGTTGTTTAGATTTGTGCCATTGTCCGTGATAATCCGTTCAGGGATGCCGTACCGACAAATGAGATTGTATTTGATGAACCGGGCCACCACATTCTTGGTAACAGAAGCAAATGAAGCTGCTTCTACCCACTTTGTGAAGTAGTCAACAGCGACCAGGATAAAGCGATGTCTGTTGGAGGCAGTAGGTTTGATTTCTCCAATCATATCAATACCCCACATTGCAAAAGGCCAAGGAGCCGTCAGGACGCTTAATGGAACTGGAGGTACATGTACTTTGTCAGCGTATATCTGGCATTTGTGACATGTTCGGGAGTGCTGATGGCAGTCTGTTTCCATGGTAGACCAGTAATAACCTGCTCTCAGGATCTTTTTAGCCATTGTATGTCCACTGGAATGAGTACCGAAGGCACCATTGTGTATTTCTTCCATGATCTGTTCTGCTTCCTTCTTGTTTACACAGCGAAGTAAAGTCGAGTCATGGTTGCGTTTGTATAGGGTTCCATTGCTTAGAAAGAATTTGGCAGCAAATCTCCTTAGAAACTTTCTGTCGTTAATGGATGCCCCTTCAGGGTACTCCTGAGCTTCGAGATATCTTTTTACTTCATGGAACCATGGTTTTTCCTCGGTTCCTTCGGTATTGATCTCATTGCAATAGGATGGTTCATCTTGCCTGTAAATGGTGATCATAGGCGCCTCGTTGTCCCACCTGACTTTGAACATGGATGACATGGTAGCTAAAGCATCAGCTAGTTGATTTTCCTCGCGTGGGATGTGTTCGAAAGTGATTTCTTCGAAGTAAGGAATCAAACTCAGCACATATTCTTTGTAAGGAATTAGATTTGGGTGCTTTGTGTCCCATTCCCCTTTGACTTGGTAGATTACCAAGGCCGAGTCTCCGTAGACTTCCAGGAATTTGATTCTTAGATCGATTGCAGCTTTAAGACCCAGAATACATGCTTCGTATTCGGCTATATTGTTAGTGCAATTGAAGCATAATCTGGCAGTGAACGGTGTGTAACTTCCTGCGGGGGAAATGATCACAGCTCCGATGCCATTGCCAAGTGCATTAGAAGCTCCGTCAAAAACCATAGTCCACCGGGATCCTGGCTCGGGTCCTTCTTCTGGTCCTGGTTGTTTGTAGTCATTGACTAGCATAATGTCTTCGTCTGGGAAGTCAAAGTTCAAGGCTTGATAATCATCCACTGCTTGATGAGCCAGATGATCAGCTACCACACTTCCTTTGATTGCTTTTTGTGAAGTGTATTGAATGTCATATTCTGTTAAGATCATTTGCCATCTTGCTATTCTTCCAGAGAGAGCAGGTTTTTCGAACACGTATTTGATGGGATCCATCTTGGAGATTAGGAAAGTGGTGTGATTTAGCATGTACTGTCTTAGTCGGCGAGCCGCCCAAGCTAAGGCACAACAAGTTTTTTCGAGTAGTGAGTATCTTGTTTCACAATCGGCAAACTTTTTGCTAAGATAGTAGATTGCGTGCTCCTTTCGGCCGGATTCGTCATGTTGCCCTAGTACACACCCCATTGAGTCTTCTAACACAGTTAGGTACATTATCAGAGGTCTGCCTTCCACAGGTGGCAACAAGATTGGAGGTTTTTGGAGATATTCTTTGATTTTGTCAAAGGCTAACTGGCATTTGTCATTCCACCTTTCCACTTGATCTTTCTTCAACAGTTTGAAGATCGGCACACAAGTAGTAGTCATGTGGGCAATAAATCGGGCGATGTAATTTAGACGTCCCAAGAATCCTCTGACTTGTTTCTCGGTACGAGGTATAGGCATTTCTTGAATGGCTTTAACCTTGGCGGGATCAACCTCAATACCCTTGCTGCTGACGATGAAACCTAAGAGTTTGCCGGATCTTACTCCAAAGGTACACTTATTTGGGTTCAGTCGCAACTTGTATTTCTTGAGTCTGTCAAACAACTTGTGTAAATGACCCAGATGTTCTTCCTCGGTGTTGGATTTTGCAATCATGTCATCGACATACACCTCTATTTCTTGATGAATCATATCATGAAATAGCGCTACCATTGCACGTTGATAGGTTGCTCCTGCGTTTTTCAGACCAAAGGGCATTACTTTGTAACAAAAGGTTCCCCAGGGTGTTGTGAAAGTTGTTTTTTCCATGTCTTCGGGTGCCATCTTGATTTGATTGTACCCTGAGAATCCGTCCATAAAGGAGAATACCTTGCATTGTGCGGTATTGTCAACCAGTACATCGATGTGTGGTAAAGGGAAATCATCTTTGGGGCTCGCCCGGTTCAGATCTCTGTAGTCCACGCACATTCTGACTTTCCCGTCTTTTTTAGGTACAGGGACGATGTTAGCTATCCAAGGAGGATAACTTACAACTTTTAGGAATCCGGCATTGAACTGTTTTTCAACCTCGTCTTTGATCTTTTTTGACATATCAGGCCTACTCCTTCGTAGTTTCTGTTTGACTGGAATGCTACCTTCTTTGATTGGCAGGCGATGAACTACAATGTCTGTGTCAAGGCCTGGCATATCCTCATAGGAGCAGGCGAATATCTCGACGTAGTCTCGCAGCATTTGAATCAGTCTTTGCTTGACGCTGTGTTCTAAATCAGCCCCTATTTTGACTTCTTTCATTTCTTCGCTGCTGCCCAAGTTGATGACCTCAATTGGCTCCTCGTGAGGCTGTATGGCCTTGTCTTCTTGTTCTAGCAGCCTTGCAAGTTCTCTTGGCACTTCACAATCTTCCTCACTTTCGTCCTCAGTTTGGTAGATCGAATTTTCAAAGTCATGACGGGCAATAGCAGAATCGTTGTTGACTGGATCCAGAGTGTATGTGAATCTGCAAGTTAATTATGTGAGTATGTGTGAAGAAAAACATAGCTATTTGAAAGCGAAGAAAGAAGGAAAAAGGATCACAAAATTTAAATATGCAAGCGTCCCATGATTTTATTGAATGCACATGATCATGATATGATAAGCCCTTATAGAAGGACCGGTGTGCTAAGGCACACGGCTTTCCAGCTCATGGTTCGATTGTTCAGGAACCACTTTTATCTTTGCACAATATACACAAAGAAAACAGGAAATGGCATTTACTCCTGGTCAAAGGAGATCACATCCTCAGCTTTCCAGTTGTTCAATCCACTGTTGTGAGCAGGGAGTATCCAGCTGTTGCAGTTGTCTTTTTCATCTTCCACAACATTGATTTCATTAGTGGGAAAATGAGCCGGTGTTCCTTCGGGATAAGTGATATACTCTGTTGGATACGAGAGCCCAGGCTGAGATATCTCTGTTGGCTGAGCGAGGTGCTCGATAAGGCCGTCCCATGCAGTCGGGATGATGTTTTGAATAGAGACTTGTGCATCCTGATGAGGAGTGTATGCTGACAGAAAGAAACCTTCGTTATTTGGTATTTCCCTGGCTTCTTCAAGAGCGAAATTGTCATCGTAATGTTCATCCCATCCAGTTGGGACAATGTCCTTCATAGCAATTTGTGAGCTCGGAGGAGCGGAATATTTCACCATATAGTCATATTTGCCGCTGGGTTCTCCTAGCGTGTCCCATACTTCTTTGGGTGGATTTTGATATTGCTCAGTGACGGGACTTGTGAAACTTTCGTCATTTCCAATTTGATCACCCCATCCAGTCGGGGTAAGGTCCTCCATAGCAATATAAGAATTCTGAGGTGTGGCATCCTGATAATTATACCCGCCGTTTGGTTCTCCCACAGCATCCCACATTCCCATGGAAATAGGTGGAATTTCATCTGGATATGGCTGAATGATATGGTTCATGAACACTCCTTCATCTTCAATAGCGTTTACTTCTTGGCTGACGAAGTGTGACATCAATCCTCCAGAACGAGGACTTTGATCATTCTTTTGATTTTTACTATCATAGCCCAGGCCTAGCTTGTCAGATTTGTAGGGTATATCGGGAAGTTGTCCCCATACTGTGCAATCACCCTGTTCAATCATGGCTTTGGCATCTTTGCGAGAAGCCATAGTTGTAGTTGGAGTAGCAGGAATATGCTTGGTGGTAGAGACATCTGGAGAGACCACCTCAAATGATTGGCATGGAGTTTCGATGAATTCGTCCTCCAACTCAACATATTTGGAATTGCTTAGGTGACTGACCACATATTCCTCTTCGCCATAGACTGTGACAATCTTTCCTTTTACTGGATATTTTAACTTCTGATGCAGGGTAGAAATTACAGCGTTTGCCCCATGTATCCAAGGGCGTCCAAGTAAACAGGAGTAGGCTGGGTGAATTTCCATTACGTAAAAGATAGAATCAAAGATCTGAGAACCCACTCTGATTGGGAGATTCACTTTTCCGTATACCGTTCTGGTTGAACCGTCAAAGGCTCTCACCACAACATCACTTGGCTGTAACACAATTCCTTCGAAGTCAAGCTTTTCTAGTACTGTTTTCGGTAACACGTTCAGAGAAGAACCGTTATCTACTAGCACATGAGATAGAGTGGTGCCATTACATTCAATGGAGATATGTAAGGCTTTGTTGTGATTTTTTCCCGCAGGGGTTAGATCCACATCAGAGAAACCGAGACCATTGTTCACGGTTAGATTGGCAACACAATTCTCAAATTGGTCGACTGAGATCTCTTGAGGCACATGCGCAGCTTTCAGGAACTTCATTAGAGCTTTGGCATGAGCTTCTGAATATTTTAGCAGAGATAGCATTGAGATTTTTGAAGCGGTGTGCCCCAGTTGCTCAACAATATTGTAATCACTTTTGCAGATGATTTTCAATATTTCCTCCATTTCTTGCTTTGATGGATCCTCAGCAGTGATCTCCACCGGGGTTTGAGCTTGTTCAACTTGTGGCTCTTTGCCTCGAGCGTTGACATTAGGAACTGGGACTCGGATTGGACCAGCAGCAACATTTGGAGAAATTTCTGGTGAAAAGATTCTTCCACTTCTCGTGATCTTGCTGGTACCCACAATATTACCCACAGTTGGAATAGTTAACTTTGCGGCCTCTTCAGTCGAGGTACTCTGCTTAACTCCATGAATGTAAACATTAGTGTCGTATCCCCATGGGACAGCTTTGTCTGAGGAGTATGGAAATGGAGTTGGACTAGCAATGACTATTGATGCCACTTTGAGTGTAGCAGAAATTTTGAATGGAGCCTTAGCAGAGATTTTGAATGGTAAGCTGGAGATCACTGAGGCATCTTCTATTTTTATCCCGTTTGCAAAGACTTCGCACAGCACGTCCATAGAAGGGAGCCTCTCAAACATAATGATACGGCGATCCATCCACTTTTGAATTCCCATCCTCAGATTTTCACAACCATTGGGCGAGTATGAGCAATAAAAGCAGTCGGGGTCACACCCTGGAAAGTAACCAGCTCGGATTAGCTTTCCTTTGACTTCGCAGAGTGGAGTTGATAATTCGTTCACATCATAGATGTAAACAGTGTCCAGGATAGCGTTAACAGTTTTGTCATGCTTTGGCATAGGTGCAGTGATGACATTTGGAGTTTTTGGAGGATCGAACTCAATTTCACCAGCATCTATCATATCTTGTATTTTATTTTTCAGGGCCCAGCAGTGATCTGCGTCATGTCCTGGAAAGTTTGAGTGATAGGCACATGTCGCATCAGGGCGATAATTCGGAGAGGAAGTGTTGACATTCTTTGGAGGACCTTTTAATGTGATCAGATCTGCTTTTAGCAATTGCTGCAATGCTTAAGAGATTGGCATGTTCATTTTGGTGAAATTTCTTCTTGGTGCATCTGGTCGATGCGTATATTTTGGCTGTTGATCTTTTTGAGGTGCAGATGCGGAGATCAGAACTGCCCCTACAGATTGATGCTGCTCACTTTTGCGACTTTTCTGAATTTGTGTTGCATTGACCTCATTTCTCCCATTGATGGGCCTTTTTGTAGTACCAGAGGAGGAACCTATTTGAATTTTTCCATTTTGAATGCCACTTTCGACACGTTCTCCGGTCAGTATCAGGTCAGTGAAACCTGATGATGAGCTTCCCAGCAAATGGCTATAGAAAGGGCCAGTTAAAGTACCCATGAACATGTCAACTAGTTCGCGATCAGATAAGGGTGGTTGAACCCTTCCAGCCATATCTCTCCATTTTTGTGCATACCCTTTGAAACTTTCTTTTGGTCCCATAGACATGCCCCTTAGTTGAGTACGGGTTGGTGCAAGATCAGCATTGTATTGGTACTGTTTGTAAAAAGCAGCAGCTAATTCTTCCCAAGTATGAACCTTGGTATTTTCCAGCTGGTAGTACCACTCGAGTTGTGTACCCGACAGACTTTCTTGGAAGAAGTGAATCCACAATTTGTTATCTGTTGTATGAGGTTGTATCTTCCTCACATAGGATCTCAGATGTAGTTTCGGGCAAGAAACTCCGTCATATTTTGCAAAGACTGGAACTTTGAATTTTGGAGGGATAACAACATCCGAGATGAGCCCCAGATCATTGAAATCTAAGCCAGGTATTTTTTGTATCTCCATAGCTTTCATACGGTCTTCCAGCTGTTGGTATTTTTCATCATCCGGTTCGTCCCCAGAATGATCATTTTCTTCATTTGAAGAGAGAGAGGGTTTAGCAGAACCCTGGTTGCTTTGATTGTCTTCTTGTTCATCATCACCGACTGTTTCAGGGATCGGTGGCTTTTTGAACTTTTTGACTGGGATCTTGATCTTTCTTCTCAGGTGACTCACACCTGCAGATCCTTTGGGCTTCTTTTTCTTCTTGATTATCAGGGCTTTCAGTTCTTGTTGCCCCTTTGCCAGTTCCAGAATTGCCACTTGAACTTGGGCATTCTGTGCTTCGAGATTCTTGATGCTTGTCTCGGATTCCATCTCTTCTGACTGAAATAAACAGCGAGGAGATGAGAAATCCGTCATGAGAACCTGTTATGAAATGTGTATGACTGGATGCCATGTGTATGCAATGTATGAAATGTATGTGCAATGTATATGAATGCAATGTATGAAATGTATATGCAATGCATGAAGTGAAATGTGTGTGCAATGTTTCAAGGATCTTAGAGTTTAGATTTGTTAAAGAAGAAACAAACGTTAGTTAATCAATTTATTTCTCTTTTTTTTTTCTTTTTTCTTTGCCTCATTTGGGCTTACAAGACAGAAATAAAATAAATGATCCTTCAGGTCTCCCGTGGACGCTTTCTCTTTGCCCCCAGGAATGTGTTGATCTGCTGTTCTTCTTGAAGCTGTCCGGTGAGCTCCAATATCCTTCTTTCATAGTCTTGACAGTATGATTTGAAGGTGTCTCTTTCCTCTTTGAGTTGAACCCAAGATTTTTGCAACTCTTCTAGGTCAGTTGGCATGTCCGGGTGTAGAATAACTTGAGGCTCATATCCTTCGACCTCTGGTTCAATAGTCACAAGTAGAACAGCAGGATATGGCATAAGGAGTTTCTGAGCATGAGTGCGGACCCATCTGAGGTAGGGTTCCATAGGAATAGAATTCCATTGCCCCAGAGTTTTGCTTTCTATTCTATAGACACTGCCCCATGCATGTATGAACCTTCGTCGGTGTCTATGAGAATCATTCTCGTAATCAAACACAATGCCATGGATAATCATGTCATGAGGACCGTTGCTCCTTGCATATCCGAATTGGCGTAGAGCTAAAGAGGGATTGTAAGTGATGCCTCCTTTGATGCCAAGGAGTGGCACATTAGGGTACTCTCCACAATGATCAATGATAGTAATGTCTCTTTAAAAGAAGTTGTTCCACCGGATATCTGAATGAGACAAAGACATAATCCTGCAAGACCAATGCATTCTTTGTTCATTTTTCAACACTGATCGGGGAAGATGAAATGTAAACCACCTAGCCAGTAGTGGTATACAGCACATGAGAGTTCCTCGTTTCTTTATGGTACGAGTGTGTAGAGAATGTAGAATGTCTCCCAGCAAGGTTGGTACCGGGTTACGGATTAGGAAAAGGTTGATGATGTGTACACTTATGAACTGGTCGGGATTAGGGAATAAAACCAACCCATAGATCAAAAGTGCCATAACTTCCTTAAAAGCTGGATAACTTTTGTTTTCTAGCAGTAGTCGAGCCTTTTCCAACAAGAACTTGGCAAGCAAACCCTTAACTCCACTCTTTGTTTCCCAATTGGACTCGATTTCTGATTTCCGCAGATGTAAAGCAGCAGCAATGACTTCAGGTTTTGGAATCCTTTCTAAACCAGTGAAAGGTAATTGATTTCGAACAGGCAATCCCATTAGTTCAGAGAATTTTTCCAAAGTGGGTACGAACTGGTAATCAGGAAAGGTAAAGCAATGATGTTCAGGGTCAAAGAACTGGAACAGGACCCGTATCATGTCTTCTTCAAATTTTGAGGTAACCAAATGGAGTAGGTGACCATGCTTTTCAGTGAATTAAACATTCCTGGGGAATTCTAACACCAAGTCTTTTAGTTCAGATGGTATCGTTGAGATGTTGATTCGGATGTAATCTTTGGTGGCGGGAGCCATTACCTGCAAAAACAAAGGTAAACTCTTTGATCCTTGAAGTGTTTGGTGCAAAAATGATATGCTTATGATGCAAACATGTGGCACACAAAAACAAATCAAACAATAGCCTTAGCTTTAAAGGCTTGCATGGAGCTGATAGGTGATACCCTCCCCACTGAAGTTGAGTTGGTTAAAACCTGTCCTAGAATAGTATTCGGGTTCTATGATCCTTGGAAGTAACATCTCAATACGGCGCTCGAGCGGCCGATCAAAATATTCCTCGAGGATAACTAACTTCGATCAATTTCAAAGCTAATCACTAAATAGGCCACAAGTCAAGTTCAACTAAAAAGGTTCTAAGACAAATTAGTGTTTAATGACATTTCGGAAGCCTAATATACTCCTTGATCGTTTTCAAGGGACATCAGTATAAACCAAAGTATCACACTAACGATGACTACCAGATCAACCGTATCGGTACATGCCGTACAGTTTCCTTGGTCTATTGTCATATACTTAAGGTATCTCGAGATTCGGGTTAGAATCTTTCACACAAGCAAAATACCCAAGCAAACCTTTGAAAAATAGAGCAATCAAGTCAAACAATTGAAAACATCGACCTATTCTCTTAAGGTAACCCCTTTTGAAAACATTTTGTTTTTTTGAAAGTATTCCCCAGCAGAGTCGCCAGTTCTGTGGACCTCCGTTTTTTAATCCGGGCCATACCTCTGTTCTGTAGAGATACCTGAACTGACTCTTTTTTATCGCTTAATGCTTTCGCATTTTTTTGAAAATTCACAGAGTCGCCACCGACCTTTTATTTTATCCAATTAAGGAAAGGTTTATAAAAGACACAGAAAAAAGACCTTTGAGAAATTCTGGGTAAGGGGGTAGGTTATACAAAGGGAAGGTGTTAGCACCCTTTGTATCCATGGTTATCCATGGGCTCTTAAGTTTGCTTAGCTCACTTGTTTTTCGATCATTTTTTAATTGCTCTGAAATTGCTCATATGTGGTTCCAAATACTTTTGTAAATTGAATTTTGTAATGATCCGTGTGTGGATGTATACAAAATGCTTGTTTATCTTTCGAAAGATGTTTTGAAAAGAACGTTAACTTTGTAATAATCCGTGTTTGGATGTATACAAAGTATTGTCTTTTTTGAAAGTTTTGTTTTGAAAAACAACAGTGTATGAGAATTTTGTTTGTTTTGATTTGAGCAAGCAAACTAGGAGGTCTACCCTGAGTTGTAAGGTCTTTATCCTATTTCCTTTAAAAATCTATCCTTTCACCGGATACAAACAAAAGGTTCGATTTTGTACTCAACAGTTGAATTTTGACTTTTGATTTTGAAAGAATGAGAAGGGATTACCTGAAGAGGTGCAAGTGTGATTGTGATTGTATTCAGATATTTTATCTTTGAAGTTAGTGATCTAACGGTTCAATTTTATCTTTGACATACACGCAGTTTATATTTTTGCTGGAAATTAAAATGCAGAAATGTAAAGTGCGGAAAGTAAATCTACGCTATTACATCGATTGTGCAGGAAATGTAAACTAGCCTATTTACATGAATTTGACATCCTATACATTTATCTAGGAATTTAAATTGCAAGGAAAATAAAAGGCATGTTTTTGGATTTTTTATGATTGATTCTAATTATAATTAATGCATGATTAATTAAATTAAAATGAAGAAAAAAGATGAAAATAGATTTAAACCTAGAAATTAAGTTTAAAATATGTACAAAATATTTGTCAATTAATTTTAAAACAAAACTAATTTTTTTTTTGAATTTTTTGAATTGATTTGAAATTGATTTAAGTTAATTAAAACATAATTATGCAAATAATTATACAAATAATTAAAACTTAAAGATAAAATTATTCAAAATATGTACAAAATTAGTTTATAATATATAAACAATATTTAACATAAAGAACAATTTTTTTTATGATTTTTTGATTGGTTAGAATAATTAAAAAGCAAATATATAAATATACTAATTAATTATGCAAAATATTGAAATTTTGAAGAAAAATAAAATATTTTTATTTCAGAAAATAATATATTATTTTAGAAGTCTAAAAATATTTTTTGTGTATTTTTTGGATTTTTAAAACTATTTTTAATTAATTTAACAAAGAAATTAAAATAAAAATAGAAAATAAAAGGATACTGATCATGTCTGGCTGGATTGAGGGTCCATGATAAGGATTGTTTGATCTGGCGCGTTGGATGATTCATTAAATGAGATCAGATGGTCCAGAAATTGAGGCACGTGGTGATCAGTACACCTGCAGAGCACAGAATTAGAGGAAATTTAAAAAAAGTACGCGCGCTGGCTGTCCAATGAGGTGGGGACACCTCATCATCTTCAACCTCTCGCTAGGGCTTTTTACAGCTCTTTTATGAAAGAGCGCTGTAATTGATGAACTTCAAACCTGCAAAATAGCGAATAGGGGTAAACGTGCAAAGAAATTTGGCGCGATGGTACCATTCGACTCGTTTAATCCATACGAACCTAATGGTGCTACTTAGAACCTCTAATTTTGCCTATTTTGGAAAACCCTAATTTTGAGATGAAGAACCCTAAAATGGTAGTTTCGTGTATACGTGTTCAAACTTCAATTAAGTTTCCAGAAATGATCTACACCTCAAACCAAACTTAATTATATGTCTACATCTTGCTAATCATGTGTGAATAACCAGATACAAGTTAATTTAGGTTCGAACCAGTTATGACCTGTATAGCTCGATTTAGTGAGCTTTAAGGCTTGCAATTGATTGGGATAGTTTCAGTGAAGCTCAGAGGTGATGTTTGAATGCTTAGTTTGTATTAAAACTGACTGAAATTAAAAACTCGAATTTGAATTTTCTTTGAAATTTTTCAAGTGGTTACAAGTGTGTTATGAGCTAAGCTTTGCCTCTGAACTTGTCTCTCTATGTTACTGAACTATGGTAGTCTATATATAAGCATTGAGTGCTTAGAATTGAAGCTAAGAAGCATCTTAGTTGCCTTTGTGGAAATCTTGATTTTTTAATATTAAAAAGCTTTGAATTCTTGACCAAGTCTTCTTTCCTTCAATGCACCTGCCTTGCTCTTCAATTCTCTGCAGAAAGATGAAGATTCCTTGGGTGAGTCATGCTTGGAAGTTAAGCTACCATTTATCCATCCATTTTCCTTTTAATTTTAATCTTAAAACAAGATAAAATCGAGCAAAAAATGAATAAAAATGGTGTGGGCTTAGTCTTGGTCGTGGGAGGCCCATAATAACATGGCAAAGATGTTTGAACCATAAAAACTTGGCCCCTTTTGGAAAAAATGCATTTTTGAGCAATGTTGGTTTCATGCATTTTCCAAAATTTAGCCAACTTCAACAAGGTGTAAATCCTTCAATTTTTGTCATATGAAGGAGATCTTGCACTTTTTGGAAACCTAAAAGAGTCCTCTAACCAATGCCTTTGATCTCATGTCAAAATGATTTTTGATGCTCCTTGTGTGTCCTTTTGAAAAAAGTGTCTTTTTGTTGACTTTGAAAATGACCTGTAATGTCTTTGGTCATATTTTTCAAATGGTGAATGCAATGACCATGGGATCAATTGCATTTGAAAGATAATTGAATTTCCTTCAAAATGAGGTTTGGTTTGAATTTTTTGGATGAAGGATGAGAGAGTTATGATCAGTCAAAGTTGAGTTGACTTTTCAGGCAAAAACCCTAATTTTGAATCTTAGGGTTTTGTTGATTTTTGATCTTTCCTTGATGAATTATGATCATCCAATGATCAAATGATGAATCCTTTGACAAAATATGGACTTTGACAAAAAAATTCATTTTTGACTGTCTGTTGACTTTTTTGGTCAAACGGGTCGTCTGTTGACTGTTTGAGCTGCTGACGGTGCGTCTGAGTGAATTGAAGTTTGAAAATTTGTATGATGGTACTTTGAGATATATGGATGTGCATGAAATCCATTTGAGCTCTCAAAAACTTGTTTCTCCTGTAAAAACAAGAAAACCCTAATCAGGGACTGTTTATGTAGGAGACAGTTAAGCGTACCTGATTTTTGTGCAGTGTTGAGTCTCTGCTAATCGCGTGATATTCAGAAGACTTCTAGAACAAAAATCATGGAATTTTGAATTTGTGAAAGATTGATTTGATTGATGGTACAAAACACTGAGAATTGTACTGCCAGCAGTTTGGCTGTCAACTGACTGTCCAGGTATTGATGTAGCCGTTAGAGTGAAAAATCAACAGTCAAAGTTAATTTTCTTTTTTGTTGTTTTTGTTTTATGTGAAAAATGAAAGTTTATTTACATGACTTGTTAGAAAAACACAGACATAATAAATAACTAATATTTACTGTATGTGGGCAAAATTACCGATAATAACCTTGAAAATCATTTAATGCACAGAAAAATGAATATTTGACTGGCAGAAAACACATAAAATATTATCTGAGTAATTAAGCAATATTATGACAAATAGTACAACATTTAATACTGACAGTACAAACATTACATACTATATTGAACAATACGACGAATAAACGGTACATTTAAGAAATAAGAAATACGGCAAATCTTAAGAATGACGATTGATAACCCATGCTACAAATAGTAACATGTAGATGATTGGGAGCATAACCATTGCAGGTCCACACTCTTCAGGACTATGCAGGCAGAAGAAAGTCATGATCACCGTAGCAATGGTGATGACTGTAAGAGACAGTGTCTCTATCCACTTTGCCATTCTTGTCAGGGAAGAAGAGAAAATAGATATGAGGTAGGAATTTGAGAGATGAATTAGAATTTGATGTGAGATTTTATGGAAGAAAATGAGAGGTATTTATAGAATGGAAAGAAGGATAGAGACGTTGGGGAATGATGTGATTCCGTACAAAAGGAAAATTTGAGTGGAAATAAGATTTGAAAGAAAGTGGAGATAGTGTTGGGAAAAAGAGAGATTTGATTTTTGAAAAAGAGATTTGAAAAGATTTTTGAAAATAATGGAATATAGTACAAAAATTAGTGGGAAACAAAAGATAATAATAATCTACTTGTTACCAGTACAGTCTGAGTTTCCTGATTCTGCGCCTGCAAAAAGATTTAACTCTGTACCAATTGTGTCAGTACTATTTATCTGTAAATAAATAAATAGCATGTGTGAAGTAATAAACAGTATTTGGCGTTTGCGTAAGAATGAATTCAACTGCAAGCCAAATTACTGCATAAGAAAAAAAAATTCTAAAAACTAAGTATTTCATATGTCAGGATATTTGTTGAAATAAAAATCCATGATTATATGAGACTCTTAATTTTCAGATTGGAGTTTTCTTGAAAAAAGATGCAGGCAAATTTTGGGGTATAACAACTTCTGATTTTTCTTTTAGGAAATATACCCATGTCATTCTAGAGAAGTCGTCAATGAAGAGTATAAAGTACCTGTTGTTCTCATGTGATGGCGTCCTCATCGGTCCACATACGTCGGTATGTATCAGCTCCAACAGGTCTTTCGCTCTCCATGCTCCACTTGTTAAAAATGGAAATCGGTGTTGCTTACCAAGGAGACACCCTTCGCACACTTCATTGTTGTCCTTTATGCTTGGAAGATCTCTCATCATGTTCTTCTCATGTAACTGCTTCAAGGCATGTGTGTTGAAGTGGCCAAATCTTCGATGCCAGAGCCATGAATCATCAACTTGTACTTTCATGGCAATGTTAGTTGCATATTTTAAATTTAGCGGGAAGCTTCTATTGCTCTTATTCATCTTCACTTGGGCAATCTCAGCCCTTTTATTTTTGTTGTCTAATATTTTGCATACACCTCCTTCAAAGTGAAGCGTATAGCCTCTCTCCATCATTTGACCAATGCTTAGAAGATTTTCTTTTAGGATGGGAACTAGTAAGACATCATGGATGAGTCGCGTACCTTTATCAGTCTCCACCATGACAGTGCCTTTTCCTTTTGATTCAACCACACTGCCATTTCCCAGTCGGACTTTCACTTTGACAGACTCGTCAATGCTTTTGAAAATAGTCTCATCCTTGGCCATGTGATTGCTACATCCACTATCCAAGTACCAACTTCCTCCTTTTTCTTTCATTGAGTCTTGAGTGGCATAGAACATACATTGTTCTTGATCATGCTCCTCTGCAATATTAGCTTGATGCCTATCTTTGTTGCGACAATTTTTCTCACTGTGCCCGAACCTCTTGCAATGGTTGCATTGTGGCATATTACGGTACCAACAATTTTTCTCTGCGTGGCCTGGTCTTTTGCATATATTACATGGAGGATTTTTATCTGGCTTGTTCTTAAAGAAATTTCTAGAAGTTTCTCTTCTTCTAGAAGTTTCTCCATAACTCTTCTTTCCTTCATCTTTACTTTGGGGCCGAAATTTGAGCTTTGATTGGAAGGCATTTTCAAGCGTATCTTCTTTATGCCTATTCAGTCTTTGCTCATATGCTTCAAGAGAGCCCACCAGTTCTGTCACTGATAGAGTGGACAAATCTTTGGTTTCCTCAATCGTTGTCACGATTGGGTCAAACTTTGGAGGCATAGTAATTAGAATTTTCTCAACAATTTTCTTGTCAAGAATATCATCCCCAAAAGCTCTCATTTGATTAACTATTCCTTTGACTTTAGAATAGTAATCTTTAACTATCTCAAAATCCTTCATCTTCAATAGTTCAAAATCTCTTCTTAGAGATTGAAGTTTAACAGCACGTACCTTATCACTTCCTTGAAACTCCTCCTTCAATGTGTTCCACGCATCTTTGGCAGTCTTAGCTCCCATAATTCTTGGAAAAATTGCATCACTCACGGCTTGTTGCAAGGTGAACAACGCCTTTGAATTTCTCTGTTTATTTTTCTTCAACTCCTTTTCTTGAGTTGCATTAATAGTTGAAGTATCCGCGGGAACAGTGAAGCCTTCTTCTACTATGTCCCATAAATCTTGAGATGAAAAATATGTTTCCATTTTAACACGCCAGAAATCATAATTTTCACCATTGAAAATAGGGACAGAAATAGATGATGATTGAGTGGTGTTATCCATAGCTTAGAAATTGTTTTTGAAGTGGGTTAATATTACAAAGGAAATTTTTGAAGTAGTTGGGAGGATTTTGGAATGTTAGGTAGGTAATATAACTACGCCCAATGTATGACCGAACGTAGCTCTGATGCCACTGTTAGTAGTTGATTAGTTGATAGTTGATAAAAGATAGTTTTAGAGAGTTGTTTAGAAAGAAGGCTATGTCATTGATTTCTTGGATGATGAATTACAAGATAGCAAGTGCCTATTTATAGGCTCAAATCACCAACCTCTCAATGGTGGTGAATGTTTCTACACTATATTAGTTCTTTCTAGATTTTTCATGATAGTTTAGTATCATGATAGTCCTAGGTTCTTCTATTATTTTTATATACTTATAGTTCTAGATTGATCTACCATATTTATACACACTATAGTTCTAGATTGTTCTATCATATTCATATACACTTTAGTTCTAGGATATTCTACCATTTTCATACATATTATATTTAGAATATTTTAGAAATTTGTAGCAATTTCAACAGAGCTGCACCTTGTTATAAATTTATCAAATATAAATTGTATATATATCTAATCCTAAGATAAACACACACATATTTCTATGAGGAGTGTTAAAAATACTAAAAAGGGAATTATTCCAATTGTTTTACAACTTCCCCAAGAAAACCCATATTTAAAAATACATGTCATATTTGATACTTCATTTGCTATATACTTGCTATAATCATCTTATACCTGTTATATAGATTTGTCAAATATAATATTATTATTATATATATATATATATATATATATATATATATATATATATAGAGAGAGAGAGAGAGAGAGAGAGAGAGAGAGAGGAGGGTTATATTTACTACAGGAGTAAGTTATTATAACTTATTCCAAATCTAAATCATTGATTCTTTTCAATCTAGTGGTTAAAAATAATAAGTAATTAAATATGGAGAGAGAAATCTATTATTTATTATTTTTCACCACTAGATTGAAAAGAATTAATGGTCTAGATTTGGAGTAAGTTATAATAACTGGAGTAAATATATATATAAGAGGGTTATATTTACTCTAGTAATAAGTTATTATAACTTACTCCAAATTTAAACCATTGATTATTTTCAATCTATTGGTTAAAAATAATAAGTAATTAAATGTGGAGAGAGAAAACTATTACTTATTATTTTTAACCATTAGATTGAAAAGAATCAATGGTCTAGATTTGGAATAAGTTATAATAACTTACTCCTGGAGTAAATATAATCCTCCTTTTATATATATATATATATATATATATATATATATATATATATATATATATATATATATATATATATATATATATATATATATATATGAAGGGATTATACATCTTCCCAGAGAAAATCTTGAGACACGCACACAGATATATATGACCGGGATTGAGGATTACTTCCATGAATTATACATCTTCCCAAAGAAAATCTTGAGATAAACACACACACACATATATATTAGGAATATGAATGGGATTGAGGATTACTTTCAGGCGAAGCCTCTCCTACTTAGACAATCATAGTCTTTCATACCTGAAAGAGAAATTATTCTCGGCAAAACCTCTTAAACCCCTTAGATCAATCACTAGGGCACATCCACCTGAAGAGGATTAATTCCCGATGAAACCTCTTACTCTTTTTGTTTAGAGCCCAGTAAGGAAAACCAACATAGCTTTCTCCTGTGCTATAACAAGGACCCTCGATTAGTCTCCTCTTAGGCTCACAATACAAGGACCCACAGGCTTCTTAGATGTTTTCCCTCAACTTCTTCTTGAGCTTTTATACAAGGACTCTCAGACTTCATAAAAGCATAAGACAGACCTTAGTCGCCTTTAGCCAATCCTTGTGAGAATTCAAACTCTTGGGTCATCCAATCACAATCATTCAAGTACTCAGGATTCTGTCTAAATCCTCAAGACTGGGTCAGTCTCTTAAGAATAAGAGATATGGAAAATCTCAGTTCTCAATACCCAATTCATCCTCAGTTGAGTCAGTATCAATCTCGGGCTTTGTACGAGACCAAAATATAATCCGTCAACAATTGGAGTCTTAAAAATCAGTTTCATGATACTCAGTAATCTCTTTTCCATTCTGAGTCATCCTCAATCTCGGGTTTTGTACGAGACCGAAATAAATCACACTCAAAAGTTCATCCTCAGAGTCAGCCTCAATTCTCCAGTAAAACAAATTCCGATGGAGTAATCCCCAATAGAGTCAGTTTTCAAAACTCTCTATAAAGTCTCAATCTTGGGCCTTATACAAGACACTCAAAATCCATTTCTTCCTTTGAGGTGAGACAATATTCATCTGTATGGAAGAGACATTTATTCTATTACACCACATTCAAAAATGCAAACATTATCAAACATGTCCCATTTAAGTGATGTAAGCGGCACGCTCTGTTGATTCAAAATCCAGGCTGCTGTCCCTCCCGAATGGTTGAAAAAAATAGTTCTTTCCTTTAAGAGATTGTAAATGGAATACTTGCATCATTCAAGTAAGGTCTCTCTCTTATTATGAAAAGAATCCTTTTCCATTACTCTAAAAATTGTTTGTGGTGGAATAGGTGAGATATCTCTCCGTTAAGATGACGACTTGTCTCTTTCTCTTACCAAAAATCATTTTATCTTCAATCTTGAGCTTTGAACAAGACACAAAATTCATCATATTCTACTAGTTCCCCGAACTACAACAGCTTTGACTTCCTCTAGGGATATGTAGGCATGAGATTCGCAAGAGTATTTGCGAGTAAACAAAACAAAAAAAACCTATCTAGGTCTTCCATCTTTTTAAACAATCTTCACTCTCTCTCCTCGCACAAAGGAGAAACTTTCCAAGTAAGCAATAGGTAGCACAAACCAAACAGTAAAAGAAAAATAAACACAAGAAGGGTTCCCGTAGAGTACTACGGATACTTAGGGTGTTAATACCTTCCTTCTGTATAACTGGCTTCCCGATCCTTCGATTTCTCAGGTGCTCCTCACACCTACCAAAATCTAGGGTCTGTTTAGATTTTTCCCCTTCCTCCTCGTAGGATAAATTAAAAGTTCCTTATATAAACCGCGTTCCTTTCAAAGGAACTAAAAGGAAAAAAAAAAATTGTCCCCCCTTTTCCCTTTTTGAAAATAAATAGTAAAAAAGAGGAAAGAGCGTGAGGGGGACGTTTCTGCGCGATACAACATCCCTAAGGGAATTAGTTGTTGTAGCTAGACGTGCAAAGCGTCTTTGACAGCTCCCTTTGAGTCTTGAGGCATGTTTGGCCCTTTGAGGAATTAATTGATGCAGTTAGACGTTCAAAGCGTCTCTCACACCATCCTTGGAATCATTAGGAGAACTCGACATGGAGATGAATTGATTGTTTTGGTTGGACGTGAAAAGTGTAACACCCCATAATTTCAGTTTATTAATTTAATTTGGATTTAAATTAAATAATTGGAATTTTAGTATTTTAATTGGATTTAATTGGAAAATGATGGAGTAAGAGCTATTGGGCTTATGGTGTGGTATTAGTAAAAGAGGGGTGCTAAGTAGTTAGGCCTTTTACTAAGTTGTGGTTAATTTATTTTATTTTATTTTCATAAAATAAGAAAAAGGAACCATTTGGGGAGAAAGGAAGAACACGTGAAAAGGGCAAGAGAAGAGAAAAAGGCAAGACCGTGGAACCGGAAGGAGAGCATTCAAGAGATTCATCGAGGTAAGAGGGGACTCTTCCTTTTAGTATCTCTTATGTGGTCTTAGGTAATAGGTAGATTGATGTATGGTTTGATTCAATTAGACATTGGGATTGTTAGGTTAGGTTGTTATAATTGGATTGAATTGATGATAATTGTGGGAACTATTTGATTAATAATGCGTTTAAATGATGTTTTTGGTGTATAATTGAACGTATGATGATTATTTGCCTGTATGTGATGTCTGGAATCGTTTTTGGGTGAAAAGGGTGTGAAATCGCAGGGTCTGTCGCAGACTTGGGGTTTGCTGAAATCGCAGGTCCACTAAGCGGAGGGGGGTCCGCTGAGCGGAGGTCCCAACATCGTTTGCTTCTGTTGGACGTCGCTAGAGGTCCGCTGAGCGGAGGTCTGAAGGATGCGCTTCTGTCGGGCTTCGCTGAGCGAACCTTGCTGTGTGTGAATTTTTATAAAACTTTAAAATAACGTATCTTTGATCCGTGAATCATTTATTAGTGCCGTTTTGGGCGTTGTGTAAGTAATTAAATGTTTTATATGATGAATTATGAGTATGGGCCGTAGCCGACTTTATTTCTTTAAAACTCGATTTAATTACTTGATGAATTTCTGTGTTATGTGTTGTAATCTATTATTGTGTGAATTGATAAATGATAGATGTGAATCTGGACATGTATAATTGGGTGAACGGTATATTATGATGCTTGTTACTTATGAATTGCATAATATTTACTAATTCAGAATGAGACTCACCCTTACATGTTGTCATTTTCAGATTGAGGAGTAGCGGTATTAGTGCTTGGTGAGGATGACCCGTAGAGTTTATTCGTTTATGTTGGGTCGTGTCGGTCATGCTCTGGTCTTGTAACACTGGGGAACGAGAGTTTTAGAGTTTTACGAGATTACTCTGTTTTATTTGATGATGAATTGTATCTCCATTTGGTCGTATTTGACGATGTTTCATATTCCGTTGTGATAAACATGATTGTGATTTGGTGAACCGTTTCCTAATGAAGCATGACTTTGACCTTATTTGAATTATCTGTTCTAAATAATTGTGGCACCCTTGTGTGTATGTTTTTACTCTGATTATTTATTTAAATTGCCGCGGAGCTTAGAAGGGTGTTACAAAAAGTGTCTACGACAGCACCCTTGAAAGTTGAAATATTTAGGCACGCTCGAGGCCGAGGAAAATTGATTACTTTAGTTAGTGTTGTGAATTCAATGCCAAGAACAAAGTATAAACCAAGGAAGAATAAAGGACAAGGAAGAAGAACAACACACGAATTGGTTATAACCGTTATTCTTTCACTTTCTCTTAAAACAAGATTACAAGTTTACAAGAATAACAAATAACCTCTCTCACCCTAAATTAGGATTTGCAGCTTAGCAATGATGAGAGACTAGTATGCTATTTATAATAAAACCTAACATACTAACTAATGGGCTTTTTCCACAAGACCCATTACACAAGCCAACTTAATAAACAAGCTAACTTAACAAATTAGGGTTTAAACACTAAAACCTAATTTAACATGCTAACAACCCTAGCATCTTCGACACAAGCATGTGAACAACCTTTGACTTCATGCTTAACCCTGTCGAACCAAGAAGCTACCCTTCGGCCATACTAGAGTTCGATCCAATATCTCACAAATCTCCACCTTGGATCTAACTCTACAACATCAAGGGAACAAACTAGCTTTCTTCATGCAGCTTTAGCAACTGCATACAGTGGAAAAACTTGCAACTCGGTAATGTCTTGGTGATCATATCAGCAGCATTGTCTTCAGTCGAAACCTTCAGCACTTGGACTTCTCCACGCTCGATTACTCCTCTGACGAAATGCAGCCTCACATCAATGTGCTTAGTTCGCTCATGATAGGCTGAATTCTTCGACAGGTGTATTGCACTTTGACTATCACATTTAACAATGATACCTCGACCTTGAAGTTTCAGCTCCTTCGCAAAACCTTCAAGCCACAATGCTTCTTTCACAGCTTCAGTTAATGCAATATACTCCGCTTCAGTGGTTGATAGAGCAACAACCTTCTGAAGTGTTGCTTTCCAACTAATTGTTGTGCCAAACATAGTGAAAACATATCCAAAAATAGATTTCCTGGAATCCATACAACCTGCATAATCAGAGTCGACATATCCTTCGATTACTGCTTTACCATCTTCACCCAAGGCTCCACCATAAATTAGGACTCTATTCAGAGACCCATTTATGTACCTTAAAATCCACTTCAATGCTTGCCAGTGAGCCTTTCCAGGATTTGCCATGTACCTGCTTACAAGACTTACTGCGTATGCTATGTCGGGTCTAGTACAGACCATAGCATACATCAAAGAACCAACTATATTAGCATATGGGATGCTATTCATATAGACTCTTTCCACATCAGTACTGGGACACTGATCAATACTCAGCTTGAATTGAGGGTTTGTTGGAGTCACAACTGGCTTCGAATTCGACATACCAAACTTTTCAAGAATCTTCCGTAGATATGCCTCTTGAGATAGGCATAACTTCGACTTCTTTCTATCTCTTCGAATGTCAATTCCAAGAATCCTGGAAGCAGCTCCTAGATCCTTCATATCGAACTCCTTATTGAGTTCAGCCTTCACCCTCATCACATATTCGACACTGTTGCTTGCTATGAAAATATCATCAACATAAAGCAACAATATAACAAATGAATTACCAGGTCGAAATCTGAAGTAAACACAATGGTCGAACTGACTTCTAATGAAACTTATGTGTGCCATGAACTTGTCGAATCTCCTATTCCACTGTCGAGGAGATTGTTTCAGCCCATATAAAGATCTTTTTAGCTTGCACACATAATCTTTCTTTCCCTTTTCGACATACCCTTCAGGTTGCCTCATCAGGATCGTTTCATCTAAATCACCATACAAGAACGCAGTCTTCACATCCATTTGTTCCAGTTCAAGGTCGAATTGTGCCACCATGGCAAGCAACATTCGAATGGACCTATGCTTCACAACAGGAGAGAACACATCATTAAAGTCGACACCTTCTTTCTGAGTGAAACCCCTTGCGACCTGCCTTGCCTTGTATCTTTTCGACGTCACTCCTTCAATTCCTTCCTTAACTTTGAAAATCCATTTACAGCTGACTAACCTTGCCCCAGCAGGTTTCTTGATCAGTTCCCAAGTGTGATTATCATGAAGAGATTTCATCTCATCATCCATGGCCTTCAGCCATTCAGTCTTATTTTGACTCCTCATAACTTCCTTATAATCTCTAGGTTCATCATCAAGAACCTCACTGGCAGAGATTAATGCATAAGCTATAAGATCTGCATACCCAAGTCTCTGAGGTGGTTTGATGACTCTTCTCGACCTATCTCTCGACAATAGGTAGTCATCGTCAGTTTCCTCAACTTCCTCAGCATCTTCTGCTTCTTCTTCGACTTCATCAGGGACATGCAATTCAGCATCAACATGCTCCACCTCAACAGGAATCTCTACCTGTTCCAGCTCTTCGTCAGATGTTTCTGTACTTCGACCAACATCATCAGTTTTCTTAAAAGCCATTTCAGCTTCATTGAAAACAACATCTCGACTGGTGATACAACTCCTGTGACCTGGCTCTAGGCACCATAGCCTATAAGCTTTGACTCCTTCTGGGTATCCCATGAACATGCATTTCAGAGCTCTAGGTTCGACCTTGTCTTGCCTAATGTGAGCATAGGCTATGCAGCCAAATACTCTCAGTTTGTCGAGATCTGGTGGATGTCCCGACCAAACTTCTTCAGGTGTCTTCATATCTAACGCTGTCGAAGGACATCTGTTTATCAGATATGTTGCTGTCGCAACAGCCTCAGCCCAGAACACCTTCTTTAACCCCGCACTAGTCAACATACATCCGACTCTCTCCAAAATAGTTCGATTAAACCTTTCAGCCAAACCATTTTGTTGTGGAGTACCTGCAGTAGTTCTATGCCTTGCAATACCAGAGGCAGCACAAAAGTTGTCGAATGCCTCATTGCAAAATTCAAGGCCATTGTCGGTTCTCAACCTCTTGACCTTTCTGCCAGTCTGATTTTCAACCAGAGTCTTCCAGCTTTTGAAATTCTCAAAAGTTTCATCCTTAGTCTTCTGGATGAATACCCATAATTTTCTGGAATAGTCATCTACTATGGATAGGAAATACCTTGCCCCAGAATGTGATGCACACCTTGCAGGCCCCCAAAGATCAGCATGGATGTAATCAAGGGATCCATGTGTTCTATGTTTGCCTTTGTTGAACTTCACTCTACAAGATTTTCCATGTACACAGGATTCACAAAATTTCAGCTTTTCGACTTTGTCTCCACCAAGCAGATTTTGTTTCCCTAATTCGACCAGACCCCTTTCACTGACATGGCCCAATCTCATGTGCCAAATTTCTGTCTTCGACAAAGGTTTCGTGGATGCAACATTTGTCAAACCACTTACAACTTCAGCCTCAAGGGTATACAAGCCTTGTTTCTTCACGCCTCTCAAAACTTCCTTCGAACCCTTCATGACTCTTAGGATACTTTTCTCTCCTTGGAAAACATATCCTTTCTTGTCGAATTCACCAAGAGAAAGCAGATTTCTCTTCAAATCAGGAACATACCTGACTTCAGTCAACAACCTTATTGACTCATCATGGAGCTTGAATCTAACAGATCCAATACCTGCAATCTTGCAAGCCTTATTGTTTCCCAGCAATACTGATCCACCATCTTGATCACATAATTCCTCGAACAAGTCTTTGTTTGGAGTCATGTGCCAAGTGCAACCTGAATCCATAATCCACTCCTTCTTAGAGTCACTGCTTGAAACCACAAGAACATCAGATGATTCGAAATCATCTTGAACAATGGCAGCGTTGCCATTATCCTTCCCTCCATGATATTTCAGGCGTTCAGGGCACACCTTTCTTGTGTGACCCTCCTTCTTACAATGGTAGCATCGAATGCCAGATGCTTCGCCACTGTAAGACTTCGACTGGCTTTTGCCTTTCTTCTTGTCGAACTTACCATCCTTTCGTAAGAGTTTTCCTTTAACGGCCAAACCTTCGCCAACAGTCGAAGGTTTATGCTCCTTACGTTCATTCAAGTCCTTAGAGTACAAGGCTGATTGAACTTCTTCAAATGTCAGGGACTCCCTTCCATACAAGAGAGTTTCTTTGAAGTGAGCATGTGATCGAGGCAAAGCGCACAATAGTAACAGCGCTTGATCTTCATCATCAATCTTTACATCGATATTTTCAAGATCAAGAATCAGCTTGTTGAACATATCCAACTGCTCAGCCAACACTTTGTCTCCAACCATCTTGAATGAATACAAAGCCTGCTTCAGGTAGAGTCGATTTACCAGCGATTTGGTCATATACAAACTTTCAAGTTTCACCCATAACCCTGATGCCGTCGTCTCTTTTGATACCTGCCGAAGAACCTTATCACCAAGGCTCAACAAAATTGCGCTGTGTGCTTTCTCGATCATATTTGTCTTCTCCGCCGCCGTTAATGCAGCATTCATGGCTGCCTCTTGTTGCACCCCAAAATTTGCCCTTCTAATTATTCTTAATTGGCTTATGTTTCTCGTTTCATCTACATCTTAGGTCATAAATAAACCCACGCATTCATTTAATCAATAATTGAGCATTGGAATCAAGGGTCTTAGTAATAAGGGTTTTTCTATGGTTTAGAGACTCTCCTCTTTATTTAAGATTATCAAGCTACAATAAGCATTTCCATCAAGATCTCTAAGAGAAAAAAAAGAGGTATCAAGTGGGTATCTCAAGGAAAGATGAAGTTTCTGGATCATTACTTAAGTGTGTTTGGAGTTCATTAATTGGAGGATAGACTTAAGGTTCTCTTTATTTCTATAAGTTCGATTCATCTCCAAAGATTCTTCAAAGCACTGCATTATTCTTTCAATCATCTGTGGCTTGTCAAGCAAGTTAGCCTAATTTGAAGAACTGAGGTTCCATCGATTTAAAATTGGATTTGGAGTACTTATTCAAATGTCTAAATGATTCAAGGTTGTTCAATCAATTTCGTGAATCTAATTATTGCTTGATCATGGTACAAAGACTCGACTCATAGTAAATTCAAAAAGGGGATTCGAGACAACATCATTCAAGACTCCTTCAAATTTTACAAAATCCATTACCAAGGTCCCCAATTATTACAAGCCCATGGAAAATAGAAAATCATTACAAAAAGCCTACTTTATTTACAAATTCAAGCTGAGATCATTATGTTCAAATTACAAAAAGAACTACACATAAAAAAGGTTTCAAAGTCCTCCTCAAATGCACCATTTCGTCTTCGAACCGCAAGCAAATCCGTCAAGTCCATTCTGTTTCATCTTCATTATGGTGCTAGCCACATTTCACCAAGTTTCTACATGAACCTGCCACAAAAATCATACAATCAGGAGACTTACAACAATCACAGTAAAACAAGATCAGTCCCTATATTTAAAACCAACCTACACCATCAATTCATATGCAAAACCAAATCCATATTCATACATACCCGCACATTAACATCAACATAAGAAAAAAAACAGTCCAGCATATTCAAAACCCTTATCAATCTTTAAACCAAGACTTGACGTAACTGTTGACTCGCATTTCTCCTAACTTCTAACCGTTACAGTTAACTACAGCTAACATATTGACAGTTCTAATCAATGCAATCAACTTATCAAAACCTACAAATTAAAAGAGGCAGCTTACAATTTATACCAACATTCATCCAACATCATCCCAATACAAAATTCATGGAAATTTGCAGCCACATTAAACTTATGTATTTACACCTGGAAAAGATCTACAAATCAAAACAGGTCCCTAACCACTTTATAACCTCTAACCGAATTAGTTACCCAGCAGTTATAACTAACTTTCCCCACTCATATAACTAACCTCTCATTAACCCTCTTAACCATAACAGCAAACAGAATTTCAAACCAGTAACAAACCTTCAACCGATTCATAACAGATTTCTAACTACCCTAACAACCTTCAAAAATCAGTTACACATCCTAACTAACCTAACAGTTACAAACAGAAATCAATAGAAGAAGTTCAGAAAAAACTAACCTTCAATTGCAACTGAATCTCAGAACTCGACCTATATATTCTTTTCTCCACCTTCATTCAAGCTCCTCCACCATTTTTGATCTCTGAGCCATTCTTCATTCTTCACTGCTCCACCTTCTCAATCTTCATCTCTTCATCTCTGAATCATTTCATCATCCTCACTTCTGAGCCACCACTCTGAACCGCTCCCTCCTCATTCCATCACCATCTTCATCATTCATCAATCATCATCATCTTCGCATCGCCTTCATCATCTTCGTCACAGTGAACAACAACAAACTCATCACCTTCAATCACCATAAGCCTTCCTTCGACCTTCAAACCGTCATAGCTTGCATCTTTCTGAATTCAAGAAAAGAAAATCTGAGAAAAAACATACACAAAAACTCTCTATATATATTTCTCTGAGTTCACAATTAAGCAGAAAATCATACAAGGGAACTCACCACAATCTGAACTTGAACCATCTCCTTGACGCCTCAATCTTCAAGTCTCAACTCGTCTTTCTTCATCATCGCATCAGCAACCTTCAATCATCATCGTCATCCACATCTGTTCTTAATCATCAACGCGCATCTCCGGCAAAATTCTATCGTCCTTCTTCATCTTCATAGCATCACCGAAACTCAGCGACAACAACAACTATCAAGACTTCATCATCGTCGATCTTCAACTGAGAATCTTCAGCACTGAATCGATAACATCATCATCATGTCAGCTTTACATTCACAATGGCCTTCATCACGGACGAAGAGGAGAGTGAGAGCTGAGTCAAATCGGAAACGAGGCGAAGCTTTAATTGAAAGATAATGGATGGCAAGAAAGAGGTCTGTTTATGAGGTGGTGGTGAACGACGAGATTCTCGTCGGAGAAGAAGGATTCGCGGCGCCGCTGAAGGAGAAGAAAAGAAACTCGTTCAAGAGAAGGTCGAAGGTCACAGTTCTTAACCCTAAATCCCAATTCTATTTTCCTTTTATTTTTCTTTTTATTAATTTATTTTATTAATTCTGAAAATAAAATGGATCAAACACAATAAGCTTTTGGGCCCTCACCGAATTACTGCTTCTCACACCCCCTACGGCCCATTGCATCTTTTTGGCCACAAAAATCAATTGCTATAACAAAAAGAGAATATACTCTGTTGGGCCAGACCTGGGCCCTGCACCCAGCTGCTAGTCACACCTCTTATTTTCGTATTTTCATCCCATGTTAATGTTAGCTTTAGGTTTACATTTTAGCTTCTTTAGCTTGATTAAAAATTCAACTTCTTTCATAAAAATCGATAAAAAATAGTAGTTTTAGGCTATTTTGTTTTAGTCTTTTACTTGACTGGTAATTCAATTTCTCCCATAAAAATCAATATAAAAAATAGTAGTATTTTTAATTCATTTTGTACTATGTTTTTGAATTGCTACTTCATACTTGTGTATAATTTTGTACCATTGTATCCTTACTCAATTTTGCTCATGATGTGACTTTAATTTGCATGTTTCTTTTATTCCTAACCTTAGGTAGAAACCATGATAACATTAGGTAGAAATTCCCTTCATACTTAGGTTAGTTTCTTTTCCTTTTCAACTTTAAAACACCTAACAATATCCAAATAAATTTCCCATAAAAAATACCAAGAAAACTCATAAAAAATGACTAATAAATACTTTGATTAATAAAAAGGGAATGGAAGCTTGTAACTTCCCTTGCTTAAGGGATGTTCGAGTGCTTGGGGCTCCCTTGCTTAAGGGTTCCATTCAGGCGTAAGTTCCCAACCTCTAAAAAACACAAACCAAAGAGTAACTCGAGTTTCCCTTGCTTAAGGGATTTCCTCGAAACGCTCAAACTCTCTTCTCTATCTCGCCTCCGAGGCATTCTTTAATCGGACATGTTATTTCCGCTCCATTCCCAGCTTAAGACTCCAGAGGTCGAGCAGCGGAGTGCGAATGTAACTTCGTCCACTAAAAAACACAAAAAACAAACAAAAACTAAAGAGCCGAACTACGGCGCTCTGATTCCTGAAAAGGATACGTAGGCATTGGGTCGCGGGGCCTAAGCGAGCACAACTATTTATAAACCTTATTTTCCCCGTGTTTCTTTTTCTTTCATTTGCATGCATTCCCTTAGTAATTAAGCTTTAGATTTAGACACCCTTAGAATAGAACAAACATAGGTGGATACCATCGAGTACGATGGGCGTGAGGGGTGCTAGTACCTTCCCCTCGCGTAACTGACTCCCGTACCCTATCTCTGGTCGAAAGACCTCGTTCTTATTCATTCTAGGTTTACTGATATTCCTTTTCCCCGATGGGATAAATATATTGGTGGCGACTCTGTCCATTTTCGCGAGCGTGCGACAGCTGGCGACTCTGCTGGGGATGTTGCTAGACCTATTGCGGGTCCATTCTTAGAGAGTCGATCCTAGCCTGCGTTTGTTTGTTTATTTACTGGGTGTTTACTTGTTTGCATGCTTATTCTTTGCCTGCATATCATGTTTATTTCTGTTTGCACATCATGCATATGGATTATATTTTGTGTTCCCTGGGGTCTTCTGTTCTGTTTTGCAGGTGGGGGGTTTGTATGAGGTAAAAGGCCCACTACCCAGGCCAGTGACACATAGGATTAGCGTGGATGCTCATGTTGACTCCCGTAGCGCTTGCTATGATCGAGCTTGACATGGGGTACCACAACTGGGCGAGGTTCTTTCATGGAACACTGTGTCTGGCACGCTTGTTGCCTCAAACACTTTGTACCCCATGGGAACTGTAGACCCTGGTAACCATTAGGGACCACTTGTCCGTGTCTAGACTACATACCTGTGAGATTGGGATGGGACAGGAAACTTGACCTCCATCATACCCGGATTTCTGCTATTCAATAAAAAGACGTCGAACCTTTGATCCTGGGACATTTGACTTATACAGAAGTTCTACATCAGTTATCTATCAGAATCAACGTCGAACCTCTGAATCTGGAGGGTTTGACCATCTCTGACTTATGCCCAAGCTATTTATCCAGAAAGCAACGTCGAACCTCTGAATCTGGAGGATTCGACCATATCTTATTAGCCATGAGAAGTTGTTGTCCAAGAAGCCTTGATCCTTGATCCTAATACATTTGCATCTTCATTAACATCTTTGCATTCATGCATATGCATTCATGGTTACCAAGACTCTTACCTCTTTCTCTCCATCAGATCAGTCAAGACGATTCCTCCACACCGATATCTGACAAGAGCTCACAGAAGAAGAATCATGGAGAATTACGAACAAGATCAAGCTGCCATTAGAGAAGAGATGGATCAAATGAAAACTAAGGTCGATGCTATCCTGGAAGCTATCCAAGCCTTGCGAACTGAAAGGATTCCTGCTACACAAGAGATTCCCGTTGTTGGTAATCAAGCTGCTGCTAGTCAACCTGATGTCATTCCACCTTCTACTAACCCACCTGAGTTCCAACCAAGGACTAATGCTACTCTTGGGATACCATTTAGCTTCATGACTGCTGATACTCTTGGAGCTTCAAACCAAGGAGGGTCCATGCCCTTAACCTCTGGAGTGCCAACTATGAATGGGCCTGTTTTCCCATTTCCTACTCCACCTCCTCATTCAGAAGTTCCTCATCCTGCTTTTTGTGGTCCTCAGTTTGCTAATCCAGAAATGCATCCAATACCAACTGCTGAAAGAGCTCAACCTGTTGAGAGATCTGCTGAGAAGTATAAGATTCTTGAGGAAAGGATTCGAGCTATTGAAGGTTTTAGTGCCTGTGGGATGAACGCTGAAGAAATGTGCTTGGTTCCTAATCTGGTTATTCCTCCCAAGTTCAAGACTCCTGACTTTCAGAAGTACAAGGGTTTAAGCTGTCCGAAGAGCCACATTATCATGTACTGTCGTAAGATGGCTTCTCACATTCACAATGAACCATTGCTCATCCATTGCTTTCAAGATAGCTTGTCTGGGGCATCTCTGAACTGGTATATGAATCTGGAGCGTAATAGGATCCGATCTTGGAAGGATTTGTATGATGCCTTTCTCAAGCAATACCAATACAACATCGACATGGCACCGACTAGGTTGCAACTTCAGAATCAAGCACAAAAGACCAATGAGACATTCAAAGAATATGCCCAAAGGTGGAGAGAAATGGCTGCTCAAGTTAATCCACCACTTTCTGAATCCGAGCTGGTTGATATGTTCATGAACACTCTTCAAGGACATTACTATGAAAGGATGGTGGGTAGTGTTTCTTCTGGCTTCTCCGATCTAGTTAGGATTGGTGAAAGAATTGAGAATGGCTTGAAAATTGGTAAGATCCAGAATCCCGCCAATGCTACTGCTGCTAATCCATATGGGTACAAAAAACCTCAAGGTAATTTCATCAAAAAGAAAGAAGGTGAGACTAGTGCTGCTTCTGCTCAAGATCAAGCTCCCTACTATCAAGTGAACGCCACCGCTCCTCAAGCTTATGTGGCACCTGTTGGTCAACAACCTTGGGTTCCGTATCAGCAATATGTTCAACAACAACAACAAGGTTATCAACAGAGACAAGGTCAACAGAGACAGAATAGGCCAAAAAGGGTGTATGATCGTGTGCCAATGTCTTATAGCCAACTTCTTGCTACCTTGCTCGACCTCAAACTGATTCAGTTAGCAGAAGCGAGGCCTCCTCCTGATCCTCTCCCTCCAAATTACAAGATCAATGCCAAATGTGAATTCCACTCTGGGGGATCTGGTCACACTACTGAAGAATGCAGAGTTCTCAAGGACAGGGTTCAGGATCTGATTGATGCAAAAGAGATTACGTTCGCACCTGTGGCACCTAATGTGGTCAACAATCCCATGCCACCTCACAATGGAGCTTCCACCAGTGGACCATGAAGACTTTATGTTTGTCAGAGAACATTTCATTTGCATTAGAATAAGGCCAAGCTTGCCATTGTATAGATTTCTTTAGCACTTTCAATTGTATTACTTTTGCTGTTATCAAGTACTTCCCATTGTAAGAAATCCACTCTATTTGAATGAATAAAAATGTAATATACATGTTTTTCTCAAATCATATTCATCTTTGTCATTATGTTCATTGATACTTCATTCATTTGTCTTAAGCAACTAAAAAAGGAGAATGATGAAAAATGAATCAAAAACACATGAATCACTAATTGTATGCTTTTGGAACAAGATCCTGCTGACGATGTACAGGCATTGTTTCAATTCCTAAACACTGGAGTTATAAGGGAGTGAAACCTTCGTCAACCCCTTTGAGCCTAAGGAGTAGAAGTTTCTTTTCAAAAGATACAAAACCCTCAATCTTAACCTGGGGCAGGGTAGTCTTCAGTTAGTGCGACGGAGCGCTCAACTTTCAGGTATTCCATCAGAGGGTCAATCATATCTCAGATCTCACAACAAAGAAGAAGAGCACAATCCACAATGGATGTCTCTCATTCACCAAGAAGAAGGCAGTCACAACCTTTTCATCAAGTCAATCACAAATGTCATACAACTTGTTCCCGAACGAGACGAAAAGAATGAAAAGAAAGTTATGAATCATGATAAAAAAAAAAGAAAGAAACAACAGCCCGCTAAGTCAAAAGAAAAAAGAAAAGCTTTGAAGCAATTGACTTAGGCAAAAATTAGGGCATATCCCGCTGGACAACGAAAACCAAAAGAAACTTTCTGTCCAGGCAAAAGTTAGGGAATGCAAAAAAGAAAATCCTCCAAGGGATAAGTTGTTGTGACCATCAACAAAAGAACCAAAGGGTGACTGCCACCTCCATCAAAACCATAAAGGATCCTCATCCATCACAATCCTTCCTGAAAGGCGAATACTCGTGTCAAACTAACTGAACGTAGGACTGGAGAACATCACGAAGAAGGGGTGGGTTAAGTAGAACTTGAGCCTTTATCCTTGTTTCTCAAACCGTGAACCCGGCCACGTTACAACCCTCAAAAGTCCTAATTGAAGTAGGGTTCGTTCCGAAAGCATACAAACAGTAAAATCATGTCAAACTGACTCCTAATGTTGCTGTGTCAATTGTGTTAGTATCAATACAACATTTTGACAAATAAAACTTTTCTTTTGAGATTAACATGTGCATTGCATTCTCATTATCTCTTTCAAAACAGAATTATCTCTAATATGAAATTAAGTACTTGATACCAAGGAAAGTTCAACATTGAAATTCCATCGAGTAATCTTACAAAGGCAAAGGTTGGTCATCCGCTGAGCAAATCTCTGAAGCATCCATCTGGTGGAACAATTCCTTTCAATCTTGGGCATTCATTCCATGATCTACACTGGGGCAGACCATCGCAAATCTCCATGATTCAAGCACATCAGAATTCCATCTCAAGAATATCATACAAACTGGGGCAAGCTAGCCATAATTCATCTCTTCATCTTTGAGCAAGTGTCAGATGTCAAGACAAGTGTCGAGGAGCCAAGCCAAACACCTCACCTTCACAAGGGCTATCCTTCAAGCAACAACCTTCCTGCAAGGATTCCTCCATCCATTCCTTGCATCTTGGAGACAACCGTTCCATCCATAGTCATACATGCATCATGCATATCATTGCATTCTCATTATCATTTTTCCACATGATCTAATCATCAATAAAACAGGGGCATCCACCTTTTCTTGAATCAAGCAGAGTTTCAGAACTCCACCTAATCTATTCCATACAAAGCAGAAACCCTGATCAATCAATACACTGCATATAGAATTCATTGCATCGCATCTCCAGAAGTGCATAAAATAAATCAAACATTGCATATGAAGCATAAGCCAAGTTACTCATCAGATGGGCTCTTTACAAGCATTCAAATTGATATTCCATTGGATCACTCAGAGTTACTATTGTGGTGTCATCTTCCAAAGTCAACCATGTTCATCTTTCTTCAACCCAGAGTTGACGTTTTTGTGTTCAACCTAGAGTTGACGTTTTTGTGTTCAACCCAGAGTTGATTTTCCTTTCATCTTTTAACCCCGAGTTAATTATCCTCTCCCACTCAACCCAGAGTTGACGGTTATATTTTGTCCTCTCCCACTCAACCCAGAGTTGACGGTTATCTTTTGTCCTTTCCCACTCAACCCAGAGTTGACGGTTATCTTTTCTCTTCCCCTCTCACCCAGAGTTGACGGATATTTCTTATTGTTTGTTCTTTCCACTCGACCCAGAGTTGATGGTTATTCAACCCAGAGTTGATCCTTTCCTTTTCCCACTCAACCCAGAGTTGACGGTTATCATTTGTTCAATCCAGAATTGATTTCTTCTTTTCCCTCTCACCCAGAGTTGAAGGATACTTCTTATTGATTTCTCTTTCCCACTCAACCCAGAGTTGACGGTTATCTGTTATCTTTCCCATTCAACCCAGAGTTGACGGTTATCTGTTATCTTTCCCATTCAACCCAGAGTTGACGGTTATTCTTTGTTCTTCCCCACTCAATCCAGAATTGACGTTTATCTTTTATTCAACCCAGAGTTGATCCCTTGTCTTTTCCCACTCAACCCAGAGTTGATGGTTATTCTTTATCCTTTTCCCCACTCAACCCAGAGTTGATGGTTGTCCCTTATTCAATCCAGAATTGATTCTTTTCCCACTCAACCCAGAGTTGAGGGTTATCTTTTACTCAATCCAGAATTGATTCCTTTTCCCACTCAACCTAGAGTTGACGGTCATCTTGTTTCTTTTCCCACTCAACCCAGAGTCGACGGTTATCTTTTATTCAATCCAGAATTGATTCCTTTCCCTCTCGACCCAGAGTTGACGATCCTCCTTTATTCAATCCAGAATTGACTTCTCTTTTCCCACTCAACCCAGAGTTGACGGTTATCTTTATTCAACCCAGAGTTGATCCTTGTCTCTTTTTCCCACTCAACCCAGAGTTGACGGTTATCTTTTCTCCTGTTCAACCCAGAGTTGATTTCCTTGCTTTCTTTCTCAACCCAGAGTTGATGCCTATTATCCTGTCCCATTAATACTGATTTCCCTTTCCGTTCTCAACCCAGAGTTGATGTTTACCTCTTATTCAACCCCGAGTTGACTTCCCTCTATTCTTCGACCCAGAGTTGACCCACTTTTCTTTTTCAACCCAGAGCTGATGTTTATTTCATTTCTAACCCAGAGTTAACTTGCTCAATCCAGAGTTGATACACTTTTCCTCAGTGGAGTTGACACCATTTCTTCCCCAGTGGATCTTATCTCTCATAAGGCAAATTTTCGGGTTCACTTGGTATTTAATCTTCTTCCACCTTGAATGCTCGAAAGGCTAACGCCAATCTCTCCTTCAGGTTTAAGACGATTAAATAGGGGCAGCTGTTGCACCCCAAAATTTGCCCTTCTAATTATTCTTAATTGGCTTATGTTTCTCGTTTCATCTACATCTTAGGTCATAAATAAACCCACGCATTCATTTAATCAATAATTGAGCATTGGAATCAAGGGTCTTAGTAATAAGGGTTTTTCTATGGTTTAGAGACTCTCCTCTTTATTTAAGATTATCAAGCTACAATAAGCATTTCCATCAAGATCTCTAAGAGAAAAAAAAGAGGTATCAAGTGGGTATCTCAAGGAAAGATGAAGTTTCTGGATCATTACTTAAGTGTGTTTGGAGTTCATTAATTGGAGGATAGACTTAAGGTTCTCTTTATTTCTATAAGTTCGATTCATCTCCAAAGATTCTTCAAAGCACTGCATTATTCTTTCAATCATCTGTGGCTTGTCAAGCAAGTTAGCCTAATTTGAAGAACTGAGGTTCCATCGATTTAAAATTGGATTTGGAGTACTTATTCAAATGTCTAAATGATTCAAGGTTGTTCAATCAATTTCGTGAATCTAATTATTGCTTGATCATGGTACAAAGACTCGACTCATAGTAAATTCAAAAAGGGGATTCGAGACAACATCATTCAAGACTCCTTCAAATTTTACAAAATCCATTACCAAGGTCCCCAATTATTACAAGCCCATGGAAAATAGAAAATCATTACAAAAAGCCTACTTTATTTACAAATTCAAGCTGAGATCATTATGTTCAAATTACAAAAAGAACTACACATAAAAAAGGTTTCAAAGTCCTCCTCAAATGCACCATTTCGTCTTCGAACCGCAAGCAAATCCGTCAAGTCCATTCTGTTTCATCTTCATTATGGTGCTAGCCACATTTCACCAAGTTTCTACATGAACCTGCCACAAAAATCATACAATCAGGAGACTTACAACAATCACAGTAAAACAAGATCAGTCCCTATATTTAAAACCAACCTACACCATCAATTCATATGCAAAACCAAATCCATATTCATACATACCCGCACATTAACATCAACATAAGAAAAAAAACAGTCCAGCATATTCAAAACCCTTATCAATCTTTAAACCAAGACTTGACGTAACTGTTGACTCGCATTTCTCCTAACTTCTAACCGTTACAGTTAACTACAGTTAACATATTGACAGTTCTAATCAATGCAATCAACTTATCAAAACCTACAAATTAAAAGAGGCAGCTTACAATTTATACCAACATTCATCCAACATCATCCCAATACAAAATTCATGGAAATTTGCAGCCACATTAAACTTATGTATTTACACCTGGAAAAGATCTACAAATCAAAACAGGTCCCTAACCACTTTATAACCTCTAACCGAATTAGTTACCCAGCAGTTATAACTAACTTTCCCCACTCATATAACTAACCTCTCATTAACCCTCTTAACCATAACAGCAAACAGAATTTCAAACCAGTAACAAACCTTCAACCGATTCATAACAGATTTCTAACTACCCTAACAACCTTCAAAAATCAGTTACACATCCTAACTAACCTAACAGTTACTAACAGAAATCAATAGAAGAAGTTCAGAAAAAACTAACTTTCAATTGCAACTGAATCTCAGAACTCGACCTATATATTCTTTTCTCCACCTTCATTCAAGCTCCTCCACCATTTTTGATCTCTGAGCCATTCTTCATTCTTCACTGCTCCACCTTCTCAATCTTCATCTCTTCATCTCTGAATCATTTCATCATCCTCACTTCTGAGCCACCACTCTGAACCGCTCCCTCCTCATTCCATCACCATCTTCATCATTCATCAATCATCATCATCTTCGCATCGCCTTCATCATCTTCGTCACAGTGAACAACAACAAACTCATCACCTTCAATCACCATAAGCCTTCCTTCGACCTTCAAACCGTCATAGCTTGCATCTTTCTGAATTCAAGAAAAGAAAATCTGAGAAAAAACATACACAAAAACTCTCTATATATATTTCTCTGAGTTCACAATTAAGCAGAAAATCATACAAGGGAACTCACCACAATCTGAACTTGAACCATCTCCTTGACGCCTCAATCTTCAAGTCTCAACTCGTCTTTCTTCATCATCGCATCAGCAACCTTCAATCATCATCGTCATCCACATCTGTTCTTAATCATCAACGCGCATCTCCGGCAAAATTCTATCGTCCTTCTTCATCTTCATAGCATCACCGAAACTCAGCGACAACAACAACTATCAAGACTTCATCATCGTCGATCTTCAACTGAGAATCTTCAGCACTGAATCGATAACATCATCATCATGTCAGCTTTACATTCACAATGGCCTTCATCACGGACGAAGAGGAGAGTGAGAGCTGAGTCAAATCGGAAACGAGGCGAAGCTTTAATTGAAAGATAATGGATGGCAAGAAAGAGGTCTGTTTATGAGGTGGTGGTGAACGACGAGATTCTCGTCGGAGAAGAAGGATTCGCGGCGCCGCTGAAGGAGAAGAAAAGAAACTCGTTCAAGAGAAGGTCGAAGGTCACAGTTCTTAACCCTAAATCCCAATTCTATTTTCCTTTTATTTTTCTTTTTATTCATTTATTTTATTAATTCTGAAAATAAAATGGATCAAACACAATAAGCTTCTGGGCCCTCACCGAATTACTGCTTCTCACACCCCCTACGGCCCATTGCATCTTTTTGGCCACAAAAATCAATTGCTATAACAAAAAGAGAATATACTCTGTTGGGCCAGACCTGGGCCCTGCACCCAGCTGCTAGTCACACCTCTTATTTTCGTATTTTCATCCCATGTTAATGTTAGCTTTAGGTTTACATTTTAGCTTCTTTAGCTTGATTAAAAATTCAACTTCTTTCATAAAAATCGATAAAAAATAGTAGTTTTAGGCTATTTTGTTTTAGTCTTTTACTTGACTGGTAATTCAATTTCTCCCATAAAAATCAATATAAAAAATAGTAGTATTTTTAATTCATTTTGTACTATGTTTTTGAATTGCTACTTCATACTTGTGTATAATTTTGTACCATTGTATCCTTACTCAATTTTGCTCATGATGTGACTTTAATTTGCATGTTTCTTTTATTCCTAACCTTAGGTAGAAACCATGATAACATTAGGTAGAAATTCCCTTCATACTTAGGTTAGTTTCTTTTCCTTTTCAACTTTAAAACACCTGACAATATCCAAATAAATTTCCCATAAAAAATACCAAGAAAACTCATAAAAAATGACTAATAAATACTTTGATTAATAAAAAGGGAATGGAAACTTGTAACTTCCCTTGCTTAAGGGATGTTCGAGTGCTTGGGGCTCCCTTGCTTAAGGGTTCCATTCAGGCGTAAGTTCCCAACCTCTAAAAAACACAAACCAAAGAGTAACTCGAGTTTCCCTTGCTTAAGGGATTTCCTCGAAACGCTCAAACTCTCTTCTCTATCTCGCCTCCGAGGCATTCTTTAATCGGACATGTTATTTCCGCTCCATTCCCAGCTTAAGACTCCAGAGGTCGAGCAGCGGAGTGCGAATGTAACTTCGTCCACTAAAAAACACAAAAAACAAACAAAAACTAAAGAGCCGAACTACGGCGCTCTGATTCCTGAAAAGGATACGTAGGCATTGGGTCGCGGGGCCTAAGCGAGCACAACTATTTATAAACCTTATTTTCCCCGTGTTTCTTTTTCTTTCATTTGCATGCATTCCCTTAGTAATTAAGCTTTAGATTTAGACACCCTTAGAATAGAACAAACATAGGTGGATACCATCGAGTACGATGGGCGTGAGGGGTGCTAGTACCTTCCCCTCGCGTAACTGACTCCCGTACCCTATCTCTGGTCGAAAGACCTCGTTCTTATTCATTCTAGGTTTACCGATATTCCTTTTCCCCGATGGGATAAATATATTGGTGGCGACTCTGTCCATTTTCGCGAGCGTGCGACACCTCTCCCTTCAATGCTTCCAAACAACCCTGCTGAACCAGTAGGGCTTTCATCTTCAAGCACCACAGACCAAAGTCATTCACTCCGGTGAACTTTTCAATCTCATACTTTGTTGAAGGCATTTGCTCCACGCTCACCGCACCAATTTGTTGTGAATTCAATGCCAAGAACAAAGTATAAACCAAGGAAGAATAAAGGACAAGGAAGAAGAACAACACACGAATTGGTTATAACCGTTATTCTTTCACTTTCTCTTAAAACAAGATTACAAGTTTACAAGAATAACAAATAACCTCTCTCACCCTAAATTAGGATTTGCAGCTTAGCAATGATGAGAGACTAGTATGCTATTTATAATAAAACCTAACATACTAACTAATGGGCTTTTTCCACAAGACCCATTACACAAGCCAACTTAATAAACAAGCTAACTTAACAAATTAGGGTTTAAACACTAAAACCTAATTTAACATGCTAACAATCCTAGCATCTTCGACACAAGCATGTGAACAACCTTCGACTTCATGCTTAACCCTGTCGAACCAAGAAGCTACCCTTCGGCCATACTAGAGTTCGATCCAATATCTCACAGTTAGATTCGGGCATCACCCTGATTCACTTGCATTAACACTTTGCTTTCCTAAAAGAGGGACAAGACATAAAGCAGAGCAGCAAGAGCATAATAGTAGTAGTATATACATGATTTAGGTAGTGGGAGATCGAGATTCATGTAGAAAAGTAAATTTTATAAATTACAAAAAGATACAATTTTTAGAAGTTATTTAAATATCAATAGGTAAGAGATAGAGATGTTACAGCGTAGATGTTTTATTTTTTTATTTTACAACATTACCTTAAATTTGTGTCCGAGCCTTGAGACTTTTCTCTTTTATCATTGTTCTGTAACATATACTAATAATTTATCTCTAAAATAACATGTCACTGTTTTGAAAAAATAACATTGGATTTGAAGGTGTTTATGCACATAAGATCAATAATTTTATTGATAAAATTATTAAATAAAAAACAACATGTATTTGATTTTGTAAAGATATAATTTATTTTATATAATAATTCACATAATATGCATAATTACTATAATATATATTAAACACACACTAGCTAGTCTATAACACAAGTAATAGTGAGGTTTGGTCTTAGAATTATACGTTAATTTTAAAAAAATTGTCTGGCACAAAAAACATCTATTTATTTTACTTCTTTATAATTATTTTGCAGTTAATTATAGTGCTATTGTAATATTATAGCTTTCTGTATATATCTTTTAAAATCCAACATGGCATCAACATTATGAAATCTAATTAAAAGATAAGAGAATCATAAGTTAAGGTTGTCCAAGTCGATTTGTAGCTGGTAAGAGTTTTTCTATTATTAATATAATTTAAAATAATACTTATGTAATCCATATACTTTTATAAAACAATAAATACTTCAACTTCCCCCAATTAAAATTTCCATTTTAATTATAAAAGAGTACGTTAGAATAATAATGTAAGTGTGAGCAGTGGGAAAATAGTAACACATTGTATATGAAAATTGGTGATTTGATAATATATAAGTGAGAGAATTCCCTTACCTACCACTTTAAGGTTTTAGGTTAACAAGTGATATGTCTCTTATAAAGGTGCATAATCCTCAACTTTGTCTCTTAGAGTGACAGAAAGGTGCATGATCGATGTTATGACATGCTTTGGTGTAGTCTGCAAGATGTGTTTGTATTAAGCTAATACAAGGTTTTTCTGGATGTCACGCTGGATGTTGTGACATCGGTATCTAACAGCAAGAGCTGTTATGTTTTTTTGTGGTGTTTTTTGATTTGACCCTGGAGTCTATTTAGGAAACTATATATTTTGTGTTGTATGGTTTGCGCTAAAATATCTGGTCTACAACATATCTGTGAAAACCCTGATGATGCGGAAATTAGGTTAACTTGGTTAACCCTAATTTATGTTTGGAAGGCCCAAGGCCCATGAGTTGCCTATAAAAAGATTGCTAATCCTATTTTCAAGTGAAGAGATTGTGAGCGTGAAGATTATTGTGTTTTCTGTATTCACGTGTCTTAGTGTTTTTCTTGTACTCCAAGCAATTGTCACTTTGATGATTGTATTGGAATAGGGTGTTTTTGAGTTGTAATTGTTTGTGTCACTCTAAGCTTTTAAGCATGAGTGTTGTGTCTCTTTATTGAAGCTTTGAAGAAAGATCAAGATTTGTTTGATGTGTGTCTTCATCCTGATTTTATTTATCGTTGTTTTTTTATATCATTGCTGTGATTGAGGGGAGTGAGTAGGAACTCAGGTCTAGCATTAGATTGAAATTGTATTGGGTAGGTCTTAAGTGAAGAGTTGTAAACGAGGTAGTTTAGCTCTGAACTAATACTGCTTATAGTGAATTTCCTCTGTGGCTTGGTAGCCCCCAGAGTAGGTGTTGTTGTACACCGAACTGGGTAAACAATTATATGTGTTCTTTACTGTTTTTGTTTACTATCTTCATAATTCACTGATATGTGTCTCAGTGGATGTCATAACATCAGATAAGACATCGACTGTCTGGTACTTAGAATTTTCAATACTAATCCAACCGAGAAAAACGTGATTCCATTATTAATTTACTAATTTTTTGTTTACATATAATTCAACTCAAAAACGTGTTTCCATTACTAAATTTACTAATTTTGTGGTTACATATAAGTCAACTCGAAATTGATATTTAGACTTGTGAAATCCTGCGGAGCGATCATATCAATTTTAAGTGCATAAAATACAACACTACTACAAAAATTAGATTTCGGAATGAAATTTAAGCATCAATAGTTGTGAAATCCAAATTGAATTTATTCAGGTAGGCACATTTTTTTTTCCATTTTCATATGTATGTCACTTTTTACCACGGTCAATGTTTTCAATCTTACTGACATTTGATCATGAATTCGAAGCCGAGCACTAATATTTTTGGTTTTTATTTATTTTTAAGCCATTTTTTACCACAGTTGGAATTTCAATGGTGAAAAGTGGCGTCTAATCATGAGTTTTGATGGAATATGTATTTATTTGCTAATAGAAATATGTATTTATTTGTTAATAGAATATGTATTTATTTGTAATAAATCTCACATAGACTATAACATGTAATGAACTGTATATATGTCTATATATATATATATATATATATATATATATATATATATATATATATATATAAATATATATATATATATATATAAAATACAATGTTCGTATTTCTATTCTCATACGGTTCATCTCAATATTTTTAATATCTTACGTGATATCAGTTGGGGTAAAGATCCAAACCTAATCAAAGTCAATGACGTGACAATATCTCTTCCCCTAGGTTTGCTACAACTATCGTTTCTCATGTTGCCGCCGCCACCGCCATAACTCCTCCTTTATCATCGCCGCCTCTGTCGTAATTCTTATTCCAACACCGCCACCACCGTAGCTCCTCCTATTACACTGCCGCCATCGCAGACCTTCTCTTGCGCCGCCGCTACCCATTATCGCGTTAAACAACCGTTGTCCCTCCAATACTGTGTCTTGCTCTTCATGTGATGAATCTGAGCATGTTTCTACCAAGGTGGACAGCCCCACCAAGTCACCATCTTCTTCTAGACAATAGTTTCACCCAACCCTTACTATCACTACGAACAAAACAACATTCTATTTGTGATAGAGATGGCAAAAAATCACTACACCATGTAGGTTGAACTATTTAAAGTTCACGCTCGTGCTCACAATATGGTTCATCCCATCACTCCGCCACTAGGAAAATAAAAACATGCCTCCACTGATGCTGATTTTGAAATATGGACAACCCTTGATTACACAGTGCTATAATGGATTTATTCCATCATTTCTCTTGATCTCCTTACCAATATTTTGGAAAAGGGATCCGCCGCCATGGCTGCCTGGAAACATTTTGCTAAAACATGGTTCTTGAAATATGTTAAGCAAGATGTCATAACATCTTGATCTCTTGCTACAACTGGGTATGAGCTTACAGGAAAAACCAAATGTTCTGACTGATGTCGTTATATTTTGTATCACAAGATCGACGCAGGCTGTTTGGAATCTTGACAGATTTGATTTATTTTAAATTAATTTTGTGATATTTCCTTTGGATATATCTCATTAATTTACGCAGGTCAAGAATATTTAATCAGGAACAAATGAATTAAATCTCCACCAGAATTAAAATATCTAAATTTAGATGATTGAGACAATATTTGTTTTCAAGATTCAAAAAGATTTTTCTACAAATTTGTTGCAACTCCTAGCTTGTGGATCAAGTAAAATGTTTCAAAGCCCATGGACTGCTGAAGACTATTTAAAAAGATCCCTAGACCTAATGTAACCAAGTCTTTCACAATTTTAAAGTTAGGAGAATGTTAGAAAGCTTAGGTTTTAAGAGTCTCTTGTGTTTCAAGTCTCCCACGTCTCTTTTGATACTGTGTGGTAGAATGTATGTTGCTTGACTGTTTGTCAAGCTGTGTATTCTCACTCAGAAGCCTTTAGGTAATGAGTTGAGTTTTGTTCTCACTCTTAAAGCTTTTAAGACAAATAGTTGATTTTTTTGTATTGGAAGTGTGATCTTCTAAATTGGGTTTTCTTGATACAGTCACTGGGATTGGGGCTGCTAAATATCACTAAGGTGATTTAGGTTGTGGATGTTGTACCCCAATTTTTGACCCTAAGATCCCACCTCTTTTACAAATTCACCTTTGCATCATGTTAAAGTAAAAAATAAACAAAAATCGCATTTCATGCATTCTCAGCGCCTCAAGCATCTTTTTGAATCATTCTATTATTTTAAGAATAAAATTTTGGTTCTATAGGAAGACCGGTAATAATGACTCTACATAGTGTGGAAAATTAGCAGGCAAAATATTTTGAGTTCTGATCTTTAACTGGCCATTTTATGAAACTACGCAACGCGTAGTTTATTTTGGTGTGCTCGCTTTATTTTTCAAACGCTGTTTGTGGCTGCATTTTTTCATCTGTTAGGGTCTATTTAACCGGATATTTTTATTTGTGATTCTAAACTTTTCCGAATTTTTTTATTAAATGTTTCTCGCATAGATCACAATGGTATGTTTATTTTATTTTTCTGATCAAGCGCGCGTTCGACTATTATTCATACATATACTATGCCATGAATCCATGTTGCTTGTTTTTCTTAAGTTTTCAAGTGAGCTTTTCTTTTATGCTTCATGATAAATAGAATCCTTGTTACAAGTCATCTAATTGTCCTTGTTTGCTTCTAAATCTTAACAAAATGAGTGCTTTACTCCATTATTTCATACATTATTCAAGTGATCAAAGCTTTGTCCAAAACATTTTCTTAACTTATTATCAACTAGAAACTTGTTCCATGCCACAAGATCTTCACATTGATCTCAAATCATGCAAGAATTGATCTTCGTTCACCATGTAAAGCTTTGGTCTAACATGGCATTCAAGATTTTTTTGTGTATTGCAAGAAAAGTGAATTATGATTACCAAAACCTTTTCCATGATTCAAAAGAAACAATCCAATTTGGATTTGCTAAGAAACTTTGTGAGACAATAGCATCTTAGAAGCTACTAAAGTATACCAACTTTTGTGCTCTTAAACCATTTTTATGGTTTTCCTCCAAAATACAATCAAGCAAATGTTTTATCAATTGAATTCTTCTCCAATCATTTCACTATAAATAGAGCTTCATTTCATATCATTTTACACTACCAAAAAAAATACACCAAAGACACCTCATTACACCACTTTTCCACTCTCCACACCTTACATCTCCTCGTTCCATCAAACCAACACCAAACTTTCACCTTCTCCTTTTCTTTAACAGTAAGGAAAACTACTCACAAACCATCATAAAACCATAACTTTCCCCTCTCTCAAAGGAGCCTTCAAACACCAACCTTACAACACTATCCACGCTGCACAACAACCTTCTGTTCACCTTTTCACCCAGGGGATTGATAGTAGGAGGAGGATTCTTCATCCTCAAAGAAGAAGGAACCCGCATGGAAGAGTATTGGTGGTAAATGATTTTATGCTATTTTGTTTTCTTTAACTATTTTTTTTAGTTTATTTATCATGTTTTTGTCTATTTAACTTCTCTATTTTTTATCTTAGTTCTTAATTTCTTTTTAATGAACATGTGAGAACTTTGTTTATGCGATTAATTTACTTCTGATCTGCTGTGAAAAACGATGTCAAAAACAAAATATAATAGGAAATAAGGAACATAAGAAGAACACAAGAATTGATTATAACTGTTATTCTTCTACTTTCTCTTAAAACAAGATTAAAAGTTTACAAGAATAACAAATAACCTCTCTCACCATAAATTAAAATTTACAGCTTAGCAATCATGAGAGACTAGTATGCTATTTATAATAAAACCTAACATATTAAATAATGAGTTTTTTCCACAAGCCACATTAAACAAGCCAACTTAATAAACAAGCTAACTTAACAAATTAAGGTTTAAACAATAAAACCTAATTTAACATGCTAACAACCTTAGCATCTTCGACACAAATATGTGAACAACTTTCGACTTCATGCTTAATTCTGTTAAATCAATAAGCTACCCTTTAGTCATACTAGAGTTCGATTTAATATCTCACATTACCAATAGAGAAATTCATGTTAATCTGTTGAGAAATTAGGTTGTTTAGAGAATGCTAGAGTAAGGTTTTGGTTTACCACTGATTGGTTTCAATAAGAATTTAGTGTAAGTTCTAGCTTGATACATTAGTTTAAATAGATTGGGGGGTTTTCGTTTCTCACGAGGACATATTGGTGTAAGTATTATTTAAAGTATGCATAATTTAAGTTTTCTGGCTTCTTGGTAATAAACCGGTGGTGAAAGCCATATCTCTCAAAAATGTTGAAAAAAATTAATGTTGTATAACTATGGTGTAGTTATGGCATGATGACCTTTTTTTTTTTTTATTATCTATCTTATTTTCTTTTTAATAACTTTTTTAAAAAATAGGTCCTATGTTCACATAAAAAATCTAAAAGAATAAATATACCTTTATTGTTTATCTTTAAATAGTTTTATCTAATTAGATTATTTAAATTTTATTTAGTTGATATACTCTTTTTTTAATTTTGATAATTTAAAAATCCAAAAATATTTAATATTTAATCATTTAAAAATTAAATCAAAAATAAGTCTTTTATGTGTTTATAAAGCTTTTAAATCATTTCTTTTTAATATTTTCTCATCAAGTAAATTGTATTTAATTTGTGTGAATTAATTAGGGCTAGGTTTAAGTCAACTTTGATGATAACATGTTCCCTTAATCAATCCTCTTTTAGGGTTTGACTTTTAAATCAATTTTTAAAATCAATTAGGTTTAGGTACAAAACAAAACCCTAAGCCCTAATTTGTGATATCTTTAGCTTCATCATGTTAATATAATTTGTTGCTTTGATCTCCTTTTGTTCATTTACTTGTACATATTTGTTGATATTTTTATTCTTGTACACCTGTACTTTATCCATGGTATTATCATTGTATATACATACTTTGTTTACTAACCACATGCATGAAATATTTATCCATCATCCATCATATTCATTCATACATGAATTAATCCAAAGAAATGAGAATGGTATTGACTAAAATTGTCAAGGTACTCAAACTTTTTTCCAAACCTCTTTTATTTTGTGTTAAAGTATTGTTAAAGCTTTTCACTTGTTAAAATTGGTTTTGTATTGTTAAAACTCAACCACCCCTTTGTTTTAAAATCTTGGTACTAAGAAAAGAATTATTTCCAGTGAAACTACTCTTAGTCCATTGACCTTGTATTTTTAAAGCTTGGTCTCTTTTATTTGGTTTTGTATTGACAAAACTCAACCACCATTTTTGTTTTAAAATCTTGATACTAAGAGAAGAAATATTTCCGGTGAAACTACTCTTAGTCCATTGACCATGTATTGTTAAAGCTTAACCTTTTAAAAAACCTGTTGAGTATTGTTAAAGCTCACACCCAAAAAGATTTTCGCCACTTTGGTCCTTTTATTTTCCTTTTTAAGGGGAACTACAAAAGCCCTGACTTCCCTTTTCTTTAAAAGGGTTATGTAGGCCTAAGATGCGATGTCTTAACGGGCTCACTTTCAAAAACTTCATTTCTCATCCCCACCCTCTATTGTAAACAAGTTCACATATGCTTTTCAAAAAAGATGTACACAAAAATAATATTATTTTCAAAGTGGTTCCCATGGAGTACCATGGATATGAGGGATGCTTAAAACCTTCCCTCTGTATAACAAACCCCCTTATCCAAATATCTGATAAGTTTATTAGTTTTGATTTTAAAAACTTCTGTGGATTTTATTCGCTCTTTCTCCCATTTCTTTTGGAAACAATAAAGCGCGGTGACGACTTAAAATAAATGAGCTAAGTCTATTCAATGGCTTTAGTATCACAAATTTCACCACTACAGTGGGATGGGGATTTTCCAAGTCTAGATATCGACTTGTAGGTAGAAGTTGCACTAGGTAGTGATTAGGCGAGAAATTCTAAACTGGGACTATTTTGCTTTGAATTAATATTGTTGATTGTGGATTTCCTTCCTGGCTTGGTAGCTCCCAAATTAGGTGTTGTTACACTCAAATGGGTTAACAGTCCTATGTGTTATTTATCATTCTGCAATTTTAATTAAGTATCAAATTCAGACCACTTATGAGTACAAGAAAACCATGTAGGTAGAAGTTCAAGGTTTCTTGTAAAGGTCTCAATTCCTCTCACAAGTGGGTTCTAATCCCTGAATAGAGGTTCCTAAAGATTCCCATAGTCAACATATCTCAATGAAAATTCCTTGTTTTATACATAATCATGCAGAACAAAGACTTTCAAGGGATCCTATCTGGGTGTGGGTCTCATGCCAACCCTTACCTGTCAAATGTAACACCTTTCTAAACCCCCGATAGATTAAATAATATTTTCAGAATAAACATGTAATTAAGAGAATTACAATTACTTCATATAAGATAAAATATCTGTCATTCTATTCTGAGGAACATAAATGATTACGGACATGTTTAAAACACGGCGGAATACTTCATTAGTTGAACATTCAAAACCATCGTCTACCACGTTCAAGGCATAAACAACACTATTCAACAATAAAAATAAAACAAGATTTATTATCCAGATCTAAACGCAAACGTTTCCCAGTGTTATAAGACCAGAGCATGACACGACTCTAAAACTATTGAGACAACCTATAAGCTATCCTCACAAAAGCAAGCACCACTACACTTCAATCTGAAAATGATCAACAGTAAGGGTGAGTCTCATTCGCAATTAAACAATGTTATCAGTTCATTAACAATAAAACATCAACAGTATAATATTCACCCAATAGCAAATACATTTCAGACTATATACACATCCACCAAATACAACAGTTGATCAAACACACAACATTATAACATTGGACAACCTTTTATTCATGTTATAATAATGCATACACCTAATGCAATGCAACTATATGCATGTGGTACCAATCATGGGTTTCACCCATCTTACTGATCAACCATCATCAAGGATACGGCTACTTCCACTCACTAATTCCACACAATGGGAATTAGCGACCACTGATCCATCTTCATCGGGATACATCAACCATATGATTAAGAAATGCATGCATCATCTATCACATGCTAATCACCACTTCAATCATATGAACAACATTATCATATTTCAACTCATCACACAGTGCATACGACAATAACACCTTTCACAATCGTGTACCAAGTACATCAAACCAACACAACAACAATAGGGGATTTACGTCATCACAACACCACGTATAACACATCCATCACAATTCACCATTTCGAAAATACCAGATTTATAAAATAAAAATGAGCTAATGATTTTTGAGTTATTTAAATATATAGGAAATAAAATTATTGACTCAACGCCCAAAACGGCCTCCAAAACGGACTTACGGTTCAAAAGATATGAGTTTTTGAAAATAATTATTTTTCACAAAAGCTACAACATAACGGGTTATAGAAAAAGCGTAACGGGTTACGAAAAACAAATTTTCAAAACCAACTTCAGTGTAACCGGTTACAAGGACACTGTAACCGGTTACGCTTGACGTAACTCTATTCGCTATTATTTTTACGCGACCGTAACCGGTTACGAACAACACCGTAACTGGTTACGAACTCGTAACCAGCCCAAAACCCCATTTTTCACAGCCGTAATCGGTTACGAGCCAGACCGTAACTTATTACAACAACCTGCAACAGAAAAAAGCAATTTTGACAGCAACTTAATTTCCCAAACCCAACCCAATCGAGCCATTACGATTGTACACGAAAATCAGAGTCAATTTACAAGCATTACATGTTATATCACCAATCAACAAACACATTCAACATATTAAATCAACACAAACATGTAATTACACATAATCCATAAAATTGAACCTAAATGTCAAAACCCCAACCTAGAACACATTTCTCTATCGAATCAATAGCATACAAATCTCAGTCCTAACGTATACAACCCGATAATAGAGGTTAATCGGAAGAGTCCCCCCTTACCTTAGCCAAAATATTGAGTTTTTCTCTTCCTCTTTCACGTTCCGGCTCTTTTCTCAGACTTCACTTATGTTGCTTCTAAGTTCCTTTTTCCCACAATTTCTCTATTTTATGAAAAATAGAAAATAGTTAGTAAAGGCCTCTCTACTAGTACCTCCCCTTCTACTAACCACGTACTGGCCCAATAACCTTATTCCCATAATTCTTCCAAATTTTAATTTAATCATCGAATAATTAAATAAATTCAAATAATTAAATTAAAATGCAATTAATTTAATTTACGAAATTACGGGTGTTACATCAAACGCCATAGGAGTCAACAGGTTCATCCACTCTAATCCTATGTGTATACTCAAGCCTTGGTATTGGGTTTCTCCCTCAAAGTAACATTCCACCTGACAAAGAACAACACAACAGTCTCATAATATATGAAAAACAAAAGACAAATGTGATGAATGAGAATGAGTATAGAAATGAAGAAGTCAGAGCTTCGTAGTTCGTAGAAAAATGTTTTGTTTGTTGGTGTTTTTATGGATGATGTTAAATTCGCATTCTAAAAGTTAACATTTACCGCTCGACCTTTGGAGACTTATGTATTTTTGTATTGTGTAGAATGAAGTTGACATATACATTCCGAAAGGTTTTTAAAGAGAAGATCCCAAGAGGGGAAAATGATTTGGATTTGGTTTATGTTTTTGTTAGGAGAACTATCTCAAGTGGTTCCCTTAAACAAGAGATACTTGAACATTTCCTTCCTTAATTTTTGAAAAGAGTTTGATATATATGAAGTGTTTTTGGGTTTTCGATAAAGAAGAGAGTTTTTTTGTCTTTTTTATATTGTTAATGATATATATATAAAATTTATTTACAAAAGAATATGTACAAGGATATAATGGGAAATGGTTAATCAAAAGTTAGTGGACTCGCTAAAGCATCACACTTTATGCCTACATATGCGTCAAAAGACGGAACCAGAGTCTACGTAGTTCAGATGTATTTGTTGGTGGATTTTAGTTTGTGAAAAGGTCTTGGTTTAAATTAAGTTAGTGAAAAAAAGGAGATTTAATTGGTTAGTTGATTTAACCTAATCTAAAGGAAATTACTTTTGTTATTTTTTTAATATTTTCTCCCATAAAAGGTTAAATATTAATCTAGAATAAAAAGGTAGAAATTCAATTTAATTACAATGACAACAACAAATAATACCGAGATTATGAATCACATCATTATGAACATCAATAGATACAAAAACAAGTTAGAAATCAAAGGAGCTAACCTACATGGATAAGAATTTTCCTAGTAAACAAAATGGTAAAGCTTTACTGTTCGACCTTTCCTTCTCCACGCTTATAGATCTGACTTCTTGTAGTTTTCCCGCGAAGATTGATGTTGGAATAGAGGCTTTAGGGTTTTCATGTTGTTGTTCTTCAGTGTGAAGGGGAAACAACTTTAGGGATATGAAATTTTTGAATTGTGGATGGCTAAAAAAACGTGAAGGTTGTGGTAGAAGAATTAGGTTTGTTAATGTGTTTGAATATAAGAGGTCTAGAGTGCTTTATATAGGGAGTGTGAAGGGTGAATTGAAGGGAGTAAAAGGTATCAATCTTTGTGAAAGTGTATGGAGAAATTCTAGCCTTTGAGTGAATGGTGAGATTGAGAGAGATTTGTGTCAAATTAGTGATTCATGTGATTTTATTGAATGAATTGTGAACCATTGGTTAAATTAAATGGATGGTGAGATGGAGTGCATTTTGATTTTGTTCACTTTTTGAACTAAATTTACTTTTTGTACTTTTTTTCAATAATAATAATATTAACAATAAGAAGAAAAATAAAAAAGGTTATATAGTTAGTAATAAAAAATGCAAACAAAAAAGAAAAGATTTAAATGAATAAAAGAAAAAAAATTAAAACTTGATTTTAATTTAAATAATAATTCAACTTAAAAATGACATTTTTAAATTGACTCAAAATTAAAATTTAAACCAAAATTATTATTGAATAAACAATGCAAATGAAAATGATATGAACTAATATTTTATTTTTGAAAGGAAACGGTGACAAAAAACGCAAATGAAGAAATCTCCAAACCAATGTGAGACCCTAGCTGGCACAAATTTTGATCCTTTGATCCCATGCCTTATTGAATGAAGATATGCATGATATGCGAATGATTTAATGAAGATATGCAAATGAAATGTAAGATCTTAAGCCAGATAAAAGTAAAACCAAGAAGGCAAATTTTGGGGTGCAACACTTTCAAGTGTAAGTGACCCAATTTTTTGTGGCACAACTTGACTTCATCTTCCTTAGACATCATACATATGGAGGAACACATAATTTCATGATTTTTCCATAGGTAGAAATTATCCTTAGTCCTACCTCCTATCATTAAAACTTCCTTATTCTCATTTGTGACCACACACTCAGGCTTAGTGAAATAAACATTGAAACCTTGATCACCTAGATGACTGATACTTATCAGATTGGCAGAAAGGCCCTTCACGAAGAGAACTTTATCAAGCTTAGGAGATCCCTCATAAGCTAGTCTTCCAACTTCTTTGATTTCTCCTTTTGCACCATCTCCAAAAGTGACATAACTTATGGTGTGATTTTTTAAGTCCACCAAGAAGTCCTTCACTCCTGTCATATGCCTGGAGAATCCACTGTCCAAATACCAATCCTCTCTAGATGATACCCTAAGAGAGGTATGAGATATGAGAATAGTAACAACGTTTCTTACTCTTCATTGCTTTCTAGATTTAGTCCTTATATGGTTAACCCTAGGTTGAGGTAGATGTTTAGGATAGCCATATAGTTTATAACATAATGGTTTTTTGTTACCATATTTCCCATGGTGAGGACATTTCCAAGACTCATGCTTGGTTTTGATCTGAGTTTCCTGAAGCTTAATAGGATGTTTTAACATTTGGTCAGACATTTTGCTATTATCCTTTACATCAGCAGAAACAAATTTCAACACAGAGCTTTTCTTATTCTTCAAGGTTTGAAAATTAAAACCTATACCAGTAGATATTCTACCTCCTTCCACATCTTGAAGTATTTCATATAGCACGTTAGATCCATTGTTCAACATCCATATGGACTTGGTCATATTCTCAAGCTTGGATGTTAGCAGAGTCACTTTATGATGTAGATCAAAAATATCAACTAGACAATCCTCTTTTTCAGCTTGCAGCTAGGTTACGATCTCTTGTTGTTTTTCTTCTAGTTGACATAATTCTTCATATTTAATACACAATTCCTTGTAAGCATTCTTCAATTCATCATAAGGCATTTCAACATGGAAGTTTTTTTTATCAAAATCCCATCTACCACTGAGTGCACTCAGCTTTTGTTTCATCTTCCAATTCATCACCATCAGACCAAGACACAAAAAACCTTATCTTTTGTTTGCCGAGGAAGGTGGGTCATTCATCCTTATTGTGGCCAAAGAATTTACATTCAAAACATTGAATATTTTATCTTGATATGACTTATATGTAGTTCTGTTTCTTTCTCGGGAATCATAATTTTAGCTGATGTTAAGTGCAATGTTTTTCACATCGGGTCTTGCTCTTCTGTTTATCCTCTTCAAAATTATATTGAATTTCTTCCCAAGTAACACAATGGTATTTGAAAATCCTTCCTCTGTATCCATATCAGTCTAATCCTCTTCATATTTAGTGTTGGAAACAAAGGCTATGCTCTTGTTTTTCTTTTCAGATTACTGCCAATTCAAATGTTTGAAAAGACCCAACAAGTTCATCAACTCTCATGATGCTAATGTCTTGAGCTTCTTAAAAAGTTATTACCTTCATGTCAAATTTTCTAGGTAGAGACCTAAGAATCTTCCTAACATGCTTTACTTCTGACATCTTCTCCCCTAAGGCGCTGGAAGCATTTTCTATTTTAAGAACATTCATGTGAAAGTCCTGAATGCTCTCATCATCTTTCATCTTCAAATTCTTAAATCTGGTAGTGAGAAGTTGAATCCTTGACATATTCACTTTAGATGTGACTTAATGAGTTGTCCTGAGGATTTCTTAGGCATCTTTAGCATAAGAACGTGTATTGATTAACTTGAAAACAATCTTGTCCACTTCATTGAATAGAGCATTCAAAACTTTGGAACTTCCAAGAGCTAATTCATGTTCCTCTTTGGACCAGTCTTCTTATGGTTTCAATTATTCATTCACATCTTTGTCCTTCACAACAAGATGACTCCATCCTTTCAAAATAACCTTCCAGGATTTACTATCTATGGATTTCAAAAAGGCTATCAATCTAACCATTCAATAGTCATATTCTGAGCCATCTAATTGAGGTGGTCTGTTATTGTATCCTCCTTCCTTGTCCATAGTACTATAACATATCTTCCTTGGAGCTCACTCAAAAATAGAACAAGGTGTCTGCTCTGATGCCAATTGTAATTCTGGCACTTACAAATAGGTGTCAAGATAGATGTTAAGACACCATCTGATGACAGAAAATTTTTACCAAATCAATAATTATGCAGAAGTAAATAGCAGAAGGTAAAAGACACAATCAATTCTTAACCCAATTCGGTGCAACTCACCTACTATGGGGGGTTACCAAGCCAGAAAGGAAACCACTATGATAGTATTAGTTCAAAGTTAAACAACCCTAGTTTATAACTTATCACCTAATCACTGCCTTGTGCAATTTCTACCTAGGACACCCCTAGATATGAGATTCCCCTCTCACTTCTCTCAATCATACCCCTAATGTTATTAGAAAAAACAATTGATAGAAAACATACTTCCAATTACACATATTACATTTATGCTTAAAAGCTCATGAATGAATCACAAAGAACAATGACCAATCAGTCAAACTTTATGCATTAGAAGATACATGAGTGACATACACAAAAACAATACTCTAAAAAGACTCCCAAAACCCTAAGACTTTTTCAACAATAATTCTCCATACTTTCTTCTTGTTTTGCTTAAGAGTCTTCTCCTTTTATAAGCCAGTACAACCATTGGGCTTGGATATTCAATCTGGCTATAACCTTCTGCAAATTAAATCAAATCATATAAAATATAATCAAATATTCAAATACAAGGTAAAAGGCTTTAACATCAATCAAGCAAATCAAATTTTTTGATATCTCTTTAGCTTCGAAACAAATCTTCAGAGAATCCAATCTTCAATGCATTGTTTGATCCATAAGTAACAAAACAAATCTTTTGGAACATTTGTAACTAATCTTCCAGAATTAGAAACATCATAGGATGCAATGTCGTAGCAACATGTTTACGATATCTTATCCAACATCTTGTTGAACATATTGTTTTACCAAAATGCATCCAACAAACTAAACCCTAAAATAAGATGTCCCCTCTTGGGTGCTAGTAAATATATAACACTACATTGTTGTTGTTCTTATTATTATTATTATTATTATTATTATTATTATTATTATTATTATTATTATTATTATTATTATTATTATTATTATTATTGGTCTTGTTGGTTTTGTTGTTGTTATGTTCTTGTTGTTCTTGTTCTTGATCAACAAATATATAACACTACTTGATCTTGTTCTTGATATTGGAAGTTCTCAATGTAGTCAGCCAAAGCATGTGGCAAAAATGAAAAATTGGGCTGACTGACTTTTCACTGTTATTGGAACTTTCAACCGTGGTTCAATGTGGAAGGACTAAATTTCAACACAGCTAGAACTTCTAATAATGGTGAAAAGTAGCACGCTATCTAATGTTTCACCACGGACCTTAACATGTGGTGATATATATTTTTTAGGCTTTAATACATTTCACCCCCTGCCAAAGTAGCGAGATTCGGTTTTTCCCCCTATTAAAAAAAAAATTTAGCCTTCGCCCCTTAGAAAACAAGATTATGTTTGGCTGACTGGGCGCCTGATTTCCTTGTTTAGCTGACGTGGCTGCTGCATTTGAAAAGCTTGAAAAATTGCAAATTAATAAGTTGCAAAACCTGGGATTCAAACCCAGGTCACTAATGTTACATTCCTACAAGCTTACCATCAAACCATGCATGTTTTGTTGTTTATATTTGCAAAAATGTTCTATATAGTAATATTCCATTCTTTTTTAATTAAAAAAGCTGTACATATTAATTGGTTTTTTAATTAACTTTTTCAATAATATATAAATTAAAAAAGCTGTATATAGTTTTTCAATAATACTCCATTCTTTTATTTAGTTTTTCAATAACACTCCATTCTTTTAATAATAAACATTTTTAACATTTTAATAAACATTTTTAATATTTAAATATTTTATAAAAAACCGTTAATTAAAATGCATTGAGATATTTTAATAACTATTTTAATTGCCCAGATTTTTTATAATATATACAAATTTAACGTTTTTAACGTTTTTATAATATATTACAGTTTTTTTAATATAATTAACATTTTTAACGTTTTTAAATAATTATATAAATGTATTATTTAAATGTATTTAATTAACGTTTTTAATATAATTAACATTTAATATAATTATATTAAAAAATATAGTTAAAATGTTTATTAAAATATTATTAAAAAAATGTTTATTATTAAAAAAATATTTATTAAAATGTTAAAAATGTTTATTAAAATATTAAAATAATTATTTAAAATAATTAATAAAATGTTTATTAATATTATTAAAAAAACGTTAAAATAAAATAGATGTAAATATAATATATTTTTAAAATGTTTATATAAAATAGCTGTACATATAACATATTTTATATAATTATATTTTTTTAGTAATTTTAATTAACGTTTTATTTATATAATTATATAAAATTATTTAAAAAAACATTTTAATTAACATTTATATATTAAAAAAATTTAATTAAAAAAACGTAATTATTGAAAAAAGTTAATTAAAAAAACGTAATTATAAAAAAAAGTTAATTAAAAACGTTAATTAAATATTTTATAAAAAAAACATTAATTAAAATACATTTATATATGTACAACTTTTTTAATTTATATATTATTGAAAAATAATAGAGTATTAATATATAGAACTGATTTGCAATTATAAACAACAAAACGTACATGGTTTGGTGGTAAGCTTGCAGCAATGTATCATTAGCGACCTGGGTTCGATTTCCATGTTTTGCAACTCAGCCATGTCATACGGCCAGTCAGCCAAACAAGAATTATGGCGCCCAGTAAGCAATCTTGTTTTCTAAGGGGCAAAGCTAATTTTTTTTTGCGAGAGTATTGTTGAATATATGTTGTGAAATGCACAAATTTTTATTTAAAGTTGTTGATTTATAAAGAATAAAAACTCGTTTACATAAATATAATTAAGGTAGTCCTCCAGGATTGAATTCTTAGACCAAGAGTTAACATCCAAAATAACTCTAAAATTAAGAGAGAATAAGACGATTTAAGTAATACTCTGCATTGTCTTACCATCATTTTATTGTAGAAAACCATAATTGCAAAGTTCATGAAACTAAGGTACTTGTACAATAATTAAATGACAGCGTATGGAATATTATTTAATTAGGTATATTACTTTTGTTCTAGCATGGTTACTCATTCTTCTCCATATGATATTTTGTTATGGTCAGAGGCTCATACACATATCGCAAAATACAAAAGTAGTCCATGCATATAATAGATATACCCTTCTTAAAAGTTTCTGGGCAATACTCATCGAATTCACATTCAGGGCAATCATCATCGGTTTCACAGCTAAAACGTTCTCCTGTAATGAAAAATGATGATAAAACATATGAAAACATAATAAATAATTATGTGCAAACTATGAATTAAATGATAAATATAAAAGAATAAAATAATGACTTACCAGTATATTGTGTTGAGATAAGAGCTAAGGAACAAAATAAAGTCAAAATAAAAAAAAGTTTGAGAATTTCATAATACAGTTTGTCTCTATTATTTAAAAACTTCATGCTTTCTTGTAAATAATTAAATAGTAGATTTTGCAATTTGAATATGTCAGAATACTTTATATATTGATAACTATCATCATATAAGAAGATCACATAATAAAAATAATAAAGAAATATTTTAATCTTTCAAAATAGTAAAGGGAAATTTGTCTTTTAAGCCTTTCATTAGTCTTGATATTTTTATTACTTTTTAATAAATTACGGTAGTAAACAAAGATCTTTTTTAGATTGTTGTGAAAAGGATGTCTCGATGAACACAGTATAAACTGTTTCTTTGTGATTAAGAAACACACAAGGATAAAAAAGTTGTTAAAGCAAGTGTCGCGGGGAAAAATCGTTATCTTTTTTCGGGATGAGACACCTGATACCTTCTTTGGGCTCGAGTGCTCAAAAAAATGATTTTTCTATTGTTCCGACCAAACTTTTTATTGTTTCCAAAGTAGGAAAAGGAAAAAAACTGCAATAACCTTAAAAGTGGGGGAGAGATTCCGGGTAAGAGGGTTGGTTATACGAAGGGAAGGTATTAGCACCCAACGTATCTATAGTACTCTATAGGTTTCTTTGCTATGTTTTTCATTCCATGTTATTGAGAGGTTCTTGTGAAATAGGTGGGACCTAAGGTGTTTGTTTGATTATGCTCGCAAAGATCATCGCGATCCTCTGCATACATATCCCTTAGAGGGAATCAGAGCATCTGTAGCTCGGGGTCTACGGGTGCTAAGGTTTGAATGGTTTGAGAGAGAAGTTTTGCTCGCCAAGGATATGACCTTGTGCCTACGTATTCTCAAAGGGATGTTGAGAAAGTCAGAACAATCGTAGTTCCCACTTATGCTAGTGGAAGCAAAGGATAAGAGACAAATGTCATCTAAATGTTCGATGTATCTAATCTATATCATCACATACATCTGTTTGATTTTTGTTTGAAAATCTTTTCATTATAAGCCCTGGGCTGTGCCACTTATGGTGCTTAGAATGATAAAGATGTTTTTTGTTTAACCAGCCTTGTGGCAAAAACTTTCAATGAAGTCAGCCTTGTGACAAAAAGTTTTGATTAATCAGCCAGCCTTGTGGCAAAAGTTTCAATGAAGTCAGCCTTGTGACAAAAACTTTGATTAATCAGCCAGTATGGTGGCAAAACGGTTTGATTGATTAGCCAGCCTTGTGGCAAAAAAGTTTGATTGATTAGCCAGCCTTGTGGCAAAAAAGTTTGATTGATTGATTGTTTGTGATGATATAGAAGAGATACTCCTATCATAGAGATGAAAAATGTCTAATCTCCTAGGGTATTTGTTTTGGATATTAGGGATGCTTATAAGAAGCCCGTGGGTCCTTGTACGAAGCCCAAGAGGAGGCTATCCGAGGGTCCTTGCATTGTAAGCCCAAGAGGAGACTATGGGAGGGACAATCCAGGGTCCTTGCATTGTAAGCCCAAGAGGAGGCTATGGGATAGACAAGTCGTTTGTACAAAGCCCAAGAGGAGGCATGGTATAGTTGGTTTGAGCTCTTAGAGCGATTTCACCGGGAAACCATACTCTATTTCCTAACCTAAACTAGGGAGATTCTTTGCACGAAGCCCAATAGGAGGCTATGGGGAGCCTAGTGTTGTACTAAGTTGAACAAGCATATGTAACACAATCACAAATATGAACAAGTATGAACAAACTTGAACAAACATGAACTAGTATGAACAATTACATATATATGACAAAGTGTGTGTATATAATGGAGTTTATGAAGGAAATATACCTGTAAGCATGATCCATTTGTATACACGGGGGCTCGGGACTCATACTCGGGGAGAAGTCCACTTGAATTTATTCAAAGCTATGTAAACAGGTATTTATAAAAGGGCTTGGGACTTATACCTACATGGAGGCCCGTGGTATTGTTGGGAAGATTTAAAGAAAACCTTCATTTTCTGATTTGTTATTCAAAGTTAAAAATCAAACTGATCGAGGTATGTACAAAAAGGTGGTGTACGATGAAATACCTAATTTCATGTGAAGGAATGGGACTTATACCTATGTGGAGGCCCATGTTTTATTTTCTAAAACATGGTTGATTGTTTTATTAACAGACGCAAAGTTTCGTTTGAAAACAATTTGAAAGTTTTGTTTTGAAAGAAGTTTTCTGTACAAAGAAAAACTGTACAAAGAAAAAGGAAAGGGACTTATACTCTCTAATATTCGAGAGGCCCATGTTTTATTTTCATAAAACATGGTGGATGATTTTGAAAAAGATGTGAGATTGGTTGTTTAACAAACTGTTTGGAAGTTTTGGAAAAAGTTTCTTGTTTAAAGAAAAACTGTATAAAGAAAAAGGAAAGGGACTTATACTCTCTAATATTCGAGAGGCCCATGTTTGAAAATCAATTGATCAATCCAAAAAGATTTAATCAATAGTTTCTTTTGAATAGAAAACCAAAAAAGAAAAGGTTTATCGTTCTGAAAAAACCGTGATCGTTTGTTTTAAAATGGTTTGAATCTTGACAAAAGTCAACTTAATTAAGATAAAAAAACAAATTTCTTGCTTAATTAAGACCTAAGTAATTAGAGTTTGTTCACAAAAATATTTACAAAATATTAAGTTTAAAAATCAAATGAAAAAACAATATTTTAAGTATTAAAAATACATTTTAAAACATGTCACTTTAAACTTAATAAAAACACATCAAATAAATATTTTTTTTTGTGATTTTTTTGAGTATTCATAAAATATATGTGTTAAATAAAAAGTGTGCAAAAAATGAAGCAAAAATGAATTGATTTGGTTAGTTAATTAATTAGTTAAAGTTGTTAAAAAAAATGAAGAAAATAGGTGTTAAAAAAAATGGTTTGGTCCTGCCAGGGTTTGAACCCACGCCCTTACTCTCACCAGCCAAAACACTTGCCAACTGAGCCACGCTTGTGGCTTGTAATACATACGCGTTCAATTAAATATATTTTAAAACAAGGATTTGAATTTTCCAAACCAAAAAACGCGCCAAGAACACAACCCTAACTGATTTTTGAAAATCATTGAAACTGTGTTGTTTTGATCAAGTAAAGGGTCTATCTCACTCGGTTTTTCACGAGGAACATGATGGTGTCCTCATAATTCATTTATTTTTGCTCTAAGGTGGTCAATTTTGTGATGAACGCGAAGAACCCTAATTCTGAATTTGAACATGAAACCGTGTATGATTGATGAATTGTGAAATTGATTGAGGGCTATTGATCAGTGATAGTGCAGAAACAAGATGGCAACTCAATTTTTCATGTATGATGCATGTATGTATGAGTTTGAAGTTCATAAGACTTACCTTCAAAAACGGCCAAACTGGGAATTGAATTTTGATCTGGAGGTGTTACAGATGCTTTGTAACGATCTGGATAGCTTCAATGATGATTATGGAAGGTGTTTGGATGCTTGGAGTGAATTGAAAACACCTGGAGCAGTTGGAGGTACCCGATCTGCAGTTAAGCCTAAGTGTGAATCGAGCTTGATGATTCTGATGTTTCAGGTTGATGATGAGTGTTTGGATAGCTCATATGTGATACATGTGAGGTGCGGGAAGTGTTAATTTGGACAGAAATGATCTGGAATGAAAATTGGCATGATAAGGCTCTTCATGTGTTCATATGGAGGTTGAAGAGTGAATATGAGTTTTGGGGTGATTTGGGGTGTGTGAGTGGTTCAAACACATCCCATATGATGTTTATGAGTTGCTAGAACCATCACTTTGGCCATAACTTCAAGGGTTTGGAGGTTGAGTTTTCTACCTCTTAGAAACTTAAGAAACTTGCATTCTAAGAAAGAAAGAGAAAGCCTATAATTTGTGAGGCTTTGGTGTGATTTTGAATGGAGTTTGGATCTCTATTTATAGGCCAAGAGTTCTGAATGCAGAGCTTGGCAAGTTGATCAAAGAAGTGAGGATTTGGCTTAAGAGATAAATAGGAATCTTTTACATTTAATGCAAAATGGTTAAAGTAACTTAACCATGGTCATTCTTCCAAGCTTCTTATCCTCTTCCATTCTGATCTTCTAATCAGAAAATATCTTTCAATTATTGCTTTGATGTGTCATTACTTGCATTAGAGACCATATAGCATTGAAACTTAGTGAAAAATGATGAAGAATCAAGCATAATGGTCACTAATGTCAAAATTCAAAACCATGGCTACACACCATATTTTTTCATGCTCTTGGACATTTTGGAAAGCTTATGTTACACACTTCAAAACCCTAGTTGGAAGTTTCTTCAAGACCTTTAAGGAAATGGGTGAAAAAGATCCATGAACTTTGAAGAAAATGAGATTTTAAGTGCATTTTTCAAAAGATACCAACTTTGAAGCTCCATATCTCTTAAATGGTTGATCTTTTGGAATATCATTTTATGTGACAAAGTTGTTCATTTGATCAAAATCTACAACTTTCATGTTGGAAGTTTTTTTCAGTTTGTAGGTGAAATTTTGAGTTATTCCCTTCCAAAGTTTGGAAAAAACCATTGAAAAACACTTAGAAAATTTTCTAAGTATAAAAGTCAAACTTTGACTTTTTGATTCTTGATTGATTTTCTTGATTTTTCTTGATCAAATGACTTCATATATCATATATTGATGATTCAAAACTTCAAAAGTCATGGTTGACCAAAATTCCCCAAAAGTCAATGGTGATCTTGTACAGTTGACTTTTTTAGACGAATCGCGTTTCTGGAGATTTCAAATGAAACAGGCTATCCTCATCAAATGAATGGTATGAACAGATCACATTGAAGCAATAGAGGATATTGAGCCATGGTTTAAGTTGTAGCACCATGTGTCGCGGGCGAAAAACCGTTTTGTTCCTCTTTTTTGTGGGATGAGACACCTGATGCCTTCTTTGGGCTCGAGTGCTCAAAAAAATGATTTTTCATTTGTACCGACCAAACTTTTTATTGTTTCCAAAGTAGGAAAAGGAAAAAAAGCTGCAATAACCTAAAAAGTGGGGGAGAGATTCCGGGTAAGAGGGTTGGTTATACGAAGGGAAGGTATTAGCACCCAACGTATCTATAGTACTCTATAGGTTTCTTTGTTTTGTTTATTCCATTCTTGTTATGGTGGAGGTTCTTGTGAGAAAGAGGTGGGACCTAAGGTGTTTGTTTGATTATGCTCGCAAAGATCATCGCGATCCTCTGCATACATATCCCCTAGAGGGAATCAGAGCATCTGTAGCTCGGGGTCTACGGGTGCTAAGGTTTGAATGGTTTTTTTTGTTTTGTTTTGCTCGCCAAGGATCGACCTTGTGCCTACGTATTCTCAAAGGGATGTTGAGAAAGTCAGAGCAATCGTAGTTCCCACTTATGCTAGTGGAAGCAAAGGAAAATAGACAAATGTCGTCTAAATGCTAGATGTATCTAATCTATATCATCACATACATCTGTTTGTTTTTTTGTTTGTTTAACCAGCCTTATGGCAAAAACTTTCAATGAAGTCAGCCTTGTGACAAAAAGTTTTGATTAATCAGCCAGCCTTGTGGCAAAAGTTTCAATGAAGTCAGCCTTGTGACAAAAACTTTGATTAATCATCCAGTACGGTGGCAAAACGGATTGATTGATCAGCCAGACTTGTGGCAAAAAAGTTTGATTGATTGATTGATTGTTTGTGATGATATATAAGAGATACTCCTAGCATAGAGATGAAAAATGTCTAATCTCCTAGGGTATTTGATTTGGATATTGGGGATGCTTATAAGAAGCCCGTGGGTCCTTGTACGAAGCCCAAGAGGAGGCTATCCGAGGGTCCTTGCATTGTAAGCCCAAGAGGAGGCTATGGGAGGGACAATCCAGGGTCCTTGCATTGTAAGCCCAAGAGGAGGCTATGGGAGGGTCACTCGTTTGTACAAAGCCCAAGGGGAGGCATGGTATAGTTGGTTTGAGCTCTTAGAGCGATTTCACCGGGAAACCATACTCTATGTCCTAACCTAAACTAGGGAGATTCTTTGCACGAAGCCCAATAGGAGGCTATGGGGAACCTAGTGTTGTACTAAGTTAAATAAGCACACATATCACACATATGAACAAACATGAACAAGTATGAACAAACATGAACAAGTTATGTATATGACAAAGTGTGTGTATATAATGGAGTTTATGAAGGAAATATACCTGTAAGCATGTTCCATTTGTATACACGGGGGCTCGGGACTCATACTCGGGGAGAAGTCCACTTGAATTTATTCAAAGCTATGTAAACAGGTATTTATAAAAGGGCTTGGGACTTATACCTACATGGAGGCCCGTGGTATTGTTGGGAAGATTTAAAGAAACCTTCATTTTTGGTTTGTTATTCAGGGTTAAAAATCAAATTGATCGAGGTATGTACAAAAGGTGTATGTACAAAAAAGTGTATGTACAAAAAAGCGTACAATGAAATACCTAATTTCATGTACTGGAGTGGGTCTGTACAAAAGGGCTCGGGACTTATACCTACATGGAGGCCCATGGTATATGTGAAAAGTTTTGGAGTTTCTTTGAAGTTTTGAAGTTTTGAAAATGATTTGAACATTGTTTGAAAAGATTTTATTTTGAAGAAGTTTTATTGTTTTGAAAACTGTACAAAAAGGAAAAGAAATGGGACTTACACTCTCTAATATTCGAGAGGCCCCACTTCGTTTTGAAAATCAATTGATCAATTAAAAAGATTTAATCAAAAAGAAGTGGTTTATCGTTTTGAAAAAGAATCGCGATCGCTTGTTTTAAAACGATTTGAATTTTGAAAGGAATCAAATTAATCAAGATAAACAAAAAGATTGTCTTCAATTAACACTTAGATGATTAGGGTTTATTCAAAAAATATTTACAAGTGATTAGGTTAAAAATTAAATGAAAAAAAACAATATTTAAAGTATTAAAAATACTTAAAAATAAGTCATTTTAAACCTATTTAAAAATGTATCAAATAAATATTTTTTGATGATTTTTTTTGGCATTCATAAAATATGTATATTAAACAAAGAGTATGCAAAAAATGAAGTTAAAATGAGTTAATTTGCTATGTTAATTAATTAAGTGAAGTTGTTAAGAAAATGAATGAGAAAAGTGGCAAAAAATAAGCTTTTGGTCCTGCCAGGGTTTGAACCCACGCCCTTAGGTTCACCACTCAAAACAACAACCAACTGAGCTGCGCGTGCAGCTTGTTTATGATACGCTTCCATTTAATTATATTTGAAAACAAACATTTGAATTTTTCAAACCAAAAAACGCGCCAAGAACACACCTTCAACTGATTTTTGAAAATCTTTGAAACCGGATTGTTTTGATCAAGTAGATAGTCTATCTTGCTCGGTTTTGGACGAGGAACACAATGGTACCAATTAATTGCATTTATTTTCACTCTAAGATCATTGGTTTTCTGATGAACACGAAGAACCCTAATCTTATGATTCAATCTGAAATTGTGTATAATTGATGAATTGTGAAATTGATTGAGGGCTATTGATCAGTGATAGTGCAGAAACAAGATAGCAACTCAATTTTTCATTTATGATGCATGTATGTATGAGTTTGAAGTTCATAGCACTTACCTTCAAAAACGGCCAAGCTGGGATTCGAATTCTGCAATAGAGGTGTTACAGAAGTTGTTTGATGATCTGGATAGCTTCAATGGACCATATGAAAGGTGTCTGAATGCTTGGAGTGGATTGAAAACATCTGGATCAGTTGGTGGAACCCGATCTGCAGTTGCTTCAAGTATGAATCGAGCTTGGTGATTCTGAAGTTTTTGATTGATGATGAGTGTTGGGATAGTTCATATGTAATATATATGAGGTGTTGGAAGTGTTAGTTTGGACAGAAATAACATGGAATTGATTTTGGCATGATAAGGCTTATTATGTGCATATATGGAAGTGAGGTAGTGATTCTGAGATTTGAGGTGTTTTGGGGTGTGTGAATGGATCAAACACATCCCATATGATGTTTATGAGATGTTAGAACCATCACTTTGGCCATAACTTCAATGGTTTGGAGGTTGAGTTTTCTACCTCTTTGAAAACTATGAAACTTGCAATTCAAGAAAGAAGAGAGAAAACCTATATATGTGAGGTTTTGGTGTGATTTGCAATGAAGTTTGGACCTCTATTTATAGGCCAAGGATTCTGAATGAAGAGCTTTGCAAGTTGATCAAAGAAGTGATGATTTGGCTTAAGAGATAAAATGGAATCTTTCACATTAAATGCAAATGGTTAAAAGTGACTTAACCATGGTTATTTCTCAAACTTCTTATCCTCTTCCATTCTGATCTCAAATCAGCAAATATCTACCAATTATTGCATCTATGCATCATTACTTGGATCATTTGGCAAAATGGTTCATAACTTTGGCAAAATGACTTGAAATTTCAAGTGAAAAGTTCACTAATATCAAAATTCAAAACCATGGCTACACTCCATATTTTTTCATGCTCTTTGACATTTTGGAAAGCTCATATTACACACTTCAAAACCCTAGTTGAAAGTTTCTTCAAACTCTTTAAGGAAATGGGTGAAAAAGATCCATGAACTTTGAGAAAAATGAAGTTTTAAGTGAAGTTTTCAAAAAGTACCAACTTTGAAGCTCCATATCTCTTAAATGGTTGATCTTATGGAAAAAAATTATATGTGTCAAAGTTGTTTATTGGATCAAAATCTACAACTTTCATGTTGGAAGTTTTTTTCAGTTTGTAGGTGAAATTTTGAGAAATTCCCTTTCAAAGTTTGGAAAAAACCATGAAAAACACTTAGAAATTTTTCTAAGTATGGAAAGTCAAACTTTTGACTTTTTGATTCTTGCTTGATTTTCTTGATTTCTCTTGATCAAATGACTTCATATATCATATATTGATGATTTAAAACTTCAAAAGTCATGGTTGACCCAATTTCCCCAAAAGTCAAAGGTGATCTTGTACAGTTGACTTTTTCAGACGAATCGCGTTTCTGGAGTTTTCAAATGAAACAGGCTATCCTCACCATATGAATGGTATGAATGGATCATATTGAAGCATTAGAGGATATTAAGCCATGGTTTGAGTTGTGACACCATGTCCTGATTAAAAAGTCAGTTGTTTAGTGAATTAGGTCAAAAAAACCCTAATTGTCGACCTGATGAAATTGATGACTGTGGACCTTGAATTGAGATGCAATTTCCATGGGATATTGTCATAGGGATTATTTGAGGATGATGGAAACCTTTGATTGACTTCCTGGGGGTTTTTAGGGTTTCCCAAATGTGATCCCTGATTTCAGTCCCTGATAGTTCAAAACCCTAATCTGAGGATTTGTCTGATCAATCTTTGTGTAGGAGATGTTATGAGCCAATGGACTAGGTCAAAATAATGTACTTGAGGTCTTGATATCATGTCCCAAGCTATTAGGTCAAATTCTGAGCAAAAGTCAGGAGTATGCTATCTTCAGTCAAAACCCTAATCTGGTTGATTCAGAGCTGTTGAGCTTGTTGAAATGAATCTCTGAGGACCAAATGTTGATTGTTGATGAAGATGATTCATTTGAGATGAAGGGAGAACAAAACCCTAATTGATTGTTACTTGTACTGATGAGTGATTTCCTGATTAAATCCTGTTGAGTCACAAATAACAAACACAAGCTATGCAATTTGTTAGAGATGCAAATGATGCATATGCAATGATATGAGGTGGTATCTTAGGTCAAAAATTGGGGTATGACAGATGCCCCTATTTAAGTTTCTTCAACCTGAGACATGAAGATTGAAAATCTTCGTTTTGATAGGGTGGAAGAGACTTAAATATCAGAAGACGCGAATTTTGGACCTAAGATACCAAAATTGCGAATGATGCAAGGATATCTTTACCGAGGGGATATCAAGAACTGACTCCACTGGGGAAAAGAGATTGGGAAGGATGTCTCAATCCGTTTTAGGAAGAGAATCCGTTTTGTCTTTTCGGGAAAGCAAGTGTATGCTTCACCTGGGAATGATAGCTTTGTAAGAAAAGCTTACCTATCGACATCATCGACTATCTGCATGGGGATAGACTTGTTTAATAATGCGAAGGTGAAGGTACGAAACTGCATTACCGACTATCAGCATGGTGACAGACTTGACATGGTAAGAAGAGTTTCAAAGGTTCGGTTAATATTATCGACTATCAGCATTGGGATAGACATGTTTAATAATATAACCAGAACAAAAAGATTACCGACTACCAGCCTCGTGATAGTGGTTTTGAAGACATGATCAATTATCAGCCGAGTGATAAAATGATCCTGGAGACTTTGCTAGGGGCAATTACTGGATATTCAGCCTTGTGAACAGTAATAAGGCCCTGATCGTCAAATGGTCTTCATGATTGATTTCCTAGAGAGGAAAAGTCTTTTGGAAGAGACATAAGCTGCTCGGATGATGAGGCTATCGTTTATGGTTCGTTTTTCTCACGACTCTGTTTGGTGGAATCGGAATTCGAATCTCTGGTAAAGACAAAGTTCTAACCAAGAATGAATTGGAAAGAGACAGTCAAACAAGACTTTGTACCCATGAGGAATGAACTCAACTGGGGATTTTCTCCTTTGTTTTGGAGAGGAGAAACTAAAGCAACCTTCTTCCACGAGGAATGATCTCAGTGGGGAACTGGAGAAAGAAGATGTTCTTTCTGCTTATGGGTGACAACCTACTGGAGAGATGACACGCCCAATCTGCTTCTTTTTCTCTTTTTTTTTTTTTTTTTGCTTTTGCTTTTTCTCCTTTTTTTTGGGATAGATATATCCTGAACAAGTGATTTTAGGCAGACATTTGAAAAATGCAATGATGCATAAATGATGCAAATATGTATGAATGATGAATGTCATGAATGTAGCATGCATGCTGACGAAACTGACAGACAGAGGAGTATATACTGGAGAAGGACCGACGTCGCAATACAACCAGATACTTGGCAAATGTTCTTCAACACAGTGTAGATAACACAGGTGATGAATGGTGTTGCATGCCTTAAACTTCTCTGGGGAAGATGAGCAATTTTTCTCACTGAGATGGAAGAATCTTCTTTACTGGAGATGGAAAATCTTCGACACTGGGGATAAAAGATCCTCTTCACTGGGGATAGAAGAGCTTCTTTACCTCGAGGGATAATTGCTTCAAGAATTCTTTTCTGGGACAAGAATACCGTTGTTTCAACAATTTCTCAGGGAGAATCCTTTTGTTCATCCTATGGAGACGACTGCTGATGTTCCTTCCGTTGTTCACAACTCAAAGGAAAATTTCGCTTTTATTTTGAAAAAGAAAAGTGAAGTAAATTCATTTAAAACTTATTTTTTTCTTTTTTTTTTCAAAAGTGAATAACACAATTAAAGCGTCATTTTGCGAGCTGAAAGAAATTAAAGATTGCAAACAAATGGGCACAAGGCTCAAATTTATTTAATAGGATGGTAATCAGCTAAAGGCGTGATTCCATGGAGTATTTACAAAAGTTAGAAATGGTAATTATGCGGAAAAGGCTACATTGAAAGCAATAACCACTATTCCCCCAACAATTTTGAGTTCCAACTGTGCTTGTCGCTTCAGATTGGCGATGATTTGATTGAAGATCCTTTGATGAAGTACAGACTCCTCAGGTGACGAAGTACAGACTGATGCAGTTACTTTGTCATGAATCCCTAATTTTTGCCTAGATTGCCCTTTCGGGTTTTCAATCTACCAGGATGTATTTTTCTGTTTATTGTCTCTAATTTTTGCCTAGACCGCCCTTTCAGGTTTTCAGTCCACCGGGATGTATTTTTCTGTTTATTGTCTCTAATTTTTGCCTAGACCGCCCTTTCAGGTTTTCAGTCCACCGAGACGCTCATTTTTGCCTAAGTCGCCCTTTGCGGGTTTTCGACTTACCGAGCTGTTCTTTTGTATTTTTTTAGACAAAGTATTTTTTGACTGCATCAGCATTCACAGGATGTGGGAGTTCATCACCATCCATGGTTGCAAGAATCATGGCGCCGCCAGAAAATGTTCTTTTGACAACATACGGGCCTTCGTAATTAGGAGACCATTTGCCCCTAGAATCTGGTTGAAAAGACAAGATCTTTTTAAGCACGAGGTCACCTTCTCGAAATTCACGAGGTCGAACCTTTTTGTTGAAAGCTTGTTTCATCCTTGCTTGGTATAACTGTCCATGGCATAGAGCAGTCATACGTTTTTCTTCGATTAAGTTCAACTGATCGTATCTGCTTTGACACCATTCAGCCTCTGATAACTTAGTCTCCATGAGGACTCTCATTGATGGGATTTCAACTTCTACGGGGAGCACAGCTTCCATGCCGTATACTAGAGAAAAGGGAGTTGCCCCTGTTGAAGTACGCACTGAAGTACGGTACCCATGTAAAGCAAATGGCAGCATTTCATGCCAGTCTTTGTAAGTGACGACCATTTTCTGGACGATCTTCTTGATGTTCTTGTTGGCAGCTTCAACGGCGCCGTTCATTTTTGGTCTGTAAGGAGAAGAGTTATGATGCTCAATCTTGAATTCCTCACACAATTCCTTCATCATCTTGTTGTTCAAGTTCGAACCATTGTCAGTAATGATCTTGCTGGGAACACCATATCGGCAAATGATGTTGTTCTTGATAAACCTCACAACCACTTGTCTTGTAACGTTGGCGTAAGATACTGCTTCGACCCATTTGGTGAAGTAATCAATTGCTACCAAGATGAAACGATGACCGTTTGAAGCTTTTGGTTCGATCATTCCAATCATGTCGATACCCCACATGGAGAAAGGCCACGGAGATGAGAGAACGTTGAGTAGAGTCGGTGGCACATGGATCTTATCTGCGTAGATCTGGCACTTGTGACATCTCTTCACGTGTTTATAACAATCAGATTCCATTGTCAACCAATAGTATCCTGCTCTTAACATTTTCTTGGACATTGCATGCCCATTTGAATGAGTTCCAAAGGACCCTTCATGCACTTCATGCATTAACATGTCTGCTTCGTGTCTGTCCACGCATCTGAGCAAAACCATGTCAAAGTTTCTTTTGTATAGCACATCTCCGTTCAGGAAAAAACTGCCAGAAAGTCTCCTTAGAGTTTTCTTATCTTTGTTTGATGCCCCAAGTGGGTATTCTTGAGTTTGAAGGAAGCGTTTGATGTCGTGGAACCACGGTTTATCATCGATGACTACTTCGGTTGCAAACACATAGGCGGGCCTTTCAAGGCGCGTGATTCTGACTATAGGCACATCATTCCAGTGACTGACTTTGAACATGGAAGATAGAGTAGCCAAGGCGTCTGCCATTCGATTCTGATCTCGAGGTATATGATGCAATTCAACCTTGTTGAAGAAAGTCAACAGACGTCTTGCATAATCTCTGTAAGGAATCAAACCAGGGTGGTAAGTTTCCCACTTGTCTTTGATTTGGTTGATCACAAGGGCTGAATCTCCATATATGTCTAGGATCTTGATCCTTAAGTCAATGGCTTCTTCGAGACCCATGATACAAGCTTCATATTCTGCGATGTTGTTGGTGCAATCAAACAGTAGTCTGGCGGAGAATGGGATATGAGTACCTTTGGTAGTGATGATGATTGCCCCAATTCCATTGCCAAAAGCGTTTACTGCTCCATCGAAAATTAAGCCCCATCTTGATCCAGGCTCAGGACCTTCTTCAGGTAACGGTTCGTCACAATCTTTCATCTTCAAGTACAAGACATCTTCATCAGGAAAGTCAAACTTGAGAGATTGATATTCATTAATTGGTTGATGCGCCAAATGATCGGCGAGAATGCTTCCTTTGACTGCTTTTTGAGCACGGTACTCGATGTCATATTGAGATAACAGCATTTGCCATCGGGCAATCCTTCCTGTTAAGGCAGGCTTTTCAAAGACATACTTGATCGGATCCATTTTGGAGATTAACCAAGTAGTATTGTTGATCATGTACTGGCGGAGACGTTTTGAAGCCCAAGCCAAAGCACAACATGTTTTTTCGAGCATGGAGTAACGAGACTCACAGTCTGTGAATTTCTTACTCAAGTAATAGATGGCATGCTCCTTCTTACCGGTTTCATCTTGTTGTCCAAGCATACAGCCCATGGATTCTTCCAACACGGTAAGGTACATGATTAGTGGTCTTCCTTCAACTGGAGGAATCAATATTGGTGGTTCTAACAGGTACTCTTTGATACTGTCGAACGCTTTCTGGCAATCTTCAGTCCATACAACCCCTTGATCTTTGCGGAGAAGCTTGAAAATTGGCCCACAAGTAGCAGTCATCTGAGAGATAAATCTGGAGATATAGTTCAATCGTCCGAGAAATCCTCTTACTTGTTTTTCAGTCTTTGGTGCAGGCATTTCTTGAATAGCTCTGACTTTGTCGGGATCTACTTCAATACCTCTTTGGCTGACAATGAAACCCAAGAGTTTTCCAGATCTAACCCCAAAAGTACATTTGTTAGGATTCAAGCGAAGCTGATATTTCCTTAGTCGTTGAAACAACTTCAAAAGGTATTCAATATGTTCTTCTTCTGTGCTGGACTTGGCTATCATGTCGTCCACATAAACTTCTATTTCTTTATGCATCATGTCATGGAAGAGAGTAGTCATTGCCCTTTGGTAAGTTGCGCCTGCATTCTTTAATCCAAACGGCATCACTTTGTAGCAAAAGGTACCCCATGGGGTAATGAAAGATGTCTTCTCCATGTCTTCAGGAGCCATCTTGATCTGATTATAACCGGAGAACCCGTCCATGAAGGAAAAGACGCTGAACTTAGCAGTGTTATCAACCAGCATGTCGATATGTGGTAATGGAAAGTCATCTTTTGGACTGGCCTTGTTCAAGTCACGGTAGTCAACACACATTCTGACTTTGCCATCTTTCTTCGGAACTGGCACTATGTTAGCCAACCATTGAGGATACTCAGAGGTGACAAGAAAACCTGCGTCGAGCTGCTTTTGAACTTCCACTTTGATCTTGTTAGCCATATCAGGGTGAGTCCTTCGCAATTTCTGCTTAACTGGCGGACATTCTGGCTTCAATGGTAAGTAATGCTGAACAATACTGGTGTCCAACCCAGGCATGTCTTGGTAGGACCAGGCAAACACGTCAACATATTCTTTGAGAAGGTCTGTCAACTTACTCTTGACATCAGTATCAAGCAGCGATCCAATGGTCACTTCTTTTTTGTCTTCTTCAGAACCCAAGTTGATCTTTTCTAAAGGCTCTTTGTGAGGCAGAATGGCTCTTTCCTCGTGCTTAAGTAATCGAGAGATCTCGTCCGGGATCTCCTCTTCTTCCTCTTCTTCGGCTTCGAACACAGGAAACTCAAAGTTGGGAGAGGGCATAGGGTTATTGCATTCAATGGGTTTATCAATAGTAAATCTGCACATGTGATTTATATTTATTTCAGAAAATTTATGAATGCAGGAGTGTATGCAGATTTTTTTTTGAAAAAGTTTTTTTTTTTTTATTATTAATTTTTTATTTTGGTTTTTTAGGATTACCATTTCCAGAAAAAAGCAAAAATAAAACATATAATGTAGGGAATTCAAAACGACGCTTTATTTATGATTCATTTTTGAAACAAAGCCCTAAACACAAACTCATTTGTCTTGGGCAGGACAAAGAGGGAAACTTTTAAAACAAAGCCCTTATACACAAAGTTATTTGGGCGGAACATTTAAAAGCAAAGCCCTATAAAACATCTCTCTGCTTTGGGCAAGGCAGGAGGTCAAAATAACAGCGAGGTGATTACTTTGAGCGGCGAACAACATTCGGAATGTCGACAGCCTTCCAGTAGCAACGAACTCCTCTGTGTATTATGTATTCAGGAAAATTCTCTTCAGAATTATCTCCAGTATTGACATTGACCGCAGGTCGAGCAGGATTTGAAGGTCCTGGTTTGTCACCCTTGTTCTTTGTAGAGTTGAAACGGTCTTCTTCCACTTCTTGAAGAGCATAAGACGAGTCACAATCTTCAGAATTTTCAGGATGTATTTCCCAGTCTTCAGGATGAAGAGACTCATTGTCAGCGACACTTTCTGAGTCAGTTGCGGGACCATCTTCCCCTTCATCTTCAAAAATGGCATTTATGTGATAATAACCATCTTCAGGATTATAAACCTTGGCAGATGCGTTGAAGCTGAAATCTTCAGTAATTTCAGGCTGCTGAGAAAATTGACAGGGCTGATAAGCCTCTTCTGGTTGACTATTATATTCGAAGGAATCTCCCCATCCAGTTGGTTGGATATCCTCAATCGCAATCTTGTAACTTTCAGGTGCAGTGTATTTCACCATATAATCAAATTTTCCACTTGGTTGTCCCAAGGTGTCCCAAACCTCTGCAGGAATAGGCGGAATTTCTTTAGCACTTGTTTTCTCTGAAGGAGGATATGGTTCTTCCTGAGATATATATCCCGAGTCATTGAGATAACATTTCCATTCTTCTTCAGGATCAGGTAGACCTTCTTCGATGCATTCTTCAATAAGGACATTAACCTCTTGAGGAATTGGGTTAAGGAACCCTCCACTATGGAACGTTTCTTTGATCGGACGAAGGGTTTCATCCTTCTTGGTGCAGTTTGAGAATGTTGGTGAACATCCGAGACCTGCTCTAGTTTCATTCTTGGTAGGGATCACAACTTGCCCCCAGCCAGTGGTAGTTCCATCTTTCACTACTTTCACTGCCTCTTTGTAAGAAGAGATCGATGCTTTCTTCTTGGAAGATTCGTCTTCTAAAGAGAGACCTTGGAACTGAGTTCCTTCCACATCATCAGCACTGATGAAAGAGAAATTGGATAAATGGCTCACCATCAAGGCTTGTTCTCCACTTATTGTTACCAATTTTCCATTTGTTACAAATTTTAACTTCTGATGGAGCGTAGAAGTTACTGCCCCTGCTTCATGGATCCATGGTCGTCCTAACAGACAACTATAAGCAGCTTGAATGTCCATGACCTGGAAGATGATTTGAAATGTATGTGGACCAATTGTCATGGGAAGGTTGACTTCACCGATAACAGATTTTCGCGATCCATCAAATGCTTTGACTACTACACCACTGAATTTCATAGGCATTCCTTGGTAAGACAAGCGAGCAAGAGTCGTTTTTGGCATCACATTCAAGGAAGATCCGGTGTCTACCAACACATTGGACAAAGAGTCTGACTGACAGTTCATAGAAATGTGCAAAGCAAGATTGTGATTTTTACCCTCCTCGGGGAGTTCTTCATCACAGAAGCTTAAATTGTTGCAAGCTGTTATGTTGGCTATTATCCCATCAAAGTGGTCAACAGTCACATCATGGTCTACAAAAGCTTGATCTAAGACCTTCATCAGGGCTTCCCTGTGGGCTTCAGAGTTTAAAAGCAATGAAAGTATTGAGATTTTTGAAGGAGTCTGCATAAGCTGATCCACAATCTTGTATTCACTTCTTTTGATAAGTTTCAAAATTTCATCAAAGTCAGGATTCACATTGGTTCCACTGGATTGACCAACATCAGTGTTTGTATTACTGACAGGAGTTTCCACAGGATTTCCCACTGGAATATTGACAGGATTTTGCCCGGTTGCAGGAGCAACAGGTTGCTTTGAAGGTAGTGGAGTATACACACGTCCACTTCTTGTTACTCGACTCACATCAGCAATATTTACGACAGATGAAAGAGTTGGTAAAGGAACTTCTTGTCCATCCTTTATCATTGTTGCATTGTAGTTGTATGGAACTGCCTTGTCAGAGTCATAGGGAACAGGTCCAGGTAGACAAATGATCAAAGGAGCAACAGGAACCTTCGGCTTGTTGTAAGTAACTTCCATGCGCTCAGGCATGTTGAAATGAGGAACGATGACGTTAACTGTAGGCATTTCCGAGTTGATATCTGAGACTAAAAGCTCATGCGGATAACATCCTATCATGTTAACTTCATTTTCATCCCTATTTCGGTAGATCTGAAGAGTACCATTATCCAACAGAACTTGGAGATCTCTTCTCACAATCGAACACCCGTGAGGATCCACACAACATATTCTACAGGAACCATATTGATGCTGGCGAAAATTCTGCCCTCGACAGAGAGTGGCGTGCATTTGTACCAAATCGGCTCTTGAGTAATTGATATTATAGACTCGGTATGGACCAGGACATCCGTACACCATGTTTACAACATGCCCTCCATGATTGGGCAGTGGATTTGCTTGCACATTTGGATTCAAATTTCTGAAAGAGAGGAGATTAGATCTAACCAACCTCTGAACTTCATATTTCAAAGCTATGCAATGCTCAAGATCATGGCCAGGTGCTCCTTGATGATAAGGGCATGAGACCTCAGCTTTGTACCACCATGGGAGTCTCTCAGGTACTGGTGGTGGTGCTCTAGTTTGAACGAGACCTTTTTCAATCAAAGCAGGGTACAACTCTGTGTAGGTCATTGGAATCGGATCAAACTGTGGAGCTCTTTGCACACGATTCTGATTATTGTTAAGCTGCTGAGCCTGTGGTCGAGGCTGTTGTTGTTGAAACTGAGGAGTGAATCCCGGATTCGGTGTTGTATTAACGACTGGCGCAATAGCAGCAATCTGTTGTCGACGATTGACGTTTCCTCTTGGCTTCCCTTGGGACACCATGTCAACACTTTGTTCTTTCTTCTTTGGGAAACCAGTTCCGAACTTTTTGGTTCCGCTTGAAGATCCACCTTCTTTAGTTAGACGTCCGGTTCGGACCCCTTCTTCTAGACGCATCCCCATGTTTACCATTTCGGTGAAATCACTTGGAGCACTAGCAATCATGCGTTCATAATAAAAGGGACTGAGAGTATTCAAGAAGATTTTTGTCATCTCTTTCTCTTTTAACGGTGGATTAATCTGAGCAGCAGTTTCTCTCCATCGTTGGGCATATTCTTTGAAAGCTTCATGATCTTTCTGAGCCATGGATCGAAGCTGATCTCTGTCTGGAGACATATCCGAGTTATACTTGTACTGTCGGACAAAGGCCTCACCTAGGTCATTGAATGTTCGAATATTAGTGCTATCCAAGCCTGTGTACCACTTCAGTGCGGCACCAGTCAAACTGTCTTGAAAGTAATGAATAAGCAACTGATGATTATCTGCATAAGTAGACATCTTTCTGGCATACATCACAAGATGGCTTTGTGGACAAGAACTACCTTTGTACTTCTCAAAGTCAGGGACCTTGAATTTAGCTGGTATTTGTACACTGGGAACCAAACATAGCTCCTGGGCATTCTTTCCAAACAAATCTTTGCCACGAATAGCTTTGACTTCCAGCTGAATCTTGTTGAACTGTTCTTGGAGATCTTCCACAAGATTACGCGGATTTGTGCTATCACCTTGATCATGATAAATCTCATTGCCATCATAAGGAACAGTGTGAACCGTAGGGGTCGGAACTGTCATAGTGGGTTGAGAAAGTGCCATAGTGATTTGGGAAAAAGTTACCCCTGAATGTGGAATAAATGCTGAACCTTGTGCAGCAGGTGCTTCAGTTGTAGCTGTTTGAACCCCAGAGAAATTATGGCGGAAACCTGTACCAAAGCTGAAAGGCGGGCCCCAACCTTCTGGCATAGAGAAAGATGGAATACCGAATGCAACTGTAGAAACTGGAGTAGTGACTTCAGATGTTACCGTTGCTTGACTGTTGGGTGGCGGCGGCTGATTTCGTGCGGCCATTAAAGAGTCAACCAGAGTAGTGAGACTTTCCAACTTTTCCTGAAGGGTGGTCACTGTACCACGGAGCTCAATATTCTCTTGTTCAGAGTGTTCCATTACTCTTCTTCTGCTTGAACGAGTATTGTATCTGTGATCTGATTGCGAGCGCGGTCGAGAAACTTTGAGACGCGACAGCTTGACGATCTATTGGAGAAAGATCCAAAAGATAAGACTCTATACAATAGACTCGATATGCAGAATGATGTATGCAAAAAGAAGTTTATGATTTTTCCCAACATTTTAAAGATTATTTCCTTGCAAACATTTGAACGCAAACAATTCTTTTATTGAAATAATGGGAAATGTTACAACATTGGAGCGTAGCTCCTTACAGAATCAAATGATACATGAAAATCTAAACAAATCCTAAACATCTTCATCAGACGAAGAACCAAATGCATTGTGCAGCTTGAGCTTCATGATTTCTTTCCCATAGTAAGCTTTCAACTCGGCCTTTTCAGCCCTCAGTTTGTCAACAACATTCTTCCAATTGTCAGGCATCGGAGCGTTGCTTGTCGAGGCTTCAGGATTCTTCTTGCTTTCTTTGATGTATCTTCTGATTGCAGCATCTTTCTGACGGATCTTCTCATCTTTACTCATGAGCCAACCATCTTGATAATAGAGAGTTTCTTCGTGATCTTTCACTCTTTTCTTCAACTTTCTATTTTCCTCATCAGTCTTACGAAACTTTTCTTCCCAAGCGTCTTTCTCTAACCTCATCTTGGCTAAAATCTCTTGGTACTCCTCCATAGTGTCAATGGGAATGTTGGGTAGTTGAGACACCACAGGGAACATGGGTTTTTCATAATCATAAGGCATTTGAAACTCTTTTGCTCTTTTCTTCACCCAGCAGGTATAGGCGTTTGTAGCAATGCAGTTTCTTTCCCCACCTTTTTCTTTTCTTCGAACGTCGCACCAAGCTCTCACCATTCTTGTCTTCAACCTTTGAGGATCTTCCCCTTCTCGGTAAAAGTAGCATTCCACTGCGAGACCAATTGGTTTAACTGAATTTGCATACCCGAGTTGTCGTCGGGCTAGGACCGGATTATAGTTAATTCCTCCTTGTGTGCCAATGAGAGGTACGTTGGCGAACTCTCCACAACTATCAATGGTTTCTGTACAGCGAGCCAAGGTATACCAATGAATATCATTATTAGTAAGTGACATAAGTCTTCGAGGCCAACGTAAGCCTTCTCGGTTTTCCGTGAAAGTAGGAGACTTAGGTAAGTGTGAAACAATCCATTTGTACAAAAGAGGTGCACAACATACAATGATTCCACCGCCTTGGCGATTCCTATGATGGACAGAGAAATACATGTCACCAAGCAAAGTCGGAACGGGATTTCCAATTAGAAAGATCTTTATGGCGTTGATATCAACAAAGTCGTTGACGTTGGGAAACAGAATCAACCCATAAATGAGCAAGGCTAATACAGCTTCAAAAGCTATCATGCTACCAGTGTCAATGAAATCAAAGGCTTTCTTTATTAGAAACTGCGAAGTTAAACCCGGAAAGTTTCCTTTAGTAGTCCAATTACTTTCTATTTCAGATTTCTTCAAGTGGATACTTGCTGCAATGACTGGTGACTTAGGAATGGCTTCCAAACCATTGAAAGGTATTTTGTCAGATACAGGAATACCCAAAAGGTCGGCATATTCTTCCAAGGTTGGTACCAACTGATAGTCTGGAAAGGTAAAACACTGGTAGACGGGATCATAAAACTGAACCAGAGTTTTGAGAAGTCCTTCATCAACATGAGTGTTCAAGATAGGCAAAAGCTTTCCATGGCTTTTCCTAAAATCAGAAGGATCTTGTACAGAAGATGCTAACTCTTTCAGCCTTTCCACATTAGGCATTTTGAAATCGTACTTCTTGGTATGCCTTTTTACCCACTCCATAACTTAATCCTATAATGTTTGCAAGGAAAATTTCTAAATTTTTGGAAAAATCATGTTTTTATGGAAAAAGATGGGTTTTTTAATGAATGTATGAATGCATGAATGCATGGATGCCACATATTCAAACATGGTAAAGTAAACATGGTAGTTCCAACATGGTAACGCAAACATGGTACATGGTAATTCAAACATAGTACACATAGGTTCAAAGGTCCAGCGTCACGAGCATGAGGTCAGAGAACCAAACATGGGATAGTACTAGGGTTTATCACCTGCAAAACATGTTCTACTGATACGTCAGAGTCTACATTTTTCTTTCGGATATTACCGGCTTGCACAACTGAACTTGTGAGCTAGAAATATTCTCAAGAAAAACTCGTCTGAGTGTGGTTCTCCGCATGACAACTATCCAAGTCTTCACCTGGATCGTTTCTGCACCACGTCCTAATAAGGCCAGGATGGGTTGGGGTTCTACAGCCAACTCAGCTTCTACAGTTCAATGAAAGCAATAATGTCTTCGCAACTGAACTTGCTAAACATATACTACAAACAAGGAACCTCCACTGAGCGGAAGGATTCTCATGCTGACTTTTTAAGGACTGACTCCTTGTATGCCATACATGACTATACCCTCCACCTAATTCTTATGTGTACTTAATCCGGGTTAGGATTTGTCCATAATGTATTACTTGTAACAGAATCACCCAAGTAACAGAACCAAGGAACCACACATGTAACAAGAATAAAAACATAACAAATAGAAATAACCCTTTCTTTGGAAACAATAAAAAGATGGTCCCCAGTGAAGTCGCCATTTTTCTGTCGCGGGCGAAAAACCGTTTTGTTCCTCTTTTTTGTGGGATGAGACACCTGATGCCTTCTTTGGGCTCGAGTGCTCAAAAAAATGATTTTTCTTTTGTACCGACCAAACTTTTTATTGTTTCCAAAGTAGGAAAAGGAAAAAAAGCTGCAATAACCTAAAAAGTGGGGGAGAGATTCCGGGTAAGAGGGTTGGTTATACGAAGGGAAGGTATTAGCACCCAACGTATCTATAGTACTCTATAGGTTTCTTTGTTTTGTTTATTCCATTCTTGTTATGGTGGAGGTTCTTGTGAGAAAGAGGTGGGACCTAAGGTGTTTGTTTGATTATGCTCGCAAAGATCATCGCGATCCTCTGCATACATATCCCCTAGAGGGAATCAGAGCATCTGTAGCTCGGGGTCTACGGGTGCTAAGGTTTGAATGGTTTTTTTTGTTTTGTTTTGCTCGCCAAGGATCGACCTTGTGCCTACGTATTCTCAAAGGGATGTTGAGAAAGTCAGAGCAATCGTAGTTCCCACTTATGCTAGTGGAAGCAAAGGAAAATAGACAAATGTCGTCTAAATGCTAGATGTATCTAATCTATATCATCACATACATCTGTTTGTTTTTTTGTTTGTTTAACCAGCCTTATGGCAAAAACTTTCAATGAAGTCAGCCTTGTGACAAAAAGTTTTGATTAATCAGCCAGCCTTGTGGCAAAAGTTTCAATGAAGTCAGCCTTGTGACAAAAACTTTGATTAATCATCCAGTACGGTGGCAAAACGGATTGATTGATTAGCCAGACTTGTGGCAAAAAAGTTTGATTGATTGATTGATTGTTTGTGATGATATATAAGAGATACTCCTAGCATAGAGATGAAAAATGTCTAATCTCCTAGGGTATTTGATTTGGATATTGGGGATGCTTATAAGAAGCCCGTGGGTCCTTGTACGAAGCCCAAGAGGAGGCTATCCGAGGGTCCTTGCATTGTAAGCCCAAGAGGAGGCTATGGGAGGGACAATCCAGGGTCCTTGCATTGTAAGCCCAAGAGGAGGCTATGGGAGGGTCACTCGTTTGTACAAAGCCCAAGGGGAGGCATGGTATAGTTGGTTTGAGCTCTTAGAGCGATTTCACCGGGAAACCATACTCTATGTCCTAACCTAAACTAGGGAGATTCTTTGCACGAAGCCCAATAGGAGGCTATGGGGAACCTAGTGTTGTACTAAGTTAAATAAGCACACATATCACACATATGAACAAACATGAACAAGTATGAACAAACATGAACAAGTTATGTATATGACAAAGTGTGTGTATATAATGGAGTTTATGAAGGAAATATACCTGTAAGCATGTTCCATTTGTATACACGGGGGCTCGGGACTCATACTCGGGGAGAAGTCCACTTGAATTTATTCAAAGCTATGTAAACAGGTATTTATAAAAGGGCTTGGGACTTATACCTACATGGAGGCCCGTGGTATTGTTGGGAAGATTTAAAGAAACCTTCATTTTTGGTTTGTTATTCAGGGTTAAAAATCAAATTGATCGAGGTATGTACAAAAGGTGTATGTACAAAAAAGTGTATGTACAAAAAAGCGTACAATGAAATACCTTATTTCATGTACTGGAGTGGGTCTGTACAAAAGGGCTCGGGACTTATACCTACATGGAGGCCCATGGTATATGTGAAAAGTTTTGGAGTTTCTTTGAAGTTTTGAAGTTTTGAAAATGATTTGAACATTGTTTGAAAAGATTTTATTTTGAAGAAGTTTTATTGTTTTGAAAACTGTACAAAAAGGAAAAGAAATGGGACTTACACTCTCTAATATTCGAGAGGCCCCACTTCGTTTTGAAAATCAATTGATCAATTAAAAAGATTTAATCAAAAAGAAGTGGTTTATCGTTTTGAAAAAGAATCGCGATCGCTTGTTTTAAAACGATTTGAATTTTGAAAGGAATCAAATTAATCAAGATAAACAAAAAGATTGTCTTCAATTAACACTTAGATGATTAGGGTTTATTCAAAAAATATTTACAAGTGATTAGGTTAAAAATTAAATGAAAAAAAACAATATTTAAAGTATTAAAAATACTTAAAAATAAGTCATTTTAAACCTATTTAAAAATGTATCAAATAAATATTTTTTGATGATTTTTTTTGGCATTCATAAAATATGTATATTAAACAAAGAGTATGCAAAAAATGAAGTTAAAATGAGTTAATTTGCTATGTTAATTAATTAAGTGAAGTTGTTAAGAAAATGAATGAGAAAAGTGGCAAAAAATAAGCTTTTGGTCCTGCCAGGGTTTGAACCCACGCCCTTAGGTTCACCACTCAAAACAACAACCAACTGAGCTGCGCGTGCAGCTTGTTTATGATACGCTTCCATTTAATTATATTTGAAAACAAACATTTGAATTTTTCAAACCAAAAAACGCGCCAAGAACACACCTTCAACTGATTTTTGAAAATCTTTGAAACCGGATTGTTTTGATCAAGTAGATAGTCTATCTTGCTCGGTTTTGGACGAGGAACACAATGGTACCAATTAATTGCATTTATTTTCACTCTAAGATCATTGGTTTTCTGATGAACACGAAGAACCCTAATCTTATGATTCAATCTGAAATTGTGTATAATTGATGAATTGTGAAATTGATTGAGGGCTATTGATCAGTGATAGTGCAGAAACAAGATAGCAACTCAATTTTTCATTTATGATGCATGTATGTATGAGTTTGAAGTTCATAGCACTTACCTTCAAAAACGGCCAAGCTGGGATTCGAATTCTGCAATAGAGGTGTTACAGAAGTTGTTTGATGATCTGGATAGCTTCAATGGACCATATGAAAGGTGTCTGAATGCTTGGAGTGGATTGAAAACATCTGGATCAGTTGGTGGAACCCGATCTGCAGTTGCTTCAAGTATGAATCGAGCTTGGTGATTCTGAAGTTTTTGATTGATGATGAGTGTTGGGATAGTTCATATGTAATATATATGAGGTGTTGGAAGTGTTAGTTTGGACAGAAATAACATGGAATTGATTTTGGCATGATAAGGCTTATTATGTGCATATATGGAAGTGAGGTAGTGATTCTGAGATTTGAGGTGTTTTGGGGTGTGTGAATGGATCAAACACATCCCATATGATGTTTATGAGATGTTAGAACCATCACTTTGGCCATAACTTCAATGGTTTGGAGGTTGAGTTTTCTACCTCTTTGAAAACTATGAAACTTGCAATTCAAGAAAGAAGAGAGAAAACCTATAATTGTGAGGTTTTGGTGTGATTTGCAATGAAGTTTGGACCTCTATTTATAGGCCAAGGATTCTGAATGAAGAGCTTTGCAAGTTGATCAAAGAAGTGATGATTTGGCTTAAGAGATAAAATGGAATCTTTCACATTAAATGCAAATGGTTAAAAGTGACTTAACCATGGTTATTTCTCAAACTTCTTATCCTCTTCCATTCTGATCTCAAATCAGCAAATATCTACCAATTATTGCATCTATGCATCATTACTTGGATCATTTGGCAAAATGGTTCATAACTTTGGCAAAATGACTTGAAATTTCAAGTGAAAAGTTCACTAATATCAAAATTCAAAACCATGGCTACACTCCATATTTTTTCATGCTCTTTGACATTTTGGAAAGCTCATATTACACACTTCAAAACCCTAGTTGAAAGTTTCTTCAAACTCTTTAAGGAAATGGGTGAAAAAGATCCATGAACTTTGAGAAAAATGAAGTTTTAAGTGAAGTTTTCAAAAAGTACCAACTTTGAAGCTCCATATCTCTTAAATGGTTGATCTTATGGAAAAAAATTATATGTGTCAAAGTTGTTTATTGGATCAAAATCTACAACTTTCATGTTGGAAGTTTTTTTCAGTTTGTAGGTGAAATTTTGAGAAATTCCCTTTCAAAGTTTGGAAAAAACCATGAAAAACACTTAGAAATTTTTCTAAGTATGGAAAGTCAAACTTTTGACTTTTTGATTCTCGCTTGATTTTCTTGATTTCTCTTGATCAAATGACTTCATATATCATATATTGATGATTTAAAACTTCAAAAGTCATGGTTGACCCAATTTCCCCAAAAGTCAAAGGTGATCTTGTACAGTTGACTTTTTCAGACGAATCGCGTTTCTGGAGTTTTCAAATGAAACAGGCTATCCTCACCATATGAATGGTATGAATGGATCATATTGAAGCATTAGAGGATATTAAGCCATGGTTTGAGTTGTGACACCATGTCCTGATTAAAAAGTCAGTTGTTTAGTGAATTAGGTCAAAAAAACCCTAATTGTCGACCTGATGAAATTGATGACTATGGACCTTGAATTGAGATGCAATTTCCATGGGATATTGTAATAGGGATTATTTGAGGATGATGGAAACCTTTGATTGACTTCCTGGGGGTTTTTAGGGTTTCCCAAATGTGATCCCTGATTTCAGTCCCTGATAGTTCAAAACCCTAATCTGAGGATTTGTCTGATCAATCTTTGTGTAGGAGATGTTATGAGCCAATGGACTAGGTCAAAATAATGTACTTGAGGTCTTGATATCATGTCCCAAGCTATTAGGTCAAATTCTGAGCAAAAGTCAGGAGTATGCTATCTTCAGTCAAAACCCTAATCTGGTTGATTCAGAGCTGTTGAGCTTGTTGAAATGAATCTCTGAGGACCAAATGTTGATTGTTGATGAAGATGATTCATTTGAGATGAAGGGAGAACAAAACCCTAATTGATTGTTACTTGTACTGATGAGTGATTTCCTGATTAAATCCTGTTGAGTCACAAATAACAAACACAAGCTATGCAATTTGTTAGAGATGCAAATGATGCATATGCAATGATATGAGGTGGTATCTTAGGTCAAAAATTGGGGTATGACACCATGTTCTGATAAAAAAGTCAGTTGTTCAGTGAATTAGGTCAAAACCCTAATTGTCGACCTGATGAAATTGATGACTATGGATCTTGAATTGAGACACAATTTCCATTGGATATTGTCATAGGGATTATTTGAAGATGATTGAAACCTTTGATTGACTTCCTGGGGATTTTTAGGGTTTCCCAAATGTGATCCCTGATTTCAGTCCCTGATAGTTCAAAACCCTAATTTGATGATTTGAAATTTCACTGTTGATCCATCCTTGTGTAGGAGATGTCTTGAGTTAATGGATTAGGTCAAAATGATGTACTTGGGGTCTTGAGGTCATGTCCCAAGTCATTAGGTCAAATCCTGAGCAAAAGTCAGGAGTATGCTAACTTCAGTCAAAACCCTAATCGGGTTGATTCAAAGTCTCTAAGCTTGTTGAAGTGAATCTTTGAGGACCAAATGTTGATTGTTGATGAAGATGGTTCCTTTGAGATGAAGGGAGAACAAAACCCTAATTGATTTGTTACTTGTACTTGATGACTGATTTCTTGTTTAAATCCTGCTGAGCATAAGTAGCAAACACAAGCTATGCAATTTGTTAGAGATGCAAATGATGCATATGCAATGATATGAGGTGGTATCTTAGGTCAAAAATTGGGGTATGACAGATGCCCCTATTTAAGTTTTTTCAACCTGAGACATGAAGATTGAAGATCTTCGTTTTGATAGGGTGGAAGAGACTTAAATATCAGAAGACGCGAATTTTGGACCTAAGATACCAAAATTGTGAATGATGCAAGGATATCTTTACCGAGGGATATCAAAACCTGACTCCACTGGGGACAAGAGATCGGGGAGGATGTCTCAATCCGTTTTAGGAAGAGAATCCGTTTATTTCCTTTTAGGGAAAGCAAGTGTATGCTTCACCGGGGAATGATAGCTTTGTAAGAAAAGCTCACCTATCGACATTACCGACTATCAGCACAGGGATAGACTTGTTAATAATGCGAAGGTGAAAGGTATGAAACTGTATTACCGACTACCAGCATTGTGATAGACTTGACATGGTAAAAAGAGTTTCAAAGGTTCGGTTAATATTACCGACTATCAGCATGGTGATAGACATGTTAAATAATATAACCAGAACAAAAGGTTACCGACTACCAGCCTCGTGATAGCGGTTTTGAAGACATGATCAATTATCAGCCGAGTGATAAAATGATCCTGGAGACTTTGTTAGGGAAATTACTGGTTATTCAGCCTTGTGAACAGTAATAAGGCCCTGATTGTCAAATGGTCTTCATGATTGATTTCCTAGAGAGGAAAAATCTTTTGAAAGAGAAATAAGATGCTCAGACGATGAGGCTATTGCTTATTGTGTGTTTTTTCACGACTCTATTTGAGGAATCGGAATTTGAATTTCTAATAAAGATATGGTTCTAACCAAGAATGAATTGGAAAGAGATGGTCAAACAAGACTTTGTACCCACGAGGAATGAACTCAAATGGGGATTTTCTCCTTCGTTTCAAGAGGAGAAGACTGAAGCAACCTTCTTCCACGAGGAATGATCTCAGTGGGGAACTGGAGAAAGAAGATGTTCTTTCCGCTTATGGGTGACAATCTATTTGGAGAGATGATGCGCCCATACCCGTTTCTTTTTTCTTTTTCTTTTTTCTTTTCTTCTTTTTTTGGGATAGATATATCCTGAACAAATGATTTCGAAGCAAACATTGAAAAATGCAAGAATGCATAAATGATGCAAATATGTATGAATGATGAATGTCATGAATGTAGCATGCATACTGACGATACTGACAGACAAAGGAGTATATACTGGAGAAGGACCAACGTCGCAACCTAACCAGATACTCGGCAAATGTTCTTCAACACGGTGCAGATAACACGGGTGATGAATGGTGTTGCATGCTTTCAACTTCTCTGGGGAAGATAAGCATCTTTTCTTATCGAGATGGAAGAACCTTTTCACTGGAGATAGAAAATCTTCGTCACTGGGGATAAAAGACCTTCTTCATTGGGGATTAAAGAGCTTTTCCTATCATAATCTTTGATTCATCTTATGGAGATAGCTGTCGATGTTCCTTCTGTTGTTCACAACTCAAAGGAAAGTTTCGCTTTTATTTTGAAAAAGTGAAGTAAATTCATTTAAAACTTTTTTCTTTTTTTTTTCAAAAGTGAATAACACAATTAAAGCGTCATTTTGAAAGCTAAAAGAAATTATAGATTGCAAACAAATGGGCACAAGGCTCAAATTTATTTAATAGGATGGAAATCAGCTAAAGGCGTGATTCCATGGAGTATTTACAAAAGTTGGCAATGGTAATTATGCGGAAAAGGCTACATTGAAAGCAATAACCACTATTCCCCCTAACAACTTTGAGTTCCAACTGTGCTTGTCGCTTCAGATTGGTGATGATTTGATTGAAGATCCTTTGATGAAGAAGACTCTTCAGGTGATGAAGTACAGACTAATGCAGTTACTTTGTCATTATTCCTTAAATTTTGCCTAGATTGCCCTTTCAGGTTTTCAATCTACCAGGATGAATTTTTTCTGTTTATTGTCTCTAATTTTTGCCTGGACCGCCCTTTCGGGTTTTCAGTCCACCGAGACGCTCATTTTTGCCTAAGTCGCCCTTTGCGGGTTTTCGACTTACCGAGCTGTTCTTTTGTCTTTTTTAGACAAAGTATTTTTTGACTGCATCAGCATTGACATGATGTGGGAGTTCATCACCATCCATGGTTGCAAGAGTCATGACGCCGCCAGAAAATGTTCTTTTGACAACATACGGGCCTTCGTAATTAGGAGACTATTTGCCCCTAGAATCTGGTTGAAAAGACAAGATCTTTTTAAGCACGAGGTTGCCTTCTTGAAATTCACGAGGTCGAACCTTTTTGTTGAAGGCTTGTTTCATCCTTGCTTGGTATAATTGTCCATGGCATAGAGCAGTCATACGTTTTTCTTCGATTAAGTTCAACTGATCGTATCTGCTTTGACACCATTCAGCCTCTGATAACTTAGTTTCCATGAGGACTCTCATTGATGGGATTTCAACTTCTACGGGGAGCACAGCTTCCATGCCGTATACTAGAGAAAAGGGAGTTGCCCCTGTTGAAGTACGCACTGAAGTACGGTATCCATGTAAAGCAAATGGCAGCATTTCATGCCAGTCTTTGTAAGTGACGACCATTTTCTGGACAATCTTCTTAATGTTCTTGTTAGCAACTTCGACGGCGCCATTTTCTGGACGATCTCATTTTTGGTCTGTAAGGAGAAGAGTTATGATGCTCAATCTTGAATTCCTCACACAATTCTTTCATCATCTTGTTGTTCAAGTTTGAACCATTGTCAGTAATGATCTTGCTGGGAATACCATATCGGCAAATGATGTTATTCTTGATAAACCTCACAACCACTTGTCTTGTAACATTGGCATAAGATGCTGCTTCGACCCATTTGGTGAAGTAATCAATTGCTACCAAGATGAAACGATGACCGTTTGAAGCTTTTGGTTCGATCATTCCAATCATGTCGATACCCCACATGGAGAATGGCCACGGAGATGAGAGAACGTTGAGTAGAGTCGGTGGCACATGGATCTTGTCTGCATAGATCTGGCACTTGTGACATCTCTTCACGTGTTTGTAACAGTCAGATTCCATTGTCAACCAATAGTATCCTGCTCTTAAGATCTTTTTGGACATCGCATGCCCATTTGAATGAGTTCCAAAGGACCCTTCATGCACTTCATGCATCAACATGTCTGCTTCGTGTCTATCCACGCATCTGAGCAAAACCATGTCGAAGTTTCTTTTGTATAGCACATCTTCATTCAGGAAGAAACTGCCAGAAAGCCTCCTTAGAGTTTTCTTATCTTTGTTTGATGCCCCAAGCGGGTACTCTTGAGTTTGAAGGAAGCGCTTGATGTCGTGGAACCTCGGTTTATCATCGACGACTGCTTCAGTTTCAAACACATAGGCGGGCCTTTCCAGGCGCGTAATTCTGACTTTAGCCATATCGTTCCAATGATTGACTTCGAACATGGAAGATAGAGTAGCCAAGGCGTCTGCCATTCGATTCTGATCTCGAGGTATATGATGCAATTCAACCTTATTGAAGAAAGTCAACAGACGTCTTGCATAATCTCTGTACGGAATCAAGCCAGGGTGATAAGTTTCCCATTTCTCTTTGATTTGGTTGATCACGAGGGCTGAATCTCCATATATGTCGAGGATCTTGATTCTTAAGTCAATGGCTTCTTCGAGACCCATGATACAAGCTTCATATTCTGCGATGTTGTTGGTACAATCAAATAGCAATCTGGCAGAGAACGGGATATGAGTACCCTTGGGAGTGATGATGACTGCCCCAATTCCGTTGCCAAAAGCGTTCACTGCTCCATAAAAAATTAGGCCCCATCTTGATTCAGGATCAGGACCTTCTTCAGGTAACGGTTCGTCATGATCTTTCATCTTCAAATACATGACATCTTCATCAGGAAAGTCAAACTTGAGAGATTGATATTCATTAATTGGCTGATGCGCCAAGTGATCGGCGAGAATGCTTCCTTTGACCGCTTTTTGAGCACGGTATTCGATGTCATACTCAGATAACAGCATTTGCCACCGGGCAATCCTTCCTGTTAAGGCAGGCTTTTCAAAGACGTACTTGATCGGATCCATTTTGGAGATTAACCAAGTAGTATTGTTGATCATGTATTGGCGGAGATGTTTTGAAGCCCAAGCCAAAGCACAACATGTTTTTTCGAGCATGGAGTAACGAGACTCACAATCTGTGAATTTCTTACTCAAGTAATAGATGGCATGCTCCTTCTTAACGGTTCCATCTTAACGTCCAAGCATACAACCCATGGATTCTTCTAACACGGTAAGGTACATGATTAATGGTCTTCCTTCAACTGGAGGAACCAATATTGGTGGTTCTAACAGGTACTCTTTGATACTGTCGAACGCTTTATGGCAATCTTCCGTCCATACAACCCCTTGATCTTTGCGGAAAAGCTTGAAAATTGGCCCACAAGTAGCAATCATTTGAGGGATAAATCTGGAGATATAGTTCAATCGTCCGAGAAATCCTCTTACTTGCTTTTCAGTTTTTGGTGCAGGCATCTCTTGAATAGCTCTGACTTTGTCGGGATCTACTTCAATACCTCTTTGGCTGACATTGAAACCCAATAGTTTTCCAGATCTAACCCTAAAAGTACATTTGTTAGGATTCAAGCGAAGCTGATATTTCCTTAGTCGTTGAAACAACTTCAAAAGGTATTCAATATGTTCTTCTTCCGTGCTGGACTTGGCTATCATGTCGTCCACATAAACTTCAATTTCTTTATGCATCATGTCATGAAAGAGAGTAGTCATTGCCCTTTGGTAAGTTGCGCCTGCATTCTTTAATCCAAACGAAATCACTTTGTAGCAAAATGTACCCCATGGGGTGATGAAAGATGTCTTCTCCATGTCTTCAGGAGCCATCTTGATCTGATTATAACCGGAGAACCCGTCCATGAAGGAAAAGACGTTGAACTTAGCGGTGTTATCAACCAGCATGTCGATATGTGGTAACGGAAAGTCATCTTTTGGACTGCCCTTGTTCAAGTCACGGTAGTCAACACACATTCTGACTTTGCCATCTTTCTTCGGAACTGGCACTATGTTGGCCAACCATTGAGGATATTCAGAGGTGACTAGAAAACCTGCGTCGAGCTGTTTTTGAACTTCCACTTTGATCTTGTTAGCCATATCAGGGTGAGTCCTTCGCAATTTCTGCTTAACTGGCGGACATTCTGGCTTCAATGGCAAGTAATGCTGAACAATATTGGTATCCCACCCAGGCATGTCTTTGTAGGACCAAGCAAACACGTCAACATATTCTTTAAGAAGGTCTGTCAACTTACTATTGATATCAGCATCAAGCAGCGATCCAATGGTCACTTCTTTTTTGTCTTCTTCAGAACCCAATTTGATCTTTTCTAAAGGCTCTTTGTGAGGCAGAATGGCTCTTTCCTCGTGCTTAAGTAATCGAGAGATCTCGTCCGGGATCTCCTCTTCTTCGGCTTCGAACACAGGAAACTCAAAGTTGGGAGAGGGCATAGGGTTATTGCATTCAATGGATTTATCAATAGTAAATATGCACATGTGATTTATATTTATTTCAGAAAATTTATGAATGCAGGAGTGTATGCATATTATTGAAAAAGTTTTTTTTTTTTTGGTTTTTTTTATTTTGGTTTTTTTTTTATTTTGGTTTTTAGGATTACCATTTCCAGAAAAAAGCAAAAATAAAACATATAATGTAGGGAATTCAAAATGACGCTTTATTTATGATTCATTTTTGAAACAAAGCCCTAAACACAAACTCATTTGTCTTGGGCAGGACAAAGAGGGAAACTTTTAAAACAAAGCCCTATACACAAAGTTATTTGGGCGGAACATTTAAAAGCAAAGCCCTATAACAGCGAGGTGATTACTTTGAGCGGAGAACAACATTCGGAACGTCGACAGCTTTCCAGTAGCAACGAACTCCTCTGTGTATTATGTATTTAGGAAAATTCTCCTCAGAATTATCTTCAGTATTGACATTGACCGATGGTCGAGCAGGATTTGAAGGTCCTGGTTTGTCAACCTTGTTCTTTGTGGAGTTGAAACGGTCTTCTTCCACCTCTTGAAGAGCATAAGATGAGTTACAATCTTCAGAATTTTCAGGATGTACTTCCCAGTCTTCAGGATGAAGAGACTCATTGTCAGAGACACTTTCCGAGTCAACTGCGGGGCCATCTTCCCTTTCATCTTCAAAAATTGCATTTATATGATAATAACCATCTTTAGGTTTATAAACCTTGGCAGATGCATTGAAGCCGAAATCTTCAGTAGTTTCAGGCTGCTGAGAAAATTGATAGGGCTGATAAGCCTCTTCTGGTTGACTATTATATTCAAAGGAATCTCCCCATCCAGTTGGTTGGATATCTTCAATCACAATCTTTGAACTTTCAGGTGCAGTGTATTTCACCATATAATCATATTTTCCACTTGGTTGTCCCAAGGTGTCCCAAATTTCTGCAGGAACAGGCTCAGTTTCTTTGCCTTTGGATTTCTCCGAAGGAGGATGGAACGGTGCATACGGTTCTTCCTAAGATATATATCCCGAGTCATTGAGATAACATTTCCATTCTTCTTCAGGATCAGGTAGACCTTCTTCGATACATTCTTCAATAAGGACATTAACCTCTTGAGGAATTGGGTTAAGGAATCCTCCACTAATGAATGTTTCTTTGATCGGACGAAGGGTTTCATCCTTCTTGGTGCAGTTTGAGAACATTGGTGAACATCCGAGTCCTGCTCTGGTTTCATTCTTAGTAGGGATCACAACTTGCCCCCAGCCAGTGGTAGTTCCATCTTTTACTACTTTTACTGCCTCTTTGTAAGAAGAGATTAATGCTTTCTTCTTGGAAGATTCGTCTTCTAAAGAGAGACCTTGGAACTGAGTTCCTTCCACATCATCAGCACCAATGAAAGAGAAATTGGATAAATGACTCACCATTAAGGCTTGTTCTCCACTTATCGTTACCAATTTTCCATTTGTTACAAATTTTAACTTTTGATGGAGCGTAGAAGTTACTACCCTTGCTTCATGGATCCATGGTCGTCCTAACAGACAGCTATAAGCAGCTTGAATGTCCATGACTTGGAAGGTGATTTGAAATGTATGCGGACCAATTGTCATGGGAAGGTTGACTTCGCCGATAACAGATTTTCGCGATCCATCAAATGCTTTGACTACAACACCACTGAACTTCATAGGCATTCCTTGGTAAGACAAGCGAGAAAGAGTCGTCTTTGGCATCACATTTAAGGAAGATCCGGTGTCTACCAATACATTGGACAAAGAATCTGACTGACAGTTCATAGAAATGTGTAGAGCAAGATTGTGATTTCTTCCCTCCTCGGGGAGTTCTTCATCACAGAAGCTTAAATTGTTGCAAGCTGTTATGTTAGCTATTATCCCATCAAAGTGATCAACAGTCACATCATGATCTACAAAAGCTTGATCCAAGACTCTCATCAGGGCTTCCCTGTGGGCTTCTGAGTTTAAAAGCAATGAAAGTATTGAGATCTTCGAAGGAGTTTGCATAAGCCGGTCCACAATCTTGTATTCACTTCTTTTGATAAGTTTCAAAATTTCATCAAAGTCTGGATTGACATTAGTTCCACTAGATTGACCAACATCAGTGTTTGTATTATTGACAGGAGTTTCCTCAGGATTCCCCACTGGTGTATTGACAGGATTTTGTCCGGTTGCAGGAGCAACAGGCTGCTTTGGAGGTAGTGGAGTATACACACGTCCACTTCTTGTTACTCGACTCACATCAGCGATGTTTACGACAGATGAAAGAGTAGGTAAAGGAACTTCTTGTCCATATTTTATCATTTTTGCATTGTAGTTGTAGGGAACTGCCTTATCAGAATCATAAGGGACAGGTCCAGGTAGACAAATGATCAAAGGAGCAACAGGAACCTTTGGCTTGTAGTAAGTAACTTCTATGCGCTCAGGCATGTTGAAATGAGGAACGATGACGTTAACTTTAGGCATTTCCGAGTTGATATCTGAGACTAAAAGCTCATGCGGATAACATCCTATCATGTTAACTTCATCTTCATTCCTATTTCTGTAGATCTGAATAGTACCATTATCCAACAGAGCTTGGAGATCTCTTTTCACAATCGAACATCCGTGAGGATCTACACAACATATGCTACAGAAACCGTAGTGATGCTGGCGAAAATTCTGCCCTCGACAGAGAGTAGCGTGCATTTGTACCAAATCTGCTCTTGAGAAATTGATATTATAGACTCGGTATGGACCAGGACATCCATACACCATGTTTACAACATGCCCTCCATGATTGGGCAGCGGATTTGCTTGCACATTCGGATTCAAATTTCTGAAAGAGAGGAGATTAGATCTAACCAACCTCTGAACTTCATATTTCAAAGCTATGCAATGCTCAAGATCATGGCCAGGTGCTCGTTGATGATAAGGGCATGAGACCTCAGCTTTGTACCACCATGGAAGTTTCTCAAGTACTGGTGGTGGTGCTCTAGTTTGAACGAGACCTTTTTCGACCAAAGCAGGATACAATTCTGTGTAGGTAATTGGAATCAGATCAAACTGTGGAGTTCTTTGTACACGATTCTGATTGTTGTTAAACTGTTGAACCTGTGGTCGAGGCTGTTGTTGTTGAAACTGCGGGGTAAATCCCGGATTCGGTGCTGTATTAACGACTGGCGCAATAGCAGCAATCTGTCGTTGACGATTGACATTTCCTTTTGGCCTCCCTTGGGATACCATGTCAACACTTTGTTCTTTCTTCTTTGGGAAACCACTTCCTAACTTTTTGGTTCCGCTTGAAGATCCACCTTCTTTAGTTAGACTTCCGGTTCGGACTCCTTCTTCTAGACGCATCCCCATGTTTACCATTTCGGTGAAATCACTTGGAGCACTAGCAATCATGCGTTCATAATAAAACGGGCCAAGAGTATTCAAGAAGATCTTTGCCATCTCTTTCTCTTTTAACGGTGGATTAATCTGAGCAGCAGTTTCTCTCCATCGTTGGGCATATTCTTTGAAAGCTTCATGGTCTTTCTGAGCCATGGACCGGAGCTGGTCTCTGTCTGGAGCCATATCCGAGTTGTATTTGTATTGTCAAACAAAGGCCTCGCCTAGGTCATTGAAAGTCCAAATATTAGTGCTATCCAAACCTGTGTACCACTTCAGTGCGGCACCAGTCAAACTGTCTTGAAAGTAATGGATAAGCAACTGATGATTATCTGCATAAGTAGACATCTTCCTGGCATACATTACAAGATGACTTTGTGGACAAGAACTACCTTTGTACTTCTCAAAATCAGGGACTTTGAATTTAGCAGGTATTTGTACACTGGGAACCAAACATAGCTCCTGGGCATTCTTTCCAAACAAATCTTTGCCACGAATAGCTTTGACTTCCAGTTGAATCTTGTTGAACTGTTCTTGGAGATCTTCCACAAGATTACGCTGATTTGTGCTATCACATGGTCATGATAAATCTCATTGCCACCATAAGGAACTGTGTGAACCGTAGGGGTCGGAACTGTCATAGTGGGTTGAGAAAGTGCCATAGTGATTTGGGAAAAAGTTACACCTGAATGAGGAATAAACGCCGAACCTTGTGTAGCAGGCGCTTCAGTTGTGGTTGTTTGAACCCCAGAGAAATTATGGTGGAAACCTGCACCAAAGCTGAAAGGCGTGCCCCAACCTTCTGGCATGGAGAAAGATGGAATGCTGAATGCAACTGTAGAAATTGGAGTAGTGACTTCAGATGTCATTGTTGCTTGACTGTTGGGTGGCGGCAGCTGATTATGTGCGGCCATTAAGGAGTCAACCAAAGTAGTGAGACTTTCCAAATTTTCCTGAAGGGTGGTCACTGTACCACGAAGCTCGATATTCTCTTGTTCAGAGTGTTCCATTACTCTTCTTCTGTTTGAACGAGTATGGTATCTCTGATCTGATTGCGAGCGCGGTCGAGAAACTTTGAGACGCGACAACTTGACGATCTATTGGAGAAAGATCCAAAAGATGAGACTCTATACAACAGACTCGATATGCAGAATGATGTATGCAAAAAGAAATTTATGATTTTTCCAAATATTTTAAAGATTATTTTCTTGCAAACATTGGAACACAAACTATTCTTTTATTGAATAAATGGGAAATGTTACAACATTGGAGCGTAGCTCCTTACAAAAGCAAATGATAAATGAAAAGCTAAACAATCCTAAGCATCTTCATCAGACAAAGAACCAAATGCATTGTGCAGCTTGAGCTTCATGATTTCTTTCCCAGTAAGCTTTCAATTCGGGCTTTTCGGTCCTCAGTTTGTCAACAACATTCTTCCAATCATCAGGAGTCGGAGCGTTGCTTGTTGAGCCTTCAAGCTTTTCCTTGCTTTCTTTGATGTACCTCTTGATTGCAGCGTCTTTCTGACGAATCTTCTCATCTTTGTTCATGAGCCATCCATCTTGATAATAGAGAGTTTCTTCGTGATCTTTCACTCTTTTTTTCAACTTTATATTTTCCACATTAGTCTTACGAAACTTTTCTTCCCAAGCGTCTTTTTCTAACCTCATCTTAGCCAAAGTGTCTTGGTATTCCTCCATAGTAGGAATGTTGGGTCGTTGAGATACTGCAGGAAACATGGGTTTTTCATAAGCATAAGGCATTTGGAACTCCTTTGCTCTTTTCTTTACCCAGCAGGTGTGGGCGTCCACAGCAATGCAATTTCTTGCCTCACCTTTTTCTTTCCATCGGACGTCGTACCAAGCTCTCACCATTCTTGTTTTCAACCTTTGAGGATCATCCCCTTCTTGGTAAAAGTAGCATTCCACTGCGAGACCAATGGGTTTAGCTGAATTTGCATACCCGAGTTGTCGTCGGGCTAGGACCGGATTGTAGTTAATTCCTCCTTGTGTACCAATGAGGGGTACGTTGGCGAACTCTCCACAACTTTCAATGGTTTCTGTACCACAATGAGCCAAGGTATACCAACGAATATCATGATTAGTAAGGGACATAAGTCTTCGAGGCCAACGCAAACCTTCTCGGTTTTCCGTGAAAATAAGAGACTCAGGTAAGTGTGAAACAATCCATTTGAACAACAATGGTGCACAACATACAATGACTCCATCGCCTTGGCGATTCCTATGATGAACAGAGAAATACATGTCACCAAGCAAAGTCGGAATAGGATTTCCAATCAGAAAGATTTTTATGGCGTTGATATCAACAAAGTCGTTGACGTTGGGAAACAGAACCAACCCATAGATGAGCAAGGCTAGTATAGCTTCAAAAGCTATCATGCTACCAGTTTCGATGAAATCAAAGGCTTTCTTTATTAGGAAGTGTGAAGTCAAACCCGGGAGGTTTCCTTTGGTAGTCCAATTACTCTCTACTTCAGACTTCTTCAAGTGGATACTTGCTGCAATGATGTGTGACTTAGGAATGGCTTCCAAACCATTGAAAGGTATTTTGTCAGACACGGAAATACCCAAAAGATTGGCATATTCTTCCAAGGTCGGGACCAACTGGTAGTCTGGAAAGGTGAAACATCGGTAGACGGGATCATAAAACTGAACCAGAGTTTTGAGAAGTCCTTCATCAACATGAGTGTTCAAGATAGGCAAAAGCTTTCCATAACTTTTCATAAAATCGGCAGGATCTTGTACAAAAGATGCCAACTCTCTCAGTTTTTCCACATCAGGCGCTTTGAAACCGTACTTTTTGGTATGCCTTTTTACCCCTTCCATAACTTAATCCTATAATGTTTGCAAAGAAAATTCTCTAAATTTTTTTGGAAAAATCATGTTTTTATGGAAAAAGATGGGTTTTTTAATGAATGCATGGATGCATGGATGCCACATATTCAAACATGGTAAAGCAAACATGGTAGTTCAAACATGGTAACGTAAACATGGTAGTTCAAACATGGTAACGCAAACATGGTACTACAAACATGGTACTCATAGGTTCAAAGGTCCAGCGTCACGAGCATGAGGTCAGAGAACCAAAAATGGGATAGTTCTAGTTAATCACCTGCACAACATGTTCTACTGATACGTCAGAGTCTACATTTTTCTTTCGGATATTACCGGCTTGCACGACTGAACTTGTGAGCCAGAAATATTCTCAAGAAAAACTCGTCTGAGTGTGGCTCTCCGCATGACAACTATCCAAGTCTTCACCTGAATCGTTTCTGCGCCACAACCTAATAAGGCCAGGATGGGTTGGGGTTCTACGGCCAACTCAGCTTCTACAGTTCAATGCAACAATAATGTTTTCTCTACGAAACATGCTAAACATATATTACCAACAAGGAACCTCCACTGAGCGGAAGGATTCTCACGTACGCCTGTACATGACTATACCCTCCACCTAATTCTTATGTGTACTTAATCCGGGTTAGGATTTGTCCATAATGTATCACTTGTAACAGAACCACACAAGTAACAGAACCAAAGAACCACACATGTAACAAGAATAAAAAACAACAATTAGAAATAACCCTTTCTTTGGAAACAATAAAAAGATGATCCCTAGTGAACTCGCCATTTTTCTGTCGCGGGGAAAATTCGTTATCTTTTTTCGGGATGAGACACCTGATACCTTCTTTGGGCTCGAGTGCTCAAAAAAATGATTTTTCTTTTGTTCCGACCAAACTTTTTATTGTTTCCAAAGTAGGAAAAGGAAAAAAGCTGCAATAACCTTAAAAGTGGGGGAGAGATTCCGGGTAAGAGGGTTGGTTATACAAAGGGAAGGTATTAGCACCCAACGTATCTATAGTACTCTATAGGTTTCTTTGCTATGTTTTTCATTCCATGTTATTGAGAGGTTCTTGTGAAATAGGTGGGACCTAAGGTGTTTGTTTGATTATGCTCGCAAAGATCATCGCGATCCTCTGCATACATATCCCTTAGAGGGAATCAGAGCATCTATAGCTCGGGGTCTACGGGTGCTAAGGTTTGAATGGTTTGAGAGAGAAGTTTTGCTCGCCAAGGATATGACCTTGTGCCTAAGTATTCTCAAAGGGATGTTGAGAAAGTCAGAGCAATCGTAGTTCCCACTTATGCTAGTGGAAGCAAAGGATAAGAGACAAATGTCATCTAAATGTTCGATGTATCTAATCTATATCATCACATACATCTGTTTGATTTTTGTTTGAAAATCTTTTCATTATAAGCCCTGGGCTGTGCCACTTATGGTGCTTAGAATGATAAAGATGTTTTTTTGTTTAACCTGCCTTGTGGCAAAAACTTTCAATGAAGTCAGCCTTGTGACAAAAAGTTTTGATTAATCAGCCATCCTTGTGGCAAAAGTTTCAATGAAGTCGGCCTTGTGACAAAAACTTTGATTAATCAGCCAGTATGGTGGCAAAACGGTTCGATTAATTAGCCAGCCTTGTGGCAAAAAAGTTTGATTGATTAGCCAGCCTTGTGGCAAAAAAGTTTGATTGGTTGATTGTTTGTGATGATATAGAAGAGATACTCCTATCATAGAGATGAAAAATGTCTAATCTCCTAGGGTATTTGTTTTGGATATTAGGGATGCTTATAAGAAGCCCGTGGGTCCTTGTACGAAGCCCAAGAGGAGGCTATCCGAGGGTCCTTGCATTGTAAGCCCAAGAGGAGACTATGGGAGGGACAATCCAGAGTCCTTGCATTGTAAGCCCAAGAGGAGGCTATGGGAGGGACAAGTCGTTTGTACAAAGCCCAAGAGGAGGCATGGTATAGTTGGTTTGAGCTCTTAGAGCGATTTCACTGGGAAACCATACTCTATTTCCTAACCTAAACTAGGGAGATCCTTTGCACGAAGCCTAATAGGAGGCTATGGGGAGCCTAGTGTTGTATTAAGTTGAACAAGCATATGTAACACAATCACAAATATGAACAAGTATGAACAAACATGAACAAACATGAACTAGTATGAACAATTACATATATATGACAAAGTGTGTATATAATGGAGTTTATGAAGGAAATATACCTGTAAGCATGATCCATTTGTATACACGGGGGCTCGGGACTTATACTCGGGGAGAGGCCCACTGAATTTATTCAAAGCTATGTAATTAAATATTTACAAAAGGGCTTGGGACTTATACCTACATGGAGGCCCATGGTATTTTTGGGAAGATTTAAAGAAAACCTTCATTTTTTGATTTGTTATTCAAAGTTAAAAATCAAACTGATCGAGGTATGTACAAAAAGGTGGTGTACGATGAAATACCTAATTTCATGTGAAGGAATGGGACTTATACCTATGTGGAGGCCCATGTTTTATTTTCTAAAACATGGTTGATTGTTTTATTAACAGACGCAAAGTTTCGTTTGAAAACAGTTTGAAAGTTTTGTTTTGAAAGAAGTTTTCTGTACAAAGAAAAACTGTACAAAGAAAAAGGAAAGGGACTTATACTCTCTAATATTCGAGAGGCCCATGTTTTATTTTCATAAAACATGGTGGATGATTTTGAAAAAGATGTGAGATTGGTTGTTTAACAAACTGTTTGGAAGTTTTGGAAAAAGTTTCTTGTTTAAAGAAAAACTGTATAAAGAAAAAGGAAAGGGACTTATACTCTCTAATATTCGAGAGGCCCATGTTTGAAAATCAATTGATCAATCCAAAAAGATTTAATCAATAGTTTCTTTTGAAAAGAAAATCCAAAAAGAAAATGTTTATCGTTCTGAAAAAATCGTGATCGTTTGTTTTAAAATGGTTTGAATCTTGACAAAAGTCAACTTAATTAAGATAAAAAAACAAATTTCTTGCTTAATTAAGACCTAAGTAATTAGAGTTTGATAACAAAAATATTTACAAGTGATTAAGTTTAAAAATCAAATGAAAAAACAATATTTTAAGTATTAAAAATACATTTTAAAACATGTCACTTTAAACTTAATAAAAACACATCAAATAAATATTTTTTTTTGTGATTTTTTTGAGTATTCATAAAATATATGTGTTAAATAAAAAGTGTGAAAAAAATGAAGCAAAAATGAATTGATTTGGTTAGTTAATTAGTTAGTTAAAGTTGTTAAAAAATATGAAGAAAATAAGTGTTAAAAAAATGGTTTGGTCCTGCCAGGGTTTGAACCCACGCCCTTACTCTCACCAGCCAAAACACTTGCCAACTGAGCCACGCTTGTGGCTTGTAATACATACGCGTTCAATTAAATATATTTTAAAACAAGGATTTGAATTTTCCAAACCAAAAAACGCGCCAAGAACACAACCCTAACTGATTTTTGAAAATCATTGAAACTGTGTTGTTTTGATCAAGTAAAGGGTCTATCTCACTCGGTTTTTCACGAGGAACATGATGGTGTCCTCATAATTCATTTATTTTTGCTCTAAGGTGGTCAATTTTGTGATGAACACGAAGAACCCTAATTCTGAATTTGAACATGAAACCGTGTATGATTGATGAATTGTGAAATTGATTGAGGGCTATTGATCAGTGATAGTGCAGAAACAAGATGGCAACTCAATTTTTCATTTATGATGCATGTATGTATGAGTTTGAAGTTCATAAGACTTACCTTCAAAAACGGCCAAATTGGGAATTGAATTTTGATCTGGAGGTGTTACAGATGCTTTGTAACGATCTGGATAGCTTCAATGATGATTACAGATGCTTTGAACCTCCATATCTCTTAAATGGTTGATCTTTTGGAATATCATTTAATGTGACAAAGTTGTTCATTGGATCAAAATCTACAACTTTCATTTTGGAAGTTTTTTTCAGTTTGTAGGTGAAATTTTGAGTTATTCCCTTCCAAAGTTTGGAAAAAACCATTGAAAAACACTTAGAAAATTTTCTAAGTATAAAAGTCAAACTTTGACTTTTTGATTCTTGATTGATTTTCTTGATTTTTCTTGATCAAATGACTTCATATATCATATATTGATGATTCAAAACTTCAAAAGTCATGGTTGACCAAAATTCCCCAAAAGTCAATGGTGATCTTGTACAGTTGACTTTTTCAGACGAATCGCGTTTCTGGAGATTTCAAATGAAACAGGCCATCCTCATCAAATGAATGGTATGAATGGATAACATTGAAGAATTAGAGGATATTGAGCCATGGTTTAAGTTGTAGCACCATGTTCTGATAAAAAAGTCAGTTGTTCAGTGAATTAGGTCAAAACCCTAATTGTCGACCTGATGAAGTTGATGACTATGGATCTTGAATTGAGACACAATTTACATTGGATATTGTCATAGGGATTATTTTAAGATGATTGAAACCTTTGATTGACTTCCTGGGGATTTTTATGGTTTCCCAAATGTGATCCCTGATTTCAGTCCCTGATAGTTCAAAACCCTAATCTGATGATTTGAAATTTCACTGTTGATCCATCCTTGTGTAGGAGATGTCTTGTAACACCCGGAATTTAGTTATTTATTTAATTAAATTGTATAAGGAATTTATTTGTTGGAATTAGTCGAAGTTAGAATTATTGACATTATTATAAGAGGCATAATTGGAATTATACGTTGTGTTGGGCGGATAAATTAATGATCGAGAAATTAGTCGGTTTAATCGGAGAATAATATTAGAGATAATATTACTATAATGGACTATTATTAATTTAAGTTGATTTAAGCCGTAGAGAATGATATTGAATATGTTGAGTTGGTGGTTCGGACGATTTATTTTATAGTCGGTAGTTAGTCAATTTGGTGGAGAGAAATAATAATAGAATTAATATTATGGATTATGAGAGTGTTTTATTTAAGTGGGCTTAGACGTTGCGTTGGTGATAGTAATCATGGGGGTGTTAATTAGTAAGCCCAAATGAAGATTATAATTATAATAATAATTATAATAAAATAAAAGAAATAAGAAGAGAAGTTAGGTCTCAGTAGATGTGGAGAAAGAAGAAAAGTTGGAGAAAGAGGAGAGGTGCAGAAGAGAGCCATGGCGGAAGAGAAAAGCTAGAAGAAGTCCAATTTTCGCAGCAAGTTTCTGCAGTGAGACACCTTAGTAAAACGGACGTTTCTCCCAATCCAACCGTTGGATCGTCGCGGTTCTTGGACACAACGTTCCAGACTCGTAGAGGTAACTTCTGACCGGAGCGATTTTCTTTTTGATGATTTTAAGTTCGTCTGACAAAGCGATTTCCGAACAGGTTTTTGGTGCGTCTCTGCACGTTGTTAGAAAAGATTTTCGGAGAAAAGTTGGAAGCGGCGGCATAAGCTATGGCAACCGGGAGAGTAGAGCAATCTCATATCCAAGGTAAGGGTGGGGTTCTAGCTCTATAAACGGGATTATGATGAATGATATGTGGGGGTTATGGTTGTATGATTGTCTCTGTTTTGGGTGTTGTGATTGTATTGTTGAATGTTGAAATTGATTGATGTTTGTGAATAAGGTTATAAAAGTCCAATCAATGGTTGTGGGAAATTAACCTAGGGTTTATAATTATTATTATTGAGGAATTAGTTGTAGAAAATTGATAGATGTTGGTGGAGTATAACTATAATATTGCTATGTTTCTGTGATGGTCGAAATTGAATTGTACTGAAATCGAAGGAAGAAAATTGAGTTTTAATTTTGTTGGAAGATGCTGTCAGCGCAGGTAAGCGCCAAGGTTTGGACGCGGCGCGAACTGAAGGTTTATGTGGTGTTCGCGACGCAAAGAGAGGTTCGCGGTGCGTGCTATACGAGTTTTAGAAATATGTTTTGATTTCTGGCTGTTGATGTTTTATGTTGGTTGTTAGGATCAAGCCTTAGTAGGATTAACTTGAGAAGAATTATAATTATTATTAGTGAAGAAATTGGTTTAAATTAATTAGAATATTATACCGTTGGAATTGATTAATTTAATTAGTAGAAACTATAGTGATGATTCTTAGTGATGAGATATGTAGTTAATGGATTAAGTTGTATAAAGATGGAATTGGCGTGAAGAAGAAATAGCAGTAGTAATAACGATGATATATGTAGCAGGCTGAATTAGTAGCATAATTGGATTTAATAATAGAATTAACGAATAGTAGAATTGAAGAATTAGTACCTAGATGTTTAGGGGTTGTTTTGTAATGATTAAGTTGATGCAATTGATGCATGTTTAAGTTGTTGTTTTCGTTTTTGTTGTTCTGGTTGTTGTTGTTGATACGTTGATTAAGTTGCAGGTCTTATGACCAATGTTGTTTAAGTTATTGATGATGCGTTGATTAAGTTGCAGGTCTTATGACCAAGGTTGATTAAGTTGTTTGCGGTTGTTGCATTGTTGTGTTGTGACGTTGTGGTTGTTGTTGCATGCATACATTTGCATTGTTTAAGTTGGCCTTGATGGCACCACGTTGAAAAGTTGAAGGCTTATGCCTTGGCCTTAATGGCACCACGTTGAAGGCTTACGCCTTGTTGAACTGCCTCGATAACCTGGCATATGTTTAAGTTGGGAGTTTTACTCCAAATGGTACCACATGCATTTGCACAGTTGAGTCGCATTTGAAGTTGTTGTTGTTGTTTCGTTGTTGTTGTTATTACGTTGTTGTTGTTGATATAAGTTGTCGTTATTGTAAGTTGTTGTTGTTATAAGTGGTTGTTGTTATTAAGTTATGATGATTTAAATTGTGAAATAATTATTATAACTATTGTTATAGTTGTTGTTGCTAATTGTTGTTATACTTGTAACTGAATATTGTTATCATAATTATTGTTGGTAAATAATTATTATAACCGTTGTTACTATTTGTTATTATAACTGTTGTTTGAATAAGTATGAAGTGGTGATATTGTATGATCTAATCTTAATATATTATTTATCATACGCTTGCTTATATTGTTGGATATCTCACCCCTTCTGTAATGATGTTACCTATTATGGGTAATTGAGCAGGTACTCAAGAATAGCTGTGGAAGTGAAGTAACTTTATGAAGTCTTTAGTTACTGTTAGTTCGAGTTGGTCTTGCTCTGATACGTAGCACTCGGGGGATGAACGATTGTCTTTTTATTGTTGTTATAACTATAAGTTGTTAACTTTTAAGTGGAATTTATGAAGTAATATGATGTTGGTGAAGTTGTTTTAGTTTAATAAAAATATTATGCAAAGTGAAGTTGAATAATTGATATTATTATTATTAATAAAAGTTGTTTTATTTTTTAAAAGAGTAAACAGGTTTTATCGGTTCATCCGAGTTATGTGCTATGTATCTAAGATATATGTGATTAAGTTGTTTGTTGTTTTACGTTGAATGTGACATCCCAATTGTATGTTGAATTTCCGCACTCTGATTTTATTAAATATTCGTCGGGTAGATTTGGGGTGTTACATTAGTGGTATCAGAGCAGGTCGGTCCGTCCGGCCAGAGTCGTCTAATGTTGTTTATTCCTCTGTACGCGACAAGTGTGTGAAACACTGTCAGTACTTGTTGTTTTCTGGTTGTTGTAGGTATTAGTTTGAGCGAACTGGGGGAGAAGAGTTGCTTCTCAGATGTGTTTTAGTTGGAAGTTGCAGAGAAGATTGTTATCTTGGTGTTTCGGAAACTGAAGTTCACCGAAAGAATTAGCTCTCGAGTTATAAAAAGTTTGGGAGCGAGGAGTTATGTTAAGGACTGTTTGGAAAGTGATTAAGTTGAAGAGAATGAGTTTTTGAGTGAAATTTCCGTAAGCAAAACGTAGGAAAATTTCTGAATCTTGTGAAACTTCGAAAATTCATAACTGGAGTTCTGGACGTCCGATTTGAGTCCCGTTTGAAGCGTGGGAAAGCTAACAAGATGAATTTTCTTATAAAAATAGCGGGAGCATATGTAACAAATTTATTGGTGGCAGGATTATGTTGGAAAGAAATGAAATTGTCCGTTTGAGTAGATATCGTGTCAACTGTTGACAAAGGGACAATGATTAAGTGTAGGATTATTGTAGATCTTGTTATGGATTGTTAGTAAGTAATTATAAGATTTGTTGCAGTTGTTAGAAGTACGAAGAGCATAACTTCAAGAATCAGGAGTGTTGATGATGATAGCACAAGGGAATTTTGTTCTGATAGTATCACAAGGCGTGTGGTAGTATGAAGTCGTAAGACGTCGGTGTTAGCGGATTCAGATGGTTTTGCAGATGTTGAACTATGATGCTTTTGGTGGTGTAAGTGCAATTTCTAAAGGAACATTTTGTAGTTGGTAATAATGGTTATACTCCATTACGATTGTCGGATATTTATTGACAAATTAAGGACTTGATCACCCTTAATCTCTTGTTGATAGTAGATGGAATTGTATTGGATGTTATAGACTTATTTTACTATCTCGATGATGCAGAAAGCGTTTAATGTTGAGGAAAAAAATTGAGGCGCGGGTAAAGCTTGTAAATTATAAGTTGATAGAAACTCTAATGAGGACGGTGAATTAAGATGGATGATCAGAGTTGCGCAGCTGAAGCGTGATGTGCCAAAGTGTTGTGTTTCCTTGTAAATAGTGCTGATTGAAATAGGATTTCTTGTAAGTCATTTGTCAATGATGAGTTGAGTGGTTATCGGTCAAGTTATGTTGTCAGATTAGTATTATAATAATTTAGTCGTTGTTGCATTAATGTTGTTGTTGGTTACCGTAGGTGGCGAGTGATATCCTGAGGTATCACGAAGTTGATTAAATTGGTTACTTTGAGGTTATTATGGGAGTGACCTGACAAAATGATGATGTGGAGTGAAGTTGAGGTAGGAGTTGGTGGATAGAATTTTCGAGGACGAAAATATTCTAAGTGGGGGAGAGTTGTAACACCCGGAATTTAGTTATTTATTTAATTAAATTGTATAAGGAATTTATTTGTTGGAATTAGTCGAAGTTAGAATTATTGACATTATTATAAGAGGCATAATTGGAATTATACGTTGTGTTGGGCGGATAAATTAATGATCGAGAAATTAGTCGGTTTAATCGGAGAATAATATTAGAGATAATATTACTATAATGGACTATTATTAATTTAAGTTGATTTAAGCCGTAGAGAATGATATTGAATATGTTGAGTTGGTGGTTCGGACGATTTATTTTATAGTCGGTAGTTAGTCAATTTGGTGGAGAGAAATAATAATAGAATTAATATTATGGATTATGAGAGTGTTTTATTTAAGTGGGCTTAGACGTTGCGTTGGTGATAGTAATCATGGGGGTGTTAATTAGTAAGCCCAAATGAAGATTATAATTATAATAATAATTATAATAAAATAAAAGAAATAAGAAGAGAAGTTAGGTCTCAGTAGATGTGGAGAAAGAAGAAAAGTTGGAGAAAGAGGAGAGGTGCAGAAGAGAGCCATGGCGGAAGAGAAAAGCTAGAAGAAGTCCAATTTTCGCAGCAAGTTTCTGCAGTGAGACACCTTAGTAAAACGGACGTTTCTCCCAATCCAACCGTTGGATCGTCGCGGTTCTTGGACACAACGTTCCAGACTCGTAGAGGTAACTTCTGACCGGAGCGATTTTCTTTTTGATGATTTTAAGTTCGTCTGACAAAGCGATTTCCGAACAGGTTTTTGGTGCGTCTCTGCACGTTGTTAGAAAAGATTTTCGGAGAAAAGTTGGAAGCGGCGGCATAAGCTATGGCAACCGGGAGAGTAGAGCAATCTCATATCCAAGGTAAGGGTGGGGTTCTAGCTCTATAAACGGGATTATGATGAATGATATGTGGGGGTTATGGTTGTATGATTGTCTCTGTTTTGGGTGTTGTGATTGTATTGTTGAATGTTGAAATTGATTGATGTTTGTGAATAAGGTTATAAAAGTCCAATCAATGGTTGTGGGAAATTAACCTAGGGTTTATAATTATTATTATTGAGGAATTAGTTGTAGAAAATTGATAGATGTTGGTGGAGTATAACTATAATATTGCTATGTTTCTGTGATGGTCGAAATTGAATTGTACTGAAATCGAAGGAAGAAAATTGAGTTTTAATTTTGTTGGAAGATGCTGTCAGCGCAGGTAAGCGCCAAGGTTTGGACGCGGCGCGAACTGAAGGTTTATGTGGTGTTCGCGACGCAAAGAGAGGTTCGCGGTGCGTGCTATACGAGTTTTAGAAATATGTTTTGATTTCTGGCTGTTGATGTTTTATGTTGGTTGTTAGGATCAAGCCTTAGTAGGATTAACTTGAGAAGAATTATAATTATTATTAGTGAAGAAATTGGTTTAAATTAATTAGAATATTATACCGTTGGAATTGATTAATTTAATTAGTAGAAACTATAGTGATGATTCTTAGTGATGAGATATGTAGTTAATGGATTAAGTTGTATAAAGATGGAATTGGCGTGAAGAAGAAATAGCAGTAGTAATAACGATGATATATGTAGCAGGCTGAATTAGTAGCATAATTGGATTTAATAATAGAATTAACGAATAGTAGAATTGAAGAATTAGTACCTAGATGTTTAGGGGTTGTTTTGTAATGATTAAGTTGATGCAATTGATGCATGTTTAAGTTGTTGTTTTCGTTTTTGTTGTTCTGGTTGTTGTTGTTGATACGTTGATTAAGTTGCAGGTCTTATGACCAATGTTGTTTAAGTTATTGATGATGCGTTGATTAAGTTGCAGGTCTTATGACCAAGGTTGATTAAGTTGTTTGCGGTTGTTGCATTGTTGTGTTGTGACGTTGTGGTTGTTGTTGCATGCATACATTTGCATTGTTTAAGTTGGCCTTGATGGCACCACGTTGAAAAGTTGAAGGCTTATGCCTTGGCCTTAATGGCACCACGTTGAAGGCTTACGCCTTGTTGAAATGCCTCGATAACCTGGCATATGTTTAAGTTGGGAGTTTTACTCCAAATGGTACCACATGCATTTGCACAGTTGAGTCGCATTTGAAGTTGTTGTTGTTGTTTCGTTGTTGTTGTTATTACGTTGTTGTTGTTGATATAAGTTGTCGTTATTGTAAGTTGTTGTTGTTATAAGTGGTTGTTGTTATTAAGTTATGATGATTTAAATTGTGAAATAATTATTATAACTATTGTTATAGTTGTTGTTGCTAATTGTTGTTATACTTGTAACTGAATATTGTTATCATAATTATTGTTGGTAAATAATTATTATAACCGTTGTTACTATTTGTTATTATAATTGTTGTTTGAATAAGTATGAAGTGGTGATATTGTATGATCTAATCTTAATATATTATTTATCATACGCTTGCTTATATTGTTGGATATCTCACCCCTTCTGTAATGATGTTACCTATTATGGGTAATTGAGCAGGTACTCAAGAATAGCTGTGGAAGTGAAGTAACTTTATGAAGTCTTTAGTTACTGTTAGTTCGAGTTGGTCTTGCTCTGATACGTAGCACTCGGGGGATGAACGATTGTCTTTTTATTGTTGTTATAACTATAAGTTGTTAACTTTTAAGTGGAATTTATGAAGTAATATGATGTTGGTGAAGTTGTTTTAGTTTAATAAAAATATTATGCAAAGTGAAGTTGAATAATTGATATTATTATTATTAATAAAAGTTGTTTTATTTTTTAAAAGAGTAAACAGGTTTTATCGGTTCATCCGAGTTATGTGCTATGTATCTAAGATATATGTGATTAAGTTGTTTGTTGTTTTACGTTGAATGTGACATCCCAATTGTATGTTGAATTTCCGCACTCTGATTTTATTAAATATTCGTCGGGTAGATTTGGGGTGTTACATGTCTTGAGTCAATGGATTAGGTCAAAATGATGTACTTGGGGTCTTGAGGTCATGTCCCAAGTCATTAGGTCAAATCCTGAGCAAAAGTCAGGAGTATGCTAACTTCAGTCAAAACCCTAATCGGGTTGATTCAAAGTCTCTGAGCTTGTTGAAGTGAATCTTTGAGGACCAAATGTTGATTGTTGATGAAGATGGTTCCTTTGATATGAAGGGAGAACAAAACCCTAATTGATTTGTTACTTGTACTTGATGAGTGATTTCTTGTTTAAATCCTGCTGAGCACAAGTAGCAAACACAAGCTATGCAATTTGTTAGAGATGCAAATGATGCATATGCAATGATATGAGGTGGTATCTTAGGTCAAAAATTGGGGTATGACAGCAAGAAGAACAACCAGGATTGGTTATAACTGCTATTCTTCCATTTATCTTTAAACAAGATTATAAGTTACAAAAATAACAAATAACCCTCTCACCCTAAATTAGGATTTACAATATGCAATGATGAAAGACTAATATGCTATTTATAATAAAACCTAACAAACTAAATAATGGGTTTTTTCACAAATACCCATTACAAATCAACTTAGGATACAAGCTAACACTACTAGAAATCTCGCTTTTAGAGACCAATTTAGCGACAGGAACACTAAGAAATCGGTCACTATATTAAATAGTAACTAAATCCATGACCAAATATATACAGTAGTGAATACCCTAGTTGTAACACCCCTTTTCTAACCCCAAATATATTATACAATCAAACATAGTAAGCATGCATAAAGGAAAAAGGGCGCCACATGTTATTTTCATCACAATGAAAACCTAAAATAAAACATTCAATATTCTTAATATGCAAAGATTACAATTGTAAAACAATGTATATCTCATGCTTTCATACATTATGCATAAACGCTTGCGGAAAACAATTGAATTGCTATTAAAAGATTCAATGAATATATCTCATACTATATTCATCTACCAAATTCAAATTAACATTTAAATCCACATACTAATTTGAAATCCACAATCTTGGCCACATAGCCTTAAATAACATATCCGAGATCTCAAACAAATACATCCGAATATCCAACAAAGCATAGGAAATAGCAATATTCAAACATAAACATAAGTATAAAGAAAATCCCCCCCCCCCAAGTGTTACATGATCAGAGCATATGACTCGCTACCTAATCCAATAACAAACTCAGGAGCTCCTCGGCTAAATCCTCGGACAAGCTACTACTCGTCGGAACCTGCACATTATCAACAAAGGATAACATTCAAACTGAAGGGTGAGAATTCAACTTCTTATAGAAAACATAATAATGGGAAATGCAAACATAAACAAGCATACATTTTACAATTCATCACACTTCTCAATTAAGCAATTCACATATCATGTACCAATCATCACTCCAAAACAAATCACATGTATACAAGGCAATCACATAACACACAATGTGACTCAAAATGCAACTAATGTGACTCAATGCATGTGGTACCCAATGTGAATCCAATGTTTCACCGCTTTCCGATTGAATGTTTAGAATCCAAGCCACGCTCCCGATCCGGACAAGATTAAAGCCAATACGCCTATCTCCAATTAAGGATCACGTCTTCTACGCCTATTTCTATTCAAGGATCAACGTCTCTTACCATGTGAACCCAAGTTTCACCGCATCCACCATAAAGCCGACCATGATATGAATGTATGTACTGTGGTGTCGTTTTTTTTACCTTCCCGTTTCACTTGGGAGGACGGCACGCTAGACCCTTCACGCGAAATTTGGAAGGAGAATGCGCCCGTGGTGGGATGAATTTTGTTTCAGTGGATCTTGTCATATGAGTTATTTGAAGATGATTGATGTCTTTGAATGATCTCCTGGGGCTTTTTAGGGTTTCCCAAAGGTGATCCCTGATTTTAGTCCTTGATAGGCTCAAAAACCCTAGTCTGGTGACCTGAGTAACTCTGTATTTAGATGACTGGGTGTCTAATCAATCATAGGTGAAATAATGAAGCTCTTAAGTCTTAGAGACTAATCCTTCTATTGATTGATCCTTTGCCTGAGTTTTCTTGTCTTTGAACACACTTGATTGAATGTCAGACTGCTCTGGGTACTTACTTTGACTTGATGAAAATCCTGAAGATATGTCATCTCAGGGGGGTCAAAAATTAGGGTATGACAGATGCCCCTATTTAAGTTTCTTTTATCTGGAGGGAGAGAGATTGAGATCTCGATCTCTCCTGCGTAAAAGAGACTTAAATATCAAAGAATGCCCGAATTTTGGGCGCTCCTGAGATGATAAAATCTTTGCATGATTTGATCCCACTGTCGCACTTGGCGGGGGAGGAGGAGACAAACTCCTGTAGAAATACTTGATGTGGATTTTGGCGAATGGATGGCAGTGTAGGGTGCGCAATCCATCTTCTTTAACTAAGTGTTGATACTTAGAAAAAGGTAAACAACCTCCCCCTTGTTTCAGATGTCCATATCTCGAAACAGGTCTTAGTTGTGTTTGGACAATATCTCAGATAAAGAGAAAATTTCCAAAGGTTTGTTTCCTCATCAAACTTCTCATCAGCACTCGGAGATGAGATACCATTTAAGGGTAAATAAAGAAACTTCAAAGGTTTGTTTCCTCATCAAACTTCTTACCAGCACTTGGAGGTAAGATACCATTTGACGGTAATAAAGAAACTTCAAGGGTTGTTTCCTCATCAAACTTCTCATCAGCACTTGGAGATGAGATACCATTTGACGGTAATAAAGAAACTTCAAGGGTTGTATCCTCATCAAACTTCTCATCAGCACTTGGAGATGAGATACCATTTGACGGTAATAAAGAAACTTAAAAGGTTGTTTCCTCATCAAACTTCTCATCAGCACTTGGAGATGAGATACCATTTGACGGTAATAAAGAAACTTCAAAGGTTGTTTCCTCATCAAACTTCTTACCAGCACTTGGAGGTAAGATACCATTTGACGGTAATAAAGAAACTTCAAAGGTTGTTTCCTCATCAAACTTCTTACCAGCACTTGGAGGTAAGATACCATTTGACGGTAATAAAGAAACTTCAAAGGTTGTTTCCTCATCAAACTTCTCATCAGCACTTGGAGATGAGATACCATTTGACGGTAATAAAGAAACTTCACCATCTTCCCTTTTGACTTGGCATCTTTGAAAGATTGTCATATGGGCCCGCGCTCTTTTGAGGGGCTAATGACTTTGTTTGAAGGCGGACGAACTGTTTTCGGGGTGAAAACCAACATTTATTGTCCTCTTGAATGTTTAACAGACAAACTGTCTTTCCTTGGGGAAAGACTACCATTTGTTGACTCCGCTGGGGATCATGAACTATCTTCTGGACGAAAACTACCATTCACTGATTCTGCTGGGGAATCATTTGTCGATCTGCTGGGAGATTCTGAATTATTTTCTTTGACGAAAAAGTGGCATCTCTTGACTTTGCTGGGGAAATACCAAACTGTTTTTCAGGAGGAAAAACTGCCACTTGTCAATTATGTCGAGGAATCCACACTACTTGGAGAAGAGAACTGCTCATCGACCCTGTGGGGAATTCCAAAAATGCGAAATAGACTATCTTATCTGAAGAAAACTGTCGAATGTCGCTTTGCGGGAGAATCTCGGCTGAGGAATTCCAAAAGTGAACAAACTATCTCTTTGAGGGAGACTACCATCTGTTGACTTGCTTGGGGAGATCCTTGTGTATGAACTGTGGTCTCGAAGGAAAAAGTTTCTCCGGAACTTGCAGGGGAAACTTGAGTTCATGCCTCCATGACTCGGGCATTCACATGATCAAAGCCTGACTCGACTACGCAGTTATGATGTAATGTATGCATGAATATTATGACAATTATAAAATGTAAAGTGAATGTGAATAGAATTGTCGCGGATGTAAAATCCTATGATGCGACCTGAATTCTTGTTGATCAGAAGATGTCCTCTTCTTGTAGTTCGAACTCTGTTGGGAATATCTGGTTATCAGTTGTCCGCTGTCCGAAGTGAGTAATATGAATTGAAGTAAAGATCCGTCATCGGGAGATGTTCGCAAAGCGACCTCATGGGGAAATCTTGATTCCCGGAGTCTCAACCGTTCTCGGAGCAACTGTTTGCATTCTTCCTATTGTTTGTAAACCTTAGAAAGAAATTTCACCTTTATTTTTGCAAGTAAATTCATTTTTATTTTATGAAAACATTTGTTTCAAGAGAATGACTGTTTAAACTTAAAATGTATTTCAAGAAACTGAATAAGACTAGATTGCAAAGAAAAGCACAAGGCTCAAATTATTATATATGGAATGGTAATCAGCCAAATGCTTGATTCCATGGAGTATTTACAAAGTTGGAAATTGGTAATTTTCGGGAAAAGGGCTACGATGAAACGTGACGATCGTTATCTTTCCCTTCCACTCCGAGTTGCGCTGTATTCGTGCTTCGTAGAAGATGACCTACTGCTGATGAACACTCCGCTATGGATTTTGAATGATCAAGTTTGTCCTGAACACAGTTACTTGCCATATATCCCTAACTTTTGCGTAAACTACCCCTTTCGGGTTTTAAGTCTACTGGGATTGATTATTTATTTTTTTGTGTCTCTAATTTTTGCCTGAATCGCCCTTTCGGGTTTTCGATTCACCGAGACGCTCTTTTTTGCCTAAGCCGCTCTTTGCGAGTTTTCAACTTAGCGAGCTGTTCTTTTAATTATTTAGGCGAAGTATTTCTTGACTGCGTCGACGTTCACAGGACGAGTGAATTCTTCTCCATCCATGGTCGTGAGTATTAAGGCTCCTCAAGGTACCCATAAGCGTTGACAGCTCCGTCAAAGATTAAGCCCCACTGGGATCCTATCTCAGGTCCTTCATCTGGTAGTGGCTCGTCGCAATCTTTCATCTTGAGGTACATGACGTCCTCGTCTGGAAAGTCAAAACTGGTTGATTCATGACTATTGAGTGGGTGGTGAGCCAGGTGCTCAGCTAGAATGCTTCCTTTCACGGCTTTCTGTGCGTGATACTCAATGTCGTATTCTGATAACAACATCTGCCAACGGGCAATTCTCCCGGTTAAGGAAGGCTTCTCAAAGATGTACTTGATTGGATCCATATGAGAGATCAAGTAAGTAGTATGTCGAATCATGTACTGGCGGAGACGCTTGGCAGCCCAGGCCAAAGCACAACACGTCTTCTCGAGCATGGAGTAGCGGGATTCACAGTCAGTGAATTTCTTGCTCAGATAGTAAATGGCATGCTCTTTTCTCTTTGTCTCGTCTTGCTGTCCAAGGACACAACCCATGGAATCTTCTAAGACGGTTAAGTACATTATCAAAGGTCTTCCTTCTACTGGAGGAGACAAGATGGGTGGTTCGAGCAGATATTCCTTAATGCTGTCGAACGCTTTCTGACAATCGTCTGTCCAGACGCAACTTTGATTTTTCCGTAGAAGTTTGAAAATAGGAGCGCAAGTTGCAGTCATGAGATATATGAATCTCGAGATGTAATTCAGACGTCCAAGAAATCCTCTAACTTGTTTCTCGGTTCTGGGTGAAGGCATTTCTTGAATTGCCTTGACTTTGTCTGGATCTACTTCAATTCCTCGTTTGCTGACAATGAAACCAAGGAGTTTTCCTGAGTAGACACCAAAGGTACACTTGTTGGGGTTCAGGCGGAGCTGAAACTTCCGTAAGCGTTGAAATAACTTTGTCAGATTCTGTATGTGATCTTCTTCATTTTCTGATTTGGCAATCATGTCATCCACATAGACTTCCACTTCTTTGTGCATCATGTCATGGAAAAGTGTAGTCATGGCTCTTTGATAAGTTGCCCCTGCGTTCTTTAGTCCAAAAGGCATAACACGATAGCAGAACGTGCCCCAGGGGGTGATGAAAGCTGTTTTCTCCATGTCTTCAGGTGCCATTTTGATTTGGTTGTATCCTGAAAATCCGTCCATGAACGAGAAAACTTTGGATTTTGCTGTACTGTCTACCAACATATCAATATGTGGTAAAGGAAAATCATCCTTAGGGCTAGCTTTGTTCAAATCTCTGTAGTCGACGCACATGCGGACTTTTCCGTCTTTCTTAGGAACGGGAACAATATTAGCTAACCACTGAGGGTATTTTGAAGTGACGAGGAAACCTGCGTTGATCTGCTTTTGAACTTCCTCTTTGATTTTCATGGCCATCTCCGGATGAGTTCTTCTTAATTTTTGCTTGACCGGAGGGAATTCTGCTTTTAATGGCAAGTGATGCTCCACTATACTGGTATCCAACCCTGGCATATCTTGATAAGACCAAGCGAAGACATCTGAGAACTCTCTGAGCAGCTGTATCAAACTCTCTCTGATCTCTGAAGTGAGCGAAGCTCCAATCTTAACCTCTTTTCTGTTTCCATCGGAACCAAGGTTAATGATCTCTAGAGGCTCATTGTATGGCTGAATGGCCTCTTCCTTTTGTTGAAGTAACCGTGAAATTTCCTTTGATATTTCTTCGTCTTCTTCTTCCTCTGCCTCGAATACAGGAAACTCAAAGCTTGGAGAAGTCATACGGTCGCACGTTTCAACGGGGTATTTTTATGATTAATATGCATATGTGTGATAAGTTTTATTTAGACAACGAGGGAAGACTCGGTGTATGCAGTTAATGAATATTTTGATGTTTTTTAGGGGTGTTTTTTAGGATTACCAATTTTTGAAAAAAGAAAAGGGAAAACTAAACGAAGGAACAGAATGACATTTTTATTTATTGACAGTCATTTCTTGAAACAAAGACCCTATAAAACAAAACTCTATTGCTTTGGGCGAAGCAAAGAGGGACATTTTCCTAAGAAATAGTAAAATGCAAAGCCCTATGAAACATCTCTTCACCCTGGGCTATGGTGAGAGGACAAAATAACGGTGAAAGTTCCTACTTAGGAGTGCGAACAACAGTTGAAACTTCAACAGCTGTCCAGTAGTGGCGAACCCCATTGTGCACTAAGTAATCTGGAACCTTAGGCTTAAGCTGGCCTGTGGTAGGTCTTGATTAACCAACCACTGTCTTTGCAACACTCAGACGATCTTCTTCTACTTCAGCAGACTGAGCGGTGTGAGCATACCCATTTCCAAGTGGAGTATGTCGGTTTTTCTTTTGAGGAAACTTCCAATCTTCTGAATAGAGAGACTTGTTGTCGGAGACACTTTCGAGATCATGCTCTTCTGTATTTTGGTCTTGCTCTTCTCCCAAGATGGCATTGACTAGATATGTGAACTCTAGATTCGTAGCCTCAGAAGGTGACTTGGGGATATAATCCTCAATGATGATTTCACCAGATGCTGATGATGAATAGCAAGGGTTATACATCTCTTTTGGCTGAGAGAGGTACTCATAATCAATGTTCCATCCAGTTGGAACAATGTCTTCAAGAGAGATTTTTGAACTTTCAGGAGCGGAGTATTTCACCATGTAGTCGAATTTTCCGCTTGGTTCTCCTAATGTATTCCAGGTTTCTTCGGGGATAGGAGGAACTTCTTCTGATGAACCATGACTTATGGTGGTGAAGCTGTCAGTAACTTCATCACTGCTTGGTTGAGTCTTACTTTCAGATCCTTTAGTCGGATAACAACAAGGTGAATCAGACTCTGGTAGGGAGATATATCCTGCTTTGTTAAGATAGGATAACCATTCCTCTTCATCGGTGTTTTCCGTACCGATGGTATTGACTGTTTGTTGAACAGGTTGAAGAAAACCTCCACTGCAGAAAGTTTCTTGAATAGGGAGAACTACCTCAATCCCTGGGATAGCTTTTGATGATGTTGGAAAGAATCCAATTCCTGTTCTGTTCTTGTTGTTGGTAGGAATATTAATGTGCCCCCAACCACTAGTAGTGCCATCCTTTACAACTTGGATTGCATCTTTGTATGAAGAGATAGACGCTGCTTTCTCCTTTCCTTTGTCTAAGGAAAGTGCTTGGAATTTAGTTCCAACAACTTCTTTTGGTTCTATGTCGGAGAATGATGACAGGTTGCTGACGATCAGAGCTCGTTCTCCACATACGGTCACCAATTTATCATTTCTTATGAACTTCAGTTTCTGATGAAGTGTTGAAGTAATTACCCCAGCCTCATGAATCCATGGGCGACCTAGCAAACAACTGTATTGTGCTGGAATGTCCATAACTTGGAAAGTGATTTTGAACGTCTGAGGTCCAATAGTTATGGGAAGATCTACTTCTCCGAAAACTGACTTTCTTGATCCATCAAATGCTTTGACGATGACATGACTTTTCCTTAGAGGGTAATCTTCGACAGATAATCTTGACAATGTTGATTTAGGCATGACGTTGAGAGAGGATCCATTGTCTATTAGGACTCCTGTGAGTGTATCACCCATGCAGCCAACTGAGATGTGAAGTGGAAGATTGTGGGCCACTCCTTCTTCAGGAAGATCTTCGTCACAGAAACTTAGATTAGTTCCGGCGGAGATGTTGGCAACGATGTTGTTGAATTGGCTTATAGTAACACTTGGTTCTACGAAAGCTTGTTCCAAAACTTTCTGTAGAGCTTCCCTATGAGCTTCAGAACTCAATAGCAGGGAAAGAACAGATATCCTAGATGGAGTATGTAGTAATTGATCTACAATGTTGTATTCACTCTTCTGGATTAACTTCAAGATCTCATCATTTTCTTTCGTTTGAACAGCATTGGTCGGATGATTGTCTTGCCTATGTGGTACTTCCTCCGAAGGTTTCTCCATATTTTCTGTTGTTCTGTTGAAGACTCGTCCACTTCTGGTGACTCGACTAACATCAACAATGTTGACAACAGACGGTAATGGTATTTCCTTACCATTTTTAATGAATGTAGCATTGTACTTGTATGGTATAGCCTTGCTGGACTCATACGGTACAGGACCTGGTAAGTAGATGACTAGTGGCGCAACTGCTGTCTTCCTGCTATCATACTTGACTTGCATAGGTTCAACTTGATTAATTTGAGGAGATACGGTAAAGACTTCATCATCTTCTCTGTTGGCAGGAACGGTAATGGTATTGTCACCCATCAGCTTCTGAATGTCGTTGCGAACACGCAAACATCCTCGTGAATTTCTTCGACAGATTTCGCATCTACTGTAAGGATGGAAATCCGTTCCAAAATAGGCAAGTCCATTTAAAGTTTTATGGAACCTGACTACCAATCCTTCGAGATCTTCAACTTTGTAGATTTTGTATTCTCCTGGACATCCTTGAACCATGTTGATGTCATGCTCAGTTCTGACTCGGATATGTTGAATCCATCCTAAGTCCATTTGTTCTTGTAATGCAGCTTGAACTACGGCACATCCTTGATTATTCTTTGGACAAATTTCACATGTGAAGTAGTTGTGAGGTGGTACATGACCGTACCCAGCTTGTTTAGCGTGCATCTTGACAAGATTTTCCCCTATCTGACGGATGTCGTAGATTTGAATGACATTAGGGTGTTGATCTATCAGATTTACTGAAGCTTCTTTATGCTGCGGAAAAGGATTTGCTTGGACGTTTGGATTAGTATCTTTGAAGGATAGCATTCCGCTCTTCACTAATCGTTGGACGTCAATCTTGAAAGGGAAACAGTTCTCAATATTGTGACCTGGTGCCCCCTGATGATAGGGACAAGATTGGTCAGCCTTATACCATGGTGAGGAACTGTTTGTAGGATTTGGAGGACTTCTTGTCTGAATGAGTCCTTTTGCCAGTAATGTTGGAAACAATTCTGCATACGGCATTGGTACAGGGTCAAAGGCAGGATACCTTGGAGCCCGATTGTTGTAATTTGGAGGTCGAACCTGCTGTTGAGGTTGCTGCAACCTTTGTTGAATTTGTTGTTGCGAAACCTGAGGTTGATAAGCTGGCGCTGAGTTAACAACCGGAGTTATTGTTGCAACGTGAGGTTGGAATTTCTTCTTGATTTTGTGCAAGACATTGCTGACATCTTGATCCTTTTTCTTCTAGAAAGAACTTCCATACTTCCTTGGACCAATAGAAGATTCTGGTTCTTTGTTCAAGCGTCCTTCTCGAACTGCTTCTTCTAAACGTACACCCATGTTTACCATCTCGGTAAAGTCACTTGGTGCACTTGCAACCATTCGTCCGTAGTAAAATGGACTCAAAGTTTTGAGATAGATTTTTGTCATTTCTTTCTCTTCAAGTGGTGGACAAATTTGAGCAGCAACTTCACGCCATCTCTGAGCGTATTCCTTGAAGCTTTCTCTATCCTTTTGAGTCATGGCCCGGAGTTGATCTCTGTCGGGAGCCATATCCAGATTGTACTTATACTGTTTGACGAAGGCCTCTCCGAGGTCTCGAAAAGTACGAATCTCTGAACTGTCCAAGTTCATGTACCATTTGAGTGCAGCACCAGTCAGGCTGTCTTGAAAATAATGAATGAGCAATTGTTGATTATCAGTCTGAGTTGACATCCTTCGAATGTACATCACGAGATGACTTTGTGGGCATGAATTCCCTTTGTACTTCTCAAACTCTGGTACTTTGAATTTGTGAGGAATCTTAACATTTGGAACCAGACAGAGGTCTGCAGCATTCTTTCCAAATAGGTCTTGTCCTCGGAGAGTCTTGAGTTCCTTCTGCATTTGCAGAAACTGTTCTTGGAACTCGTCCAATCTTTCATACACGCCAGCATCCTCACTTGGAGCGTGATGATATACTTGTCTGCCCTGCGGGGGAAAAGTATGCATAATCATTCGTTGGGAAGCCATGACAGCAGATCTTGGAATCTCAGCATTCTGTTGTGCGAAACCCATTGCCGTTGCTCTTGGAACTTCAATTTCCAGAGGTTTGTAACCCTCCGGTGGACGCATATCCATGGTGACTTTTGGAGCTTCAGAAGCTGGAGGTATGTACCCTTCTGGAATAAAGTTATACGGCATGCCCCAAGGTCGATCAGGCGGCATGGTATACTGAGGAATAGGAGTAGAAACAATCTCGGAAACCACAGTCCTTTGTGGTTCTTCTGGCGTTGGTCGATTCTGCCCAACTACCAGGGCTTCTACCATACTATTGAGTCTTTCAACAGTACCTTTGAGAGTATTAATCTCTTCTCTGAGTTCTTCATTCTCTTGCTCAAAGTCTTCCATTCTTTTCTTGCGACTTGAACGAGTGTTGTATTGATGAGACAGCTTGAAAGTCTTGGTTCACCTCCTTCTCCTCCTCTCTTTCTGGAGAAAGGAAAGTGACTATTAGATCCGCGACAATTCTCGTGTCAGCGCGTACGAATAAAGCGATGTATGATATGCAATTAAGTTATTATTTTTCAAGGAAACACCATAATTACGTTATGAAACATCAAACTTTTATTAATTAAGCGAAAACGCCGTTTTTACACACTTTGAAAAGGGAAATACAGAGAAACTGAGAGAAAGGACTCTAAAACTTTGATGATGAGCCGACTTCACGTTCTAACATCTTCTTCTGTTTCTTGAGCTGAGCGTTCTCTGACGTGAGCTGATCGATGATCCAGGAAGCAGGAGGGATATGATGAGAAAGTGATGATTGTGTCACTTGTCGATCAAGTACCTCAAGTAACTCATCCTTCCTTCTTAGGATGTTCTGAATCTCAACATTTTCCGTGTTGACGATTCGATACTTGTTCCTCCAAGCATTCCTTTCTTGGCATACCTTGTTTAATGCCGCTTGTAGTTTTTCAACATCGGTGGAGAAAAGGTAAATTGGTTCCCTTAGGGGAATAGGTTCTTGATGTTGATATGGCACCCTGAGCTTGAATGCTCTGACGCGTACCCATTGAAGGTAAGGATCCAGGGAGATGCAAAGATGTTTTCCTAACAATCTTCTCCCTTTGCTGTGAACAAGACGCCAGGCTTGGACAATTTCCTTCTTTAGCACGTTGCCATGATCGTCGATGTTCTTGAAGAATAGACCTTCCAATTGGATGCTACTTGGAATTTTTTTCATGGGATAGCCGTATTGACGACGGGCTAAAGCTGGATTGTAACTGATTCCTCCCTTAGTTCCAATAAGGGGTACGTTGGGAAAACTTCCGCAACTGAAGATGATCTTGGTTTCGTCGTTGTCAGGACTACACCACTCAATGTCTGTATGAGTGAGAGACATGATTTTCTGTGACCAGTAAAGGCCATCCCTCATATTCCAGAAAGTGCTAGACTTTGGTAGGTGCGAAACGAACCATTCGTATAACAACGGTACGCAGCATGTGATTAATCCTCCTCGCTGCAGGTTTCTTGAATGCACAGAGTGATAGGCATCCGCAAGCAAGGTTGGAACTGGATTTCCAATTAAGAAGATCTTAATTGCATTGATGTCGACGAAATCGTTAATGTTAGGGAACAAAAACAATCCGTAAATAAGCAAAGCCAAGATTTCCTCAAAAGCGCTCATATCTTGGATGCTGACGAAGTACCGAGCTTGGTCAAACAGGAATTTGGAGGGCAATCCTTTAATTCCTCCTCTACTCACCATATGAGTTCTGATGTCGACTACGTTCAAAGGAGTAGTTGCAGCAATGATAATGTCGTCAGGATTCTTTTCCAAACCGGAGTACGGATCTTGCGCGTACACGGGTATTCCAATCAGACGAGAGTACTCTTCCAACGTAGGCATGAGTTGATAATCTGGAAAGGTAAAGCAGTGATACGTTGGATTGTAAAACTGTACCAAGGTGGGAAGGATTCCATCCACAATGTTAGTGCTGAGCAAAGGAAGAAGTTTTCCATACTTCTCCTTGAAAGCCTGGGGGTTGACCACCAGTTTTCCGAGCTTACCCAGTTCCTCGACCTGGGGAATCTTGAAGGTGTATTTCCTAGCTCTCTTTCTTCCATAATCCATGATATAGATCCTTAAGTCCTTTCTCCGTTTCTCTCTTTCTATGAAGTTCAAAACGTTCGTTATTTAGTTTCCTTGAAAAACGACTCGAAAAAGACTCTTTTTTTTTGTTTTTAGTTGTTATTAATGAATGATGCATGAATGCATGAATGCACACACAAGAGTTTTAAACAAACATGGCGTTGAAGGGTATAGTGGTCATGAAGTTAAAACGCAAACCCCGCCCCAATGGTAAACTAAGGGTAAGGATTTTTGTACCTGTAGAACGGGTTCTAGGGGTCTCAGAGTTTTTGCTCAACCTTAAGGATACGTTGATTGGTATCTATAAGAGAGTTTTCTCTGAGTGTAGTATCTGCGTGACAATTACTTTCGTAATCACCGCTCTACGTCCTAAAAAAGGCTTTAAGTGGGGTTAATGTGTTTCTAGGTCCTCCTGGTACAAATCAGTCTCGGAATGCAGTGGCGCAGTTAATCACAACCAGCCAGGCAAATCCCAAGAGTAGACTTGGAAACCAAGATTAGAGGGCCTTCACCGGGAAGACATCCTCCATCCTATCTTATGTTGCACTCAAATCCGGGTATAGGATTTCTCACCACAAGGGGGAATCAAGCCCTTTCCCGATACAGAATAAACAAAATAAACAAATATATATGCAACAAACACATGATATGACACAGAGGTTAGGCAGGACCTCTCTTGTTTGAGGGGGAATTTGGCATCCCTAATTCCTCATTGGGGCTGGACCAGCAACAGGTCAACCATTGGTTTGGATGAAAAACCAAGGTTTTTAACACTTATATCCCCAGCAGAGTCGCCATTTTTACGTGGTGTCGTTTTTTTTACCTCCCCGTTTCACTTGGGAGGACGGCACGCTAGACCCTTCACGCGAAATTTGGAAGGAGGATGCGCCCGTGGTGGGATGAATTTTGTTTCAGTTCTTCCTACGATATCACACGAACTTTCTTATTTGTCCTATGAATAGGAAAGGGAAAAAAAGATCTCAACTAAACCCTAAGAGTTTGCTAAGTGTGGGGATTTCACCTAGACTAGAAATTCTGGAGTCCGGGGGGTCGGTTATACATAGGGAAGTGTTTAAGCACCCTACATATCTGTAGTACTCTACAGGAACCTTCTCTGTGTCATTGTGATTGTGTTTATTGCTAATGATTGGGAAAGTTTCTCCTTTGTGTTAGGAGAAGGAATTGAATTGATTTGAAAAGACAGACAGACAGACAGACAAACTGACTATTTTTGGTATTTTATTAGCTCGCTGAGATTCCTTGTGAACCTCATGCCTACATATCCCTAGTGGAAGTCAGAGCTTAATGTAGTTCGGGGAACTAACTAGGGAAATTAATTATTTTTGGTGCCTTGCTTAAAGCTCAAGGTTGAAGCTTGAATTAAATCTCTGTTTACAGTAAAGAGACATGAAATCATCTTTACAGAGAAGTATTTGTACTATTCTACCACAAACATTTAAAGGAGTGACAGAATAACTGAATTCATTTCATTCAAGAGGGGGACCTTACTTGTGTATGTGCAAGTATACCAGTCAAATGCCTCTTAAATGAAAGAAAGATGCTCATCCAAATTAGGGAAAGTTACCACATGTCTGAGTTTTACTGCCAGCTCATGCCTTTCAAAATCCTAAATGGGAGACTTGATTAAAATTGAAATGAAATGTAATGTTTGTTTGAATGTGGTAGAGTAGTAAAAATATCTCTCTATAGAGATAAGCTATGTCTATCTACTGTATAAAAGATTTGACTTTAGCTGGCTTGATTGAGGCCCAAGCTTGAGGCTTTTTGATTGATTTATTAATATTATTGACTCTGGGAGATGACTCCACTGGGGATTAATTACAGGGTATTTTTGTGTTCTGTACAAAGCCCAGAATTGAGGCTGACTCTATTTGGAGAGTGTTTATTTGATGGATTTTTATTTGGTGTTCTGTACAAAGCCCAGAATTGAGGCTGACTCTACTTAGGGAGACTCTATTTGTGTGCCTTGTACAAAGCCCAAGGTTGTGGCTAACTGCTGAGGATAACTGAATTTTTTTGAGACTATGAATGACTCTATTTTGTGTGCCTTGTACAAAGCCCAAGGTTGTGGCTGACTCTAGCTAGGGAAAACATTATTTTCTGCCTTGTACAAAGCCCAAGGTTGTGGCTGACTCTTTTAAATGAATTGAGTATGGATGACTCTATGGGAAAAGATCCTAGGTGTTAGGAATCTTTGACACATGAAAGTATGGTTTAAACTGCCTTGTACAAAGCCCAAGGTTGTGGCTACTGAATGATGAAGAACTCACTGGGGAGACTCTATTATCTGCCTTGTACAATGCCCAAGGTTGAGGCTGACTCTTGACAGGGGAGTTTTATTGTTTGGTGCCTTGTATGAAGCCCAAGGTTGAGGCTAACTGTTTTTGTTGATTTTGACTCTACTGAGGAAATTTTATTTATTAAAAGACTGTTTTTCTTTGGAAGCTAACCCTTTCCAGGGATTTTGACTCAACTGGTGAATTTGTCTGTTAAAAGACTGACTTTATCATGTTTTTGGAGGCTGACCCTTTCCAGGGGTTTTAACTCTTTGGGGAAATTATCTCCTAAGAGAAATGAATCTTTGGTTTTTTTTTGACATTTTTATTAATTGACTTTGGAGGCTAACCCTTTCCAGGGGTTTTTGTTAAAATGAAAGAATGTGTGGAGGCTAACCCTTTCCAGGGATTTTGACTCAATGATGATTGATTTGGGTAGCACTCCATTAATTATTAAAGGATGAAAGGATTGGCAGAAAGATTATCTAGTGGAGACTTCTTGTTTAAAGCCCAAGATGAAGGCTGACTCAATGCTGAGGAGAAATAAACATAGATCCTAGACTCTTCTAAGGAAGATTGATGAAGATAAGGGTGACAGAGACTGTCCATGTCTCTCATTCCAAAAGGTGTACTCAATGTGAAATTGAGACAAACTTAGCTTGTTTAAAGTTTGGTTTTAATTGGAAGAAACTCACCAGGGTAGGCTAAAAGGTGACTAAAGACCTGTTCCTATGTTTATAAGAAACTTGATGGGTCCTTGTATACAAGCTCAAGAGGAAGCTGGAAATGCTTTTAAGAAGCCTGTGGGTCCTTGTACAAAGCCCAAGAGGAGGCTAATCGAGGGTCCTTGTTATAGCACAAGAGAAAGCTATGTAGTTTTGAACTTATTTTGGCTCTAAGCAAATGGGTAAGAGGTTTCACCGGGAATAATTCCTCTTTGGGTGGATGTGTCCTATTATTTGGATTCTAAGGTTTTTACCAAGATGTTTCACCGGGAATAATTCATCTTGGGGGTTTGAACTACAGATCTCTAATTAGGAAAGAGCCTTCACCGGGAAGACATTCTCAATCCTAGGCCATATTCCTATAATATATATATATAGTTTAACTGCCCTAGGGTTTATACTCAAACTTAGATCTAAGCTAATATATATGCACAGTTTATATTTGACAATAATTTAAATAAAGACTGTAAATTGAAAGCTTGTAAAGCCTAACCTGGATGGAGTGGAGGCCTTTGAAGAAGTATATACAGAGCCTCAACAGTAATTGGTGGATAACAGTTGAATATATATATATATGATAAACAGTTAATGGTTTTTGAAAATAGAAGAAGTGAAGATGGACAAAGGTCACATAGGTATCTGAAGAGTTTCACCGGGAATAATGCCCTTCAAATACCAGAAGAATGTTTTGAAAACAGAAAGAAGATTTTGAAAATACAGTTTTGAAAACAAGCTAAGAAGAGAAGGTTTTTTGGGACTTACACTCTATTAGAGGCCCAGTACTTTACAGTACTGGTTACAAAAGCAATTTTAAAAATGATTTGAAATAATATAAGGTTTTGTTGTTTGAAAACCTTAATCATTTGATTTAAACGGAGATTGAAAACAGTTTTGAAAATTAACAAAAGTCAACTTAATTAAGGTAAAGAATAAAGATCTTTACCTAATTAAGACCTAAACAATTAGGGTTTCATCATAAACTTATCCACAAATAATTAAGTTAAAACAAAGTGAAAATATGTATTTAAAGTATTTAAGAAAACACTTAAAACAACCTAATAAAAAATACATGAAATAAATAATATTTTTATGATTTTTTTGATTATTCACAAAATAGATATATTAAATGACAAGTGTGTGAAAAATGAAGTAGAAATGGATTTATTTGATAGGCTAAATAATTGTGTAAAGTTGATAAAAAAAGGAAGAAAAATAGTAGTAAAAAAAATATGGTTTGGTCTCACCAAGGGTTGAACACACGCCCTCTTGGTTACTAAACAAAACAAATACCAACTGGGCCACGCGCGTGGCCTGTTTAAGGAAAGAGCCCATATGATTATATGTGAAATCTAGGCATTAAATGAGTTGGAAAAATAAAATGAACAAAAGGTCTGAGGGGGGGATCGAACCCCAGACCTAAGGCAAGGCAAGGCTTTTGGACGCGCGCTGTAACCATTGGGACACTACGATGAATTCGTAGATAACACACCCATCATTCAAAATAAAATAAACTTAAGTCTGGGAAATTCAAAAAAATGGCGCCACCATCTTCATCTTCAACCTCAAACTTCAGATTTTTGAATTTGCTATCTCCTTCGTTTCTCAACCAAACTTAAAGATGTAAACATGGATTTTGCTCGTTTTTGGACGAGGATTATGATGGTGTCTTTTAATTTCATTTATTCTAAGTGTAACATAAAATTCGCAAGCATGAACACTAAGAACCCTAAAACTGAAATTAAACATGAAATGCTATATGTGCATGTTTTGATGCAATTTATTGAGGGCTAATGATCTATGAAGGTGCAGAAACCAACTGGTAACTTCATTTTAAATTTATCATGCGTGAATCATAGAGTTTGAAGCTTTGGAAACTTACCCGAAAAATGAAGATCTGGCTCTGATCAAAGTGTGTTGCAGAGTTGTTGCAACGATCCAGATAGCTTCAGTGATCCTCCTGGAAGGTGTTGAGATGCTTAGCTTGGACTGAAAGTACCCAGAACCTCTTGCTCGACCCCAACTGCAACAGCTTCAAGTGAGAGGTGAAGATGATGATTCCTCACTCACAGAAGTGTTTCAGAGGTCTGGATCACCTCTAAATGACTCCCCTAATGTGTTTGAATACTTAATTCCAAAGGAAGAGCTTTGGTTTGAAGAATCCGAGTCTTCTTGCCAAAGAACCTTTGAAAACCTTAAGTATGGAGAAAGAAGAGAGAAAGCAAGAATTCTGTTGCTTTGGTGTGTTTGATTACTGAGGTATGCTCTCCTATTTATAGGCAAATGAATGCAGATCAATTGGCTGTGGTGAGCTTGCTTAATGAAAGAAGTTTGGTTTCTTAAGCATGAAGGAAGTTTGCAAATATCTCTTATGCAATGATGAGAATTTTGATTCCATTTGATCAATCCCCTAGCCCTCGATTTTGCTTGATCTTAGGGGAAAATTCTGAGACAGAAATGAGCTCTAATTGGTTGGTGAGAAGATTCCTTGGGTGATTCATCAATTTGCCATAAATTCACAAATGTAATCATTACATAATCACATGTTCTTGTTTTTAGAATCTTCTTCAATTCTCATGGCATGGTGAAAATGAATGCATGGCATGTTTTCATATGTGTTATGGGTCGTGTAGCATCCATAATTGAGGTCATGTGCACAAAATTTCAAAGTTCAAAAATGATGCATGACCTATAATTTCACTTCATGAGGCCAACTTTGAACAAGCATAACTCTCAGCTCAAAATGAATTTGGAGAAGGTTGAACACAATTTGGAAAGCCCTAAACATCTACTTCAAATAATTAGTTTGGAGTTTCTTCAAAATCCTTTGGCAAATTTGTGAAAAATGAGGTCAAAGTTGGAAGAAAACTAGGTTAAAACACTTAGAAAAATTTCTAAGTGTTTATGACCTAAAACTCCAAAATTTCCAAAACTCTTAATGATTGATATTTTGAAAAAAGTTCCTTTGTAAGATGTTGTTTTATTTTGCAAGATCTACAACTTTCATGTTGGATGTTTTTTGAGTTGTGTAGGTGAAATTTTGAGTTCTCACCATGCCTTAAAAAACCCTAATTCCCGACTTTTTGCTCCTTGATGAATTTCTTTGAATTTCTTTGGTCAAATGACTTTAATATCCATATATTGATGATATTGATCCTTGAAAGTCATGGTTTGACCAAAAATCTCAAAAGTCAATGGTGATCCCATACAGTTGACTTTTTCCAGATAAGGTGAGATTTTGGACTTTTGTGTAGAATCAAGATCTTCTCCTCAAATGAATGATGTAAATGGATTATATTGAGGTATTAGAGACTCTTGAATCATGTCTTGAGTTTTGGATCCATGCCCTGATTAAAAAGTCAACTATCTTGGGGAATTAGGTCAAAAAACCCTAATTGTCGACCAGAGGACAATGATGATTGTAGACTTTGAATTGAGGTGTAATGTCCAGTGGATCTTGTCATATGAGTTATTTGAAGATGATTGATGTCTTTGAATGATCTCCTGGGGCTTTTTAGGGTTTCCCAAAGGTGATCCCTGATTTTAGTCCTTGATAGGCTCAAAAACCCTAGTCTGGTGACCTGAGTAACTCTGTATTTAGATGACTGGGTGTCTAATCAATCATAGGTGAAATAATGAAGCTCTTAAGTCTTAGAGACTAATCCTTCTATTGATTGATCCTTTGCCTGAGTTTTCTTGTCTTTGAACACCCTTGATTGAATGTCAGACTGCTCTGGGTACTTACTTTGACTTGATGAAAATCCTAAAGATATGTCATCTCAGGGGGGGTCAAAAATTAGGGTATGACATGTACAAATACCAACAATTTATGCAATTAAGATTATCTCAACAATCTTAACTTACCGCATATCACCATAATCCAACTCTATGAATTATCCGTCAAATGTATACAACATTCACAACACAATTAACAATTGCAACAAGGCATAACATCCATCATATATCCAATCACATACATCATGAATACATCTACACAAAGTATTCCAACAATTTCTATACATCTCATACTAACATAACGCACATAAAACAATTACATGTCATTCCATATAATAACGTCACAATTAATCAATCAAGTGCAATTAAATCCTATACTATCATATAGAATATCACGATAGATTTCTAACGCTTCGAACGGCATATAAAACAGAGCTACGGATCAAAAGTTATGACATTTCAAAGTTTGGAAAATGTTTTGTAAAACAGGGTACGCTCGGCGAAGGGTTCCAGAAGCGAACTTCAAACAAGTTCCGCTTAGCGGAGTGCTAGCGAGACCAGGAAGCAATTTTTAACTTTCGCAGCTCCGCTCAGCAAGAGGGATTACCCTAAAGGTGTGTGGGTGCACAATCATGTGGTTAACTTCGATGACATTTATCTTGTAATTAGGTGATATACGTTCAATTCATGGTTATCACTCCCTAAATTACTAACCACGCAATTAAAATAAAATAAAAGCAAAAATAAAATTTCCTACGCTATTACAATAAACACCTGCGGGGATGGGGAATAAAAGCAGAAAATAAGAGGGATGAATAATTAGTTTAATTATCTTGAGCCTTGATCTTCCTCGAACCCTTGATCAACTCTGAAAATTAAAAGAAAAAATAATAGGGGTGAGTGTAGGAGGAATTCCTTGGCATTGAAAATAAACCTAATTTATATTTTATAAGGCAAAAATAAATAATATTTAAAATAATAATTAAATAGGGACTTAGCTTTTTGATTGGCATGGCACGTGGTCGAAGGATTTTTGATTAACCCTGAAAAGTCGAACACAAAGAAGAGAAGTGTTAGTGCATTAACTGATTTAAACCCTAATTGATTATAAACCCAAAAAAGTTTATAAACCCTAAAGGGTTATTTAAGAAAACTTATTGTGATCCAAAAGGTTTATAAGGCTTAGAGTCAGGGGGAAAGGTCAAAGAAATCCTAAGGTTAAAACCTACGGACTAAGGTTTAAAATTATACCAAAATTAATAAGTAAAACCCTAAATCCTAATTTGAAATAATTGAAAAAAAGAACTATGTAAAACAAATAATTTTAATGTTTAAATAACAATTAAAAGTTGTTTTGTAAAAAAAGTCGAACGTTCGATTAAATATCATAATTATATGATCTTTATTTATTTATATGATTTTTAGAAAAAAGGGAATAACTAATAATGATTTATAATTATTAAAACAATTGATATAAGAAAAATGCAATTAATTATATATAAAAAAAAAATTAGAAATCTTAGCTCTGGATCTTGTGTGGTGCAGATATAGAGGTTCATAGTATGCCTTGCGTGCTGGAGCCTTGGATCTGGCTTTGATAGCGATTGATGGTGGAATACTAAGGGTGAAACGTAGTCCTCTACAGCAGCGCGCATGGGATCATGAAACAAAATATTTCAAGAAAATACATGAGAATCTAGGGATCGAACCACAATCTCAATGGTTCAGGCTTTTTCTCCGCTGCCAGCTGAGTTAAGTTGTTTTGTTGTTAAAAGTGTGAGCATCAAACAATAAATAAAAAATATAAAAGTTAAATTCAAAGAATTAGTCAAACTGGGGCCCGGTCGTTGCGCATATGAGCCAATGAGATGGAGAGAGAAAAACTCCCTTCTTTGACCATCCAATGAAGGTTGTCCGCGTGTGAAGAAAGAGAGGATATCAGTTGGCCCACGAGTGAAAACACGCCACGCCATCAGTTAAAGATTTCAACTTCCACGTCGTCGTCTTCAACCTCCGGACCTATGAAATTTGTTGCGAATTCTACTGCATATTTACTTGCGGATTTTTCCGCAGGTGATTGTTTGCCATGGCTGCCCTTTTAGTACCTGCGAAAAAATGTCAAACAGAACCACACAATCGCCCAGACCTCCTAATTGGACCAAGGCGAACTCATTAGTATCATTATCACGTATCAAGAAGGCCTGAATCATGAGAACTGAATCCAAGCTCTTGTTTGTCCTAACAATGGTGATTCAAGAGTCAGGCCTCTAAACTCATATATATCACGTAAATCCTGTCTAGAATAACATCCTGAACATATCCTTGCACATAACATTAGTTATTAATTCATGAATAAAGAGATTCGAAACTTGAAACGTTACCAAAAACATGAATTCGAAGGGACTCATCCTGGGAACTCGTAGGCTTGCATGATGGATAGGAACAACTGCTGAGACCTTCAAGATGATGAGTGAAGCCTTTGTTTGATTGATACTTGCTGTAGAGAGCGTTTTGAGTTTTACCCTAGTTCTTGAATTTTTTTAACGTTTGGAACCCTAGTTTTCTCTCTTGCTTTTTCCTAATTTCCGTCCCCTAATGACTTCCTTGAGTTGAGAATATATAGAGGAGCTTTTTAGGTCAAGAAGTGGGCTTGGATCTTTGCTTGCTTGGTGATTTGGAAATTTGATACAAAATATGATAAAAATCTTTCTATTTTTGATTTATTTTGTTTTCCAATCTTCTCACATATTTCTTTCATTCACACGATTGATATTGGATTGATTAAATATTGAGGGATAAATCATATAATTTTATTTCATTCAAATAGGATTTTATTTAATTTATTTTGACTTTTAATGAATAAAATCAAAGATAAATAAAATAAAATAATGAAATAAATAATATATGATCAATGGGCCTTTTCCAATATCAAAATCACGTGGGAAGTGTAATGTCATAGGCCCATTACTCAAAAATATGAAATTCATCAATTAGGGCTTCATGCGATTCTCAAAAATCGACCAACTTGTGCAAGCCATAACTCATTCAATATTTATCATATGGATATGATCTAGTAATTTTTAAAAAGCTCAAGATGTCCCCTACAAGCCACTTTGGAAGCTTTTTTCCATTTGAGGATTTTATCTTGATGATATTGCTCCTGACAAAAAATAGCTTTTTGCGAGCTTCTAGAAGGACTTGTAATGTATTGGTTCATATCTCTTATGCGGAAGCATTTCTTGACCTTGGGCCCAACATCAAAGTTGTAAAGAATCAAATTTCCTTGAGAATGAGCTTTGGTTTAGGAATTTTTGATTAAGTATGAGAGAGTTATGGCTGGTCAAAGTTTGGTTGACTTTTACCTAGAAACCCTAATTTAGCAACTTTGTACTTTTGTGGATTTTTGACCTTTTCTTGATGAATCATGATCAACCCTTGATCAAATTATGAATTACACTTCAAAATGAGAATGTCGACAAAAAATCAGGAACTTTGACTATGATTTGACCATAGTTTGACTTTTAGGTCAACCAGTCAATTGTTGATTGTTTGGGCCATTGAGTTAGCAATCTTTTTTAATCAAAGCTTGGAGCTTGGCATGAGGATCCTTTGAAGCATATGATAGGCCATGGAGTCCATTTGAGGTTTTTAGAACTTGATTTTACTTTGAGAGAATCAGAACCCTAGTTGTGGGCTGATTGTTTAGGAGATAAGTGAGTGTGCCCGATTCTTGAACAATTGAAGATCATATGAGTCAAAATATTTTGAAATATGATGGGAAAATTTTGGGGTACGATATAACTTCAAGAAATCTACAATCCTCTTCTCTCATCTCTTCTACTCTTTTGCCTCTTTTCTCTTCTCTACTTTTCTTTCTATCTTTCTATCTCATTAGGTTAACTCATAAAATTCTCTTCAAACTCTCATTATCTCATTGGGCTTAACTCATCCACTATTCACATTTATAATTCCCATTAATCCCAATAGCCAATTCTAATAAAATTCTACCGTTTATTAATTAGCTAAATAATATATTACCACTCAATTGAATAATTATCACTCAAACAATAATTAAATAAAACACACAAATAATTATCAAATATCAAATAATCTTAATTAATTAAATCTAATAAAAATAGGGTGTTACAACTCTCCCCCACTTAAAAGATTTTCGGCCTCGAAAATTACCTCAAACAAATAACTCCAGATACGATTCCTTCATCTTATCCTCGAGTTCCCAAGTGATATTACCATCGGCGACTCCACCCCATATCACTTCCACCAAAGCAATCTCCTTACCACGAAGCTTCTTCACCTATCGATCTTCAATTCGCATAGGTGATGTGTCAAACGTCAAACTATCTCTTACTTGAACATCATCTAATTGAACCACATGTGATGGATCCGCAATGTACCTCCCCAATTGAGACAAATGGAATACATCATGAAGATTAGAAAGAGACGGTGGCAATGCAATCTGATATGCCACTTCACCTACTCTCTCCGAAATCTGATAAGGACCAATGAAACACGGCGTCAACTTACGCGACTTCAATGCTCTACCAACACCCGTTATTGGCGTAACTCGAAGAAACACATGATCATCCTTCTCAAACTCAAGAGCCTTCCTCCTCTTATCATGGTAACTCTTTTGACGACTTTGAGGAGCCTTCATTTTCTCTTGAATCATCTTAATCTTATCTGTAGTCTCTTGAATTAACTCAGGTCCAACCACATCACTCTCTCCCGATTCATACCAACACAAAGGAGTTCTACACCTTCTACCATAAAGATTTTCAAAAGGTGTCATTCCAATACTCGAATGAAAACTGTTGTTATAAGTAAACTCAATCAAAGGTAAGAAACTATCCCAATTTCCTCCTTGTTCCAAAACACAAGACCTCAAAAGATCTTCAAGCAACTGAATAGTCCTCTCCGATTGACCATCGGTTTGCGAATGATACGCCAAACTCAAACGCAACTTCGTACCCAAAGCACTTTGCAAACCTTCCCAAAATCTAAAAGTGAACCTTGGATCTCTATCCGAAACAATATTTGACAGAATACCATGAAAACACACAATCTTCTCAATGTATAAATTAGCAAGTCTTTCCATCGAATAGTCCATCCTCATCGGAATAAAATGAGCACATTTCGTCAATCTATCCACAACGACCCAAATTGCCTCACAATTACTTGATGTTTTCGGCAAACCCGAAACAAAATCCATAGAGATACTATCCCACTTCCATTCGGGAATAGATAACGGTTGCATCAAATCAGACGACTTTTGATGTTCAATTTTTGACTTTTGACAAGTCAAACATGAATAAACAAATTCCGCTATATCCTTCTTCATACCTTGCCACCAAAACATTTTCCTCAAATCTTGATACATTTTAGTAGCACCGGGATGAATGCTCAAACCACTTCTATGCCCTTCCTCAAGAATTCTCTTTCTTAAATCCATAACATCCGGAATACAAACTCTATCACGACATCTCACAATCCCATTCTCGTCAATCCGAAAATCACCATCTTTACTTTGGTTAATCAATGTAATAATGTCAACCAATCTTAAATCCGATTTTTGACCTTCTCTAATCTCATCCAAAATACCACTAGTAAGCTTCAACATACCAAGCTTAACACACGAAGACGTCGCTTCACAAACCAAACTCAAATCTCTAAATTGTTCTAAAAATTCCAATTCTTGAATCATCAACATAGACATATGCAGTGATTTCCTACTCAATGCATCGGCTACAGCATTCGCTTTTCCAGGATGGTAGTTCAAACTAAAATCATAATCTTTCAAGAATTCCAACCATCTTCGTTGCCTCATATTTAATTCTTTCTGATCAAATAAATACTTTAAACTTTTGTGATCACTGAAAACATCAAATCTTGATCCAAACAAATAATGTCTCCAAAGTTTCAAAACAAACACAACGGCGGCCAACTCTAAATCACGTGTCGGATAATTCCTCTCATGAACTTTAAGTTGCCTTGAAGCATAAGCCACCACTTGCCCTTTTTGCATTAAAACGCCTCCCAAACCCAACAATGAAGCATCGCAATACACCACAAACGGTTCAAACGGATCCGGCAAAATCAAAATAGGGGCATAAGTCAACCTTCTCTTAAGCTCTTGAAAATTCGCTTCACATTGCGATGTACGAATGAAAGCTTGACGCTTCCTATTCAACAACGTCAACAACAAAGATAACTTAGAAAATCCCTCAATAAACTTCCTATAATAACCATCCAAACCAAGAAAACTTCTAATTTCAGAAACACACTTAGGAGCTTCCCATTGAGATATAGCTTCAATCTTCGACGAGTCAACAGAAATACCTCCACTAGAGATCACATGGCCAAGAAAACTCACTTCCTTTAACCAAAATTCACACTTAGAAAGCTTAGAAAACAACCTCTTCTCTTTCAACACCGATAACACAATTCTCAAATGTTCAGCATGATCATCTTCGCTCTTGGAATAGTTCAAAATATCATCAATAAACACAACCACAAACTTATCCAGATAATCATGAAAAATCCTATTCATATACTCCATGAATACACCAGGGGCATTAGTCACACCAAACGGAATAACAAAATACTCATAATGACCATACCTCGTCCTAAAAGCAGTCTTCTGATTATCCTCCGCCTTCACACGAATCTGATGATACCCAGACCTTAAATCAATCTTGCTAAACACACAAGCTTCAACTAACTGATCCATCAAATCATCAATCCTTGGAAGTGGATAATTGTTATTAATTGTCACTTTGTTCAATTGCCTATAATCAACACAAAGCCTCGTAGAACCTTCCTTCTTCTTAACCAACAAAACAAGTGCACCCCACGGCGATACACTAGGACGAATAAACTTCTTCTCCAACAAATCCTCGAGTTGACTCTTCAACTCTTTTAACTCAGAAGAAAACATCCTATATGGAGCCATCGCTACAGGACTAGTTCCAGAAACTAAATCAATCGAAAACTCAACTTCACGTTCCAGCGGTAAATCACTTACATCTTCAGGGAATACCTCCGCAAAATCACAAACTATTGGTAATTCCTCAATGGTTCTCTTCTCATGCACCTCTAAGGTTGCCAATAACATAAACAACTCAGCACCATCTTGAACAGATTCACCAACTTGCTTAGCAGATAGAAACAACTCGTTCTTAACACCAATCTCAAGAAAGATAACAGTCTTATCAAAGCAGTTACTATACACACGATTAAATTCCAACCAATTCATACCCAAAATCACATCAAGTTGCTCTAACGGAAGACAAACCAAATCAATCCCAAAATCTCTACCAAAAATACCCAAAGGACAATTCAAACACACAAAAGAAATGAAAGAATGCGTTGCACCGGTATCAATAATAGCAATCAAAGGTGTACCATTAATGAAGCACGTACCTTGGATTAGCCTATCATCGGTAGAAGCCTCCGCACCAGACAATGCAAATACTTTCCCTTTCGCTTGCTCCTTCTTCGGCTTATCACATTTGGTGCTAATGTTACCTTGCTCACCACAGTTGTAACAAGTCACACTCGAACCAACTCCACACTTGTTTGCTTTGTGACCAATCTTTCCACACTTGAAGCATGTCACAAAATCCTTACCACAATCAACCGCACGATGACCTTCACCACCACATTTGAAGCACTTAAGTGGAGTAGAAGTTCCTCCCCCACTTGACTTCTTGCCAAAACCAAATTGTTTCCTCTTGTCATCATACGGTTTCCCACGAAATTGACCTTTCTTCTCGTTCATAGTCTTGTAGTGAGAAGCACTCTCCCTACTATCCTCATCATAAATACGACTCTTGTTAACCAACTCCGTAAAATGATTAATTTGTTGATATCCAATCGCCTTCTTGATATCATGCCTCAAACCATTCACAAACTTCCTTGCTTCAACTCAAGGAATTCCACTTCTTTCTTTCCACAGCAATCTTCCGGAAAATAGTTTTCCAAAAACGCATCGCGGAAAAGGACCCAAATAACTTGAGTGCCCTCCTCATCAAATCTCTGAGCCATAATGCCCCATCAATCTTCAGCTTCCTTTTCCGGCATGTGAGTACCAAACTGCACTCTCTGAGCATCGGTGCAATTCATGACTCGAAAGATTTTCTCAATCGCCTTCAACCAAGCTTGAGCTTTATCCGACAGATTGTTCCTCTAGAATTTCCCCAATGCACGATACTCATCATCATCACCATTCCGATTTCCAGCATTAGCCTGAGGAATTTGACCAAGATATCCAGCCAACATCCTTAATGCATCAGCAATGGCATCATCATTCCTCCCAGCAACCATTTTCCTACGACAACCAACAACCAAAGCAAACAAAACAATATCGATCGTGTCAGATACACAAATCTAATACAACGGGAAATAAAGACATTAACTACTATTGACCAACTGGTCGACCATGCTCTGATACCACTAATGTAACACCCCTTTTCTAACCCCAAATAGATTATACAATCAAACAGAGTAAGCATGCATAAAGGAAAAAGGGTGCCATATGTTATTTTCATCACAATGAAAACCTAAAATAAAAAATCCAATATTCTTAATATGCAAAGATCACAATTGTAACACAATGTATATCTCATGTTTTCATACATTATGCATAAACGCTTGCGGAAAACAATTGAATTGCTATTAAAAGATTCAATGAATATATCCCATACTATATTCATCTACCAAATTCAAATTAACATTTAAATCCACATACTAATTTGAAATCCACAATCTTGGCCACATAGCCTTAAACAACATATCCTAGATCTCAAACAAATACATCCGAATATCCAACAAAGCATAGGAAATAGCAATATCCAAACATAAGCATAAGTCTAAAGAAAATTCCCCCCAAGTGTTACATGATCAGAGCATATGACTCACTACCTAATCCAATAACAAACTCAGGAGCTCCTCGGCTAAATCCTCGGACAAGCTACTACTCGTCGGAACCTGCACGTTATCAATGAAGGATAATATTCAAACAGAAGGGTGATAATTCAACTTCTTATAGAAAACATAATAATGGGAAATGCAAACATAAACAAGCATACATTTTATAATTCATCACACTTCTCAATTAAGCAATTCACATATCATGTACCAATCATCACTCCAAAACAAATCACATGTATACAAGGCAATCACATAACACACAATGTGACTCGAAATGCAACAAATGTGACTCAATGCATGTGGTACCCAATGTGAATCCAATGTTTCACCGCTTTCCGATTAAATGTTTAGAATCGAAGCTACGCTCCCGATCCGGACAAGATCAAAGCCAATACGCCTATCTCCAATTAAGGATCACGTCTTCTACGCCTATTTCCATTCAAGGATCAACGTCTCTTACCATGTGATCCCAAGTTTCACTGCTTCCACCATAAAGCCGACCATGCTATGAATGTATGTACAAATACCAACAATTTACGCAATTAAGATTATCTCATCAATCTTAACTTACCGCATATCACCATAATCCAACTCTATGAATTATCCGTCAAATGTACACAACATTCACAACACAATTAACAATTGCAACAAGGCATAACAACCATCATATATCCTATCACATACATCATGAATACATCTACACAAAGTGTTCCAACAATTGCTATACATCTCATACTAACATAACGCACATAAAACAATTACATGTCATTCCATATAATAAAGTCACAATTAATCAATGAAGTGCAATTAAATCTTATACTATCATATAGAATATCACGATAGCTTTCTAACGCTTCGAACGGTGCATAAAAAGGAGCTACGGATCAAAAGTTATGACATTTCAAAGTTTGGAAAATGTTTTGTAAAACAGGGTCCGCTCAGCGAAGGGGTCCGGAAGCGAACTCCAAACAAGTTCCGCTTAGCGGAGTGCTAGCGAGACCAGGCAGAAATTTTTAACTTTCGCAGCTCCGCTCAGCGGGGCCTGCGATTTTCAGAAAAACACAGCAAAACTCAGCAATGCGAAAATCACATCCTACCACTCCAAATAACTTCCAAACATCAATAAACATCAAACATAACCAGTATTCATCATTATTGAACAACATATATTATTAAAATCATGTTTAATCATGCAAATCCATAGAAAATAACATAAACCCTAACTTTTCTATGTGTTCATGAAATTGCAAAGATGAAGAGATAATCACAACAAAACACATTACCCAATCATATAGTCTATAAGAACTTGTATTCATACCCTTACCTCTTGAATTTCTCCTTCTAACTTCAACAAATCTACAATCCTCTTCTCTTCTCTCTTCTCTCTTCTACTCTTTTGCCTCTTTTCTCTTCTCTACTTTTCTTTCTATCTTTCTATCTCATTAGGTTAACTCATAAAATTCTCTTCTAACTCTCATTATCTCATTAGGCTTAACCCATCCACTATTCACATTTCTAATTCCCATTAAGCCCAATAGCCAATTCTAATAAAATTCTACCATTTATTAATTAGCTAAATAATATATTACCACTCAATTGAATAATTATCACTCAAATAATAATTAAATAAAACACACAAACAATTATCAAATATCAAATAATCCTAATTAATTAAATCCAATAAAAATAGGGTGTTACACTAGTCGCTTTCCCTTAGCGACCAATTCAGAGACCGATTTTCAGTGACTGAATCAGAGACCAATTCTAGAGACCATTTTAAATAGAAGATGCAGAGACCGTTTTTGTGACCTGGTTGGAATTAATTCATATGTCCGTTGTAACCAAGTTTGTGACTGAAGAGGAGACATTGTATGGTAAAATCGGTCTCTATTTCAGTCTCTATATTTTGAACTTTTGAAAAATTATTATTAATAATTTACAACCTCTTAAGCAATTTTTTTGATCAAATTTAATATATCTAAAATTATTTCATATACACCAAATATATAAACAAGTACACCACAAGAACAACATAATATATTTAAATATTACCAAATACTTATAAAAAAATACATAATGAATCCAAAATATATCCAAAACTAAGTAAATTGATCTCTGTCGCCCTCGGTTTTTTTACCGTACCTCTCGTGGAGAGATACGCGAACTGACTCTTCTCTTTCTGCTTTTGTGTTTTTGAAAATCAGAGAGTCGCCACCGACTTTTGTTTTATCCAATTAAGGAAAGGTTTATAAAAGAAACAGAAAAAAGACCTTTAAGAAATTCTGGGTAAGGGGTAGGTTATACAAAGGGAAGGTGTTAGCACCCTTTGTATCAATGGTTATCCATGGGCTCTTAGATTGCTTAGCTCACTTGTTTTGAATCAGTTTTATCTTGCCTTGAAATGCTTGTATGTGGTTTCAAATACCTTTGTAAATTGACTTTGTAATGATCCTTGTGCGGATGTATACATAGTGTTTTATCTTTCAAAAGATGTTTTGAAAAAAAGAACGTTAACTTCGTAATGATCCTTGTTTGGATATATACCAAGTATTGTCTTTTTTTGAAAGTTTTATATTGAAAAACAATGATACATGAGAGATTTGTTTGTTTTGATTTGAGCAAGCAATTAGGAGGTCTACCCTAAGTTATAAGGTCTTTTCCTATTTCCTTTAAAAAATTCTCCTTTTACCAGATGTAAACAAAAGTTTGATTTTGCATTTGAAACAATAGAATTTGATTTTGATTTTTGAAAAGAGTAAGAGAGGGATTACCCTAAGAGGTGCAAGTGTGATTGTGTTTTGATTATGATATTTTATCTTTGAAGTTAGTTACCTAACGCTTCAGTTTTTATCTTTAGCATACACGCAATTTTATATGTACTGTAATTAAAATGCGGGAATGTAAAGTGCGGAAAAGTAAATCTACGCTATTACATCGATTGTGCGGGAAATGTAAACTACGCTATTTACATGAATTTGACAACCTATACACTTGATCTAAGAATTTAAATTGCAAGAAAATAAAAGAAATATTTTTTGAATTTTTGTATGATTGATTTTAATTAGAATTAATGCATGATTAATTTAATTAAAATGGGAAAAAGATAGAAATGAAATTTAAACCTAAAAATTAAGTTTAAAATATGTTCAAAATGCTTGTTAATTAATTTTAAAATAAAACTATTTTTTTTGGAATTTTTGAAATTGATTTTGAAATTATTAAGTTAAATAATCATATAATTATACAAATAATTACACAAATAATTAAAACTTAAGGGGGAATTATCCTAAATATGTACAAAATTAGTCTATGATATATAAACTAAATTTAATAAAAAGAATAATTTTTTTCTGATTTTTTGATAGGTTGGAAATAATTAAAAGATAAATATATGCATATTATCTAATTAATTATACAAAATATTTAAATTATGAAGAAAAATAAAATATTTTTATATCAGAAAATAATATATTATTTTATCAACTTAAAAATATTTTTTGTGTATTTTTTGGATTTTTAAAACTATTTTAAAATAATTTTACAAAGAAAATTAAATAAAATGAAAATATATTAAGTTATGATCTGGTGTGGTTGGCTGGAGAGTCCATGGTAAGGACTAGCATGTTAGATGCGTTGGATGAGCTAGCAAGTGGATCTGAGGGTGATTAGAGTGAGGCACATGGCAAAAGCGTAGACTGCAAAGCACCGGATTCAGGAATTAAAAAAAAACTGAAACGCGCGCGTCCCTCAGCCAATAGGAGGGAGCCACGTCTTCATCTTCTTCATCAGAACACTTTTTACAACGCTTATTTGCAGGTGCTGTAAAAGATTTCAACCTATTACACATGTTAAAATAACGAATACAAGCAAAACACAAAATAAATTTGGCGCGAGGCCACCAATCAACTCGTCTTGTTCATACGAGTTCACTGGTATCAATTAAAACCTGTAATTTTGCATGGATCATAAAGCCCTGATTTTGAAAGCAAGAACCCTAAAATGGTAGTTTCGTGAATACTCAACCAAACCTTAATTAAATGTCCAGAAACGACCAGAACATCAAACCAAGTTCAAATATATGATTACATCGTGCTAAATATGCATATATAATGAGATTTTGGTTAGTTTTTGTTTGAGCAAACCGTGAGCTATGGAGCTTGATTCTGAGTGCTTTGCTTGTTGAAAATGATTGGGATATATTCAATGAAGGTTAGAGAACGTGTTTGAGTGTTTAGTTTCTATTGAAAATGACTTAAACTCAAAATTCGAATTTCAAATTTCCTTGAATATTACAAGTTGTTACAAGAGTGGTATATGCATATAGTAGTCTATGAATTCGTGTGTCCTTGTTTACTGAAGTGTTCTAGCCATTATATAAGCAATGAAGTGCTTCAAAACTAACCTAAAAAGCATTAAGTGCTTTTGTTGAATTTTGGAATTTTTTAATATATTAAGATTTGAATTCAAGCAACCATGGCTTGATTTTTCCACACCTCTTGCTCTAGGCCTGCTGTACTTCTCTTGCTGCAGAGTTGAATGCTTCTTGATGGCCTTAGCTTAATATCCAAGCTACATAATATCATCCTTCCATTTCTTTTTTCAATTTAATCTTAAATGAAATAAAATTAAACCCAAAAAAGAAATAAAATGTTATGGGCCTTAGGTTGATCATGGGAGTCCCTTCACATTATGGGAAACAGGTTTGGATCATGGAAATTGGGTCTCATTTGGAAGAAAAACATTTTTGATCAATGTTGATTTCATGCATTTTCCCAAAAAATGGTCAACTTCAACAAGGCATAAATCCCTCAATTTTTATCATATTAAGGAGTTCTTGTACTTTTTAGAAACCTCAAAGAGTCCTTTAACCAATTTCTTTGGTCTCATATCAAAATAATTTTCCATGCTCCTTATGTGTCCTTTTGAAAAAAGTGACTTTTTGTTGACTTTGAAAATGACCTGTAATGTCTTTGTTAATATTTTTCAAATGGTGAATCTAATGACCATGGGACCAATTGAAATTGAAAGATAATTGAATTTCCTTCAAAATGAGATTTGGTTTGAATTTTTTGGATGAAGGATGAGAGATTTATGACCAGTCAAAGTTCAATTGACTTTTTAGGAGAAAACCCTAATTTTGAAACTTAGGGTTTTGTTGATTTTTGATCTTTCCTTGATGAATTATGATCATCCAATGATCAAATGATGGATATTTTGACAAAATATGGATGTTGACAAAAAATTTCATTTTTGACTGTCTGTTGACGTTTTGGTCAAACGGGTCGTCTGTTGACTGTTTGAGCTGCTGACTGTGCGTCTGAGCGAATTGAAGTTTGAAAAATTTGCATGGTGGTACTTTGAGATATATGGAGGTCCATGAAATCCATTTGAGGTCTCAAAAACTTGTTCTCCTGAAAAAAACAAGAAACCCTAGTTAGGGACTGTTCGGGTAGGAGACAGTAAAGCGTACCTGATTTTTGTGCAGTGCTGAGTCTCTGCTAATCATGTGATATTCAGAAGACTTATAGAAAAAAAATCTTGGAATTTTGAAATGCAAAAGGTTGTTTTGATTTTTGGTACAAAACACGGAGAATTGCACTGTCAGCGGTTTTGACTGTCAACTAACTGTTTAGGTATTGATGTAGCAGTTAAAGTGAAAAATTCAACAGTCAAAGTTAATTTTCTTTTTTGTTGTTTTTGTTGTGTTAATGGTGAAAATTTATTTACATGAGTTGTTAGAAAAACATAGACATAATAAATAAATAATATTTACTATATGCGAGGGAAATTACCGATAATAACCCTGAAAAACATTTAATGCACAGAAAAATAAATATTTAACTGGCAGAAAACACACAAAATATTATCTTAATAATTAAACAACAGTTCGACAGATAGTGCAACATTTAATACTGACAGTACAAATATTACATAATATAATGAACAGTACGACAAGTAAACAGTACGTTATGAAAAATAAAAGATACGACAAACTTTAAGAATGACGATTGATAACCCATGCTACAAATAATAACATGTAGATGATTGGGAGTGTAAACAACCCAGGTCCACATTTTTCAGGACTATGCAGACAGAAGAAAGACATGATTACCACCATGATGGTGATGACCATAAGAAAACACGTTTCCATCCGCTTCGCCATTTTTTTCGGGGAAGAAAAGAGAATGAATATGAAGTAGAAATTTGAGAGATGAGTTAGAATTTGATGTGAGATTTTATGGAAAAATGAGAGGTATTTATAGAATGAAAAGAAAGATAGAGACGTTGGGGAATGAAGTGATTCCGTACAAAAGGAAAATTTGAGTGGAAGTAGGATTTGAAAGAAAGTGTATGATAGTGTTGGAAAAAAGAGAGATGTATAGAATAAAGTTAGGATTTGATTTTGAAAGAAAGAGATTTGAAAAGAAAGGAAAAGATTTTTGAAAATAATGGAATATAGTACAAAAATTAGGGGGAAACAAAAAATTAATAATAATTTACTTGTTACCAGTACAGTCTGAATTCCCGGACTCTATGTAACACCCCAATTCTACCCAAAGCATTTAGGCAAGAAAATATCAGAGTATTAAAATTTCATACAACACAATTAGGATGTTACACTAAGTAACCAAACAAACACCTTGAAAACAACGGACATCAGCGATGCCAAAAGCATACAACACCTGCCAATAAAATGATACATAACACGCGGAAGATATGAACATATATATATACGTATAGTTCTCACTCTCAAAGAGGATTTTTCCAAAATATAGTGTTTACAATACACAATGGCACGTTATCACATATACATGTTCAAAAGAGTCATATACAAATAAATAACAACAGACTCCCGACTACCCGGTGTTACGTATCAGAGCGACCGACAATACCAACTGGAGAACTACCTCTTCCAAAAGACTCCCAAAGCGGCTAATCTGCAGGATGCCACTCAAGCATCAAATCAGCAGAAGGGTGAGAATATAATTTATAATGAAAAGCATGACAAATATAGTAATGCCAACAAGTATCATCAAGAATCATACAACAAGTAATCCACTCATTTAACCACAATTAATATAAGTAATGTGACACATGAATGACAACATAAATTATAAAGACAGACAATGATGAATGAGACTCGACTATACATATGCATGTGGTACCAAATCCGGAGTAAAACTCCTCCTTGTCATTATGACAAATACACCTTTGCCGAGCATTATGCTGGGACTTATTTCCCTCAGGAAATTACACCTTTGTCGAGCAGTAAGCTAGGACTAAATGTCATCGAGCATTTAGCCCCCACTGATGACCTCTTGCCACTCGGGCAAATACACCTTTTTACCGAGCATTAAGCCCCCACTGGTAATAATTGCCAATTCAGGCCACCTGCTAATAGCATTCCGCCATTAACGTAATGAAATGTTATGCTGTGCAAATATATGACTCTATTACACGACAACAACATCATCAACAATATAACACGGTCACAAACCCACGTTACACCGTTTATATTCTATCCAAAAGGATACATCACCAATTAATAACATCGTTATCAATTACATCACACCATAATTACCACACGGGCATTAATAAGCACACAACACACATTCACCGTCAAAACATACTAGCCACATCGGCATAAATGATCGCATAATTGCTTCACATCAATTAATATTGGCCATTGGCCCACAACTCCATCAATACATCATAACCAAGTTGTAATAACAACATTTCAACAATGATAATACATCGTTCTCATAACAACAATTACTTGCCATAAAGGCCACACATCATGTTAACAACAAACAACCAAACATCGTCACATATCAAGTATGAACATTCATTAATACATAACATATAGGAACATGATATCATGTTATCGACAACTAATCACACACCTCGTACCAATACGATAACATTCAAACAACACATCATCATGATTTATCATGCACTAGTTCACAAAACCATTTATGAAAATCAACAAACCACTACTACATCCTACATCATTAACAATTACCACCAAGCACTATGATTATTTACCAATCATATCGCGCATATAAACAATTATGTGTTTTCATCAACAACCCTCATAACCAATTAATAACAAGCTAACTAAGCCTATACTATCATATAGAACATCCCACTAGCTTCCTAACACTTCGAACGGCGTACGAAACGGAGCTACGGATCAAAAGTTACAAGGTTTCAAAGTTTGGATAATTGAACATACTACACAACTCATCACATGATCCTAATAAAAATAATGCGATACTACATCCTATGAATCATTTAATTGGATAATAATATAGTTCATTGCGTTAGATTTCCAACGCTTCGAACGGCGACAAAATCGGAGTTACGGTTCAGGAGTTACGAAGTTTCAAAGTTTTGGAAAAACAGAAAAAGCTGTTGTCCGCTTCAGCTCCGCTCAGCGGACCCTCACAGAGATTTTTCTGCAAAAGAACCTCCGCTCAGCGGACCTGCGTAAACCCAGAAAAAACCAGAACGAACCAGAACGGTTCCAGCCCCCTTATACCCACCAAAACCACTCCAAAACATCATTATAACACTAATACAACACATACAAACCATAGAAACAACCTAACATCAAACTTTTCATGGTTGATTCATCAATCTATCTCAAAACCTAACTTTTTATTCAAACTCAATCAAGCCATGGAAAAGGAAAACAAACATGATCAATCACCATAACACAACAAGGATATCATTTAATCATCATACAATCATTCTCAAACAAACTTAGATCAAACAAAGACCACACAAGAAAATTGTGGAAATTGGAACAAGAAGAACAAGAACAAGAACAAAACTATAAGAATCATACATCCAAGATAAATTAGATTCACCCCCTTACCTTGCTATAGCAACGATCGGAACTCGATTCGGATGAAAAACCACCAATCTCCACTTTTCCTCCTCTTTTCCTTCTTCTCCTTTTTCCTCTTCCTTTCTTTCTCTTCTTTCTTTCCTTTCTGTTTTTCTTTCTTCTTTTCTTTTCTTATATTCTTTTCTATCTCCCCCCTACTTCTCCAAAATATCTCAATAAAATATCTACTTTACGGTCTAAACTCAATTGCTCAGAAAAACCCCAAAACGCAGAATATTACCTTAATAATATTTCTAGTACCAAAAATATGAAAACCTTCAATTAAATATTAGTCCCCCAACCCGAACTAATACCAACTGAAACGACTCCAAAAACGGTAAAATTCCAATAAACGTCACAAACGTCCAAATCAAGCATATGCTTATTTTTCTGGGCGTTACAACTCTCCCCCACTTAGAAGATTTCCGTCCTCGGAAATATCCCAAACGCAAACAAACTTGGATACGCTCTTGTATCCGACTAACCAACTATCAAGCCACGAAAGCAACGACACAATCAGCACCAACAACGAATCACTCTTGCTAAAAGCAAAACAACCAAAACACAACAACGACAACGAGATGCAATGCTCATACAACGCACTCATCGACTAACACCAAAACACAAGAAATAACCAAGGCACAACCAACAAGAACAAGATGCAATGCCCATACAATGCACTTGTCAACCAAACCGCAACCATATTGTTACCATCATCAAAGGCAACACACCTCTAATCCCCCATCCAAGGAATTAGCTACATGTACTCGAACCATCAACATGGAAACGAGACATCATCTTAGATAAGGACATAAAGCTCCACGACATATACAGCTTCTGAACAACCTCTACAAAACTAAAATACCAACATCCTGGTCGCACAACATCCAGACAACCATGCCAAAACATAGCAGTCAAACATGTAACCAAAACATCTGGTGGTCTTATAATTCCTACCACATCCACTGTCCACAATTTGAACTCTAACAATTCATACACATACGAACCGCGTCATTTCACGCTTCCGATGTGCACTCTGATTTCCACTACAAATAGATTTACCAATTCCATAACCAACTTCCAACTCCTTCTAGTATTCACCAGAAACTCATTGTTCTCTCTTAACATACTCAACCTCTTAACATGCTGTGTCAGCTTGCACACCAGACAAAAGTCTTTGTATTATTCAAACACATCCTTGTTTCACAACACAAGCCCTCATAGATCCTTAAGTGACCAAATCGTCCTCTCAGTCTGACCATCCGTTTGAGGATGATACGCCAAACTCAAACGCAACTTCGTACCCAAAGTATTTTGTGAACCTTCTCCAAATTTCAGAAATAAACTTCGGATCTCAATCCGAACAATACTGTTCGAAACACCATGCAAATAAACAAACCAACAAATAATTTTATCAACATACCACTCGCCAGTACTTCCATCGGCTAATCCATTCTTATCGAAATAACGTGAGCAGATTTCGTCAATATATCCACAATAACCCAAATCACCTCGCAATTACTCGATGTCCTCGGAAAACCAGAAACAAAATCCATAGAAATGCTATTCCACTTCTACTCAGGAATGGATAACAGTTACATCCAACCGGACGGCTTCTGACAAGTCAAACACAAATAAACAAATCCCTTCATATCCTCCTTCATTACCTTGCCACTAAAAATGACCTTCTCAAATCTTGATATATCTTAGTACGTCAGGATGAATACTCAAATCACTACGACGCACCTCATCCAAAGTCCTCTTTTCAAATCCGAACATTAGGAATACAAACTTGATCATGACATCCCACGACATTGTTCTTATCCATCCGAAGATCACCATATTTATCTTTGACTACTAAATGTCATCTTATCAACCCATTCAAATCCAATTCCTGACCTTTTCTAATCTCATCAAGAATACCATAAGTAAGCTTTCACATATAAAGCTCAACACCTGAAGAAGTCGCTTTACAAACCCAACTCAAATCCCACAACTGTTTCAAATATCACAATACTCGAATCATCGACATAGACGTATGCAATGGTTTCTCATATTCAACTCGTTCTGATCAAACGAATACTTCAAACTCTTGTAGTCACTTACACACACAAATCTCGATCCGAATAATTAGTGCCTTCAAATTTCCCAAGCAGAAACAACAACTGCCAACTCTAAATCTTGTGACAGATAAATCCTTTTAAAAATCTTAACTTGCATAAAAGCATAAACCACCACTTACCCCTTTCTGCATTAGAACTTCTTGCAAATTCAACAAAGAAACATCTCAAAACACCACAAACAGTTCTAACAGATCCGGCAAAATCAAAATAGGAGTGATCGTCAACCTCCTCTTAAACCCGTGAATATTCACTTCACTCAACCAAAAACTCACATAAGTAAACTTAGCAAACAACTTCTTCTTAATTGTCACTTTTCTCCATTGCCTAAAATTGACACAAAGCCTCATAGAACCTTCCTTCTTAACCAACAAAACACGTGCACCCTACGGCGACACACTCGAACGAACAAACCTCTTCTCTAGAAAATCCTTAAGTCGACTCCTCAACTCTTTCAACTCAAAAGATGGCATCCGATACGGAACCCTCGACACAACAATAGTTCTAGGAACTAATTCCGTCAAAACAGAACTCCAAGACAGAATTCCTCTTTTCGACGATGAATCAATTAAACCTTCAAGAAACACTTATACAAATGCACAACTAACCGCAATTCCAACAATCTCTCTTTCTCAAGAACATCCAAAGTCGTCGACAACATAAACAACGTCGTACCACCTTGCACCGACTCATTCACTTCCAATATTATCAAACTAGCCCGATAAGCCTATCACGTCCAATATGATCCCGTCTACTATCAACAAGAGATTAAGGGTGATCAAGTCCTCAATTTGTCAATAGGTAGCCGACAATCATAATAGAGTATAAACTATCAGTACTAACATTAATAATATTCTTTTCCAACTTTTGCTCATAGCACAGAAGCACTATGATTCCATAATTCACAAATCTCTCAAGATCATCTGAACCAGCTAACACCGACGTCCGATAGCTACGTATCAAAACACTTCTAACAAATCCCAAGAATAAAATTCCCGAGATCCTACTCAACCCTTCATACTCCTAATTCTCACTCGAGTTCCAAAACGTTTCCAACAACGTCAATAACTCCTATAACAAAGTCTACCACATTAATTTCCTTAATCATTGATCCAACAACGACACCTCACACAAGGCTACTCAAACAACAACTTCATAGTCCATCAGTAGCGTTAGAGCATCACAACTCTCTAAATTCCATTCCTTAGAATTAACCAAAATCTACTCCGAGACACTCCAACTTGATTAACGACCAAAGTCTCAAGTCCAAGTCGCCTTCACTTCAGAAAACAACAAATTCCAACAACACTAGTACTGCTGCCATCAGTAGCATACTAACATCTTGCAACTGAAACATATCCTAGAAGCATACCTTCTCCCCCACTTAGCTTCAAACCATTCTTGCACACAACTAACTAGAGGCACAACAAGTACTGACAGTGCTCCACACACTTATCAGATACTGAGGAATTAAACAACATTAGACAACACTGGCCGGAGAGACCGACCTGCTCTGATACCACTAATGTAACACCCCAATTCTACCCAAAGCATTTAGGCAAGAAAATATCAGAGTATTAAAATTTCATACAACACAATTAGGATGTTACACTAAGTAACCAAACAAACACCTTGAAAACAACGGACATCAGCGATGCCAAAAGCATACAACACCTGCCAATAAAATGATACATAACACGCGGAAGATATGAACATATATATATATATATACGTATAGTTCTCACTCTCAAAGAGGATTTTTCCAAAATATAGTGTTTACAATACACAATGGCACGTTATCACATATACATGTTCAAAAGAGTCATATACAAATAAATAACAACAGACTCCCGACTACCCGGTGTTACGTATCAGAGCGACCGACAATACCAACTGGAGAACTACCTCTTCCAAAAGACTCCCAAAGCGGCTAATCTGCAGGATGCCACTCAAGCATCAAATCAGCAGAAGGGTGAGAATATAATTTATAATGAAAAGCATGACAAATATAGTAATGCCAACAAGTATCATCAAGAATCATACAACAAGTAATCCACTCATTTAACCACAATTAATATATAAGTAATGTGACACATGAATGACAACATAAATTATAAAGACAGACAATGATGAATGAGACTCGACTATGCATATGCATGTGGTACCAAATCCGGAGTAAAACTCCTCCTTGTCATTATGACAAATACACCTTTGCCGAGCATTATGCTGGGACTTCTTTCCCTCTGGAAAATACACCTTTGTCGAGCAGTAAGCTACGACTAAATGTCATCGAGTATTTAGCCCCCACTGATGACCTCTTGCCACTCGGGAAAATACACCTTTTTACCGAGCATTAAGCCCCCACTGGTAATAATTGCCAATTAAGGCCACCTGCTAATAGCATTCCGCCATTAACGTAATGAAATGTTATGCTGTGTAAATATATGACTCTATTACACGACAACAACATCATCAACAATATAAGACGGTCACATACCCACGTTACACCGTTTATATTCTATCCAAAAGGATACATCACCAATTAATAACATCGTTATCAATTACATCACACCATAATTACCACACGGGCATTAATAAGCACACAACACACATTCACCGTCAAAACATACTAGCCACATCGGCATAAATGATCGCATAATTGCATCACATCAATTAATATTGGCCATTGGCCCACAACTCCATCAATACATCATCAACAAGTTGTAATAACAACATTTCAACAATGATAATACATCGTTCTCATAACAACAATTATTTGCCATAAGGCCACACATCATGTTAACAACAAACAACCAAACATCGTCACATATCAAGTATGAACATTCATTAATACATAACATATAGGAACATGATATCATGTTATCGACAACTAATCACACACCTCGTACCAATACGATAACATTCAAACAACACATCATCATGATTTATCATGCACTAGTTCACAAAACCATTTATGAAAATCAACCAACCACTACTACATCCTACATCATTAACAATTACCACCAAGCACTATGATTATTTACCAATCATATCGCGCATATAAATAATTATGTGTTTTCATCAACAACCCTCATAACCAATTAATAACAAGCTAACTAAGCCTATACTATCATATAGAACATCCCACTAGCTTCCTAACACTTCGAACGGCGTACGAAACGGAGCTACGGATCAAAAGTTACAAGGTTTCAAAGTTTGGATAATTGAACATACTACACAACTCATCACTTGATCCTAATAAAAATAATGGGATACTACATCCTATGAATCATTTAATTGGATAATAATATAGTTCATTGCGTTAGCTTTCCAACGCTTTGAACGGCGACAAAATCGGAGTTACGGTTCAGGAGTTACGAAGTTTCAAAGTTTTGGAAAAACAGAAAAAGCTGTTGTCCGCTTCAGCTCCGCTCAGCGGACCCTCACAGAGATTTTTCTGCAAAAGAACCTCCGCTCAGCGGACCTGCGTAAACCCAGAAAAAACCAGAACGAACCAGAACGGTTCCAGCCCCCTTATACCCACCAAAACCACTCCAAAACATCATTATAACACTAATACAACACATACAAACCATAGAAACAACCTAACATCAAACTTTTCATGGTTGATTCATCAATCTATCTCAAAACCTAACTTTTTATTCAAACTCAATCAAGCCATGGAAAAGGAAAACAAACATGATCAATCACCATAACACAACAAGGATATCATTTAATCATCATACAATCATTCTCAAACAAACTTAGATCAAACAAAGACCACACAAGAAAATTGTGGAAATTGGAATAAGAAGAACAAGAACAAGAACAAAACTATAAGAATCATACATCCAAGATAAATTAGATTCACCTCCTTACCTTGCTATAGCAACGATCGGAACTCGATTCGGATGAAAAACCACCAATCTCCACTTTTCCTCCTCTTTTCCTTCTTCTCCTTTTTCCTCTCCCTTTCTTTCTCTTCTTTCTTTCCTTTCTGTTTTTCTTTCTTCTTTTCTTTTCTTATATTCTTTTCTATCTCCCCCCTACTTTTCCAAAATATCTCAACAAAATATCTACTTTACGGTCTAAACTCAATTGCTCAGAAAAACCCCAAAACGCATAATATTACCTTAATAATATTTCTAGTACCAAAAATATGAAAACCTTCAATTAAATATTAGTCCCCCAACCCGAACTAATACCAACTGAAACGACTCCAAAAACGGTAAAATTCCAATAAACGTCACAAACGTCCAAATCAAGCATATGCTTATTTTTCCGGGCGTTACACTCTGCGCCTGCAAAAGATTTTAATTCTGTACCAATTGCGTCAGCACTATTTATCTGTATATAAATCTCAAATAAATAGCGTGTGTGAAGTAATAAACAGTACTTGGCGTTTGTGTAAGAATAAATTCAATAGCGAGTCAAAATACCGTATAAGAAATATTCTAAAAATCAAGCATTTCATACGTCAGGATATTTATGAAATAAAAATCCAAGATTATAGAAACTCTTAATTTTTAGATTGAAGTTTTCTTGAAAAAAGATGCGGGCAAATTTTGGGGTATAACAATCTCCATAATCATCATACACATACAAATTGGGGAATAAATCCCTTTCAATTCTTACATGTAAAAAATTAATATCCTAACTTAAGAAACAAACACAAAACGTACAAAAGTAAGTCACACTATTATATTTGTCATTCTTGATCAATTTCGTTAACATAATTAGACATATCAACATTATCATTGGTGACATTAAACTATTGGACATAACAAACAGGCCCAATTTAAAATACTAACAAACTTAGCATTTCAACACACACATACTAGAACACACTTCCACTACAGTATGTAGGTCTTTGACACAATCTCTATCGAACCAGAGAGTACCCTTCGACACACTAGACTTCGATCGAATTCTCACGTAGACTATGGTAAAGTTATTTGTTATAATAATGTCCAATAAGAAAGTGGTTATGCAGAAGAAGTATTATAAGATAAATAATTTTATAAATAAAAGTATTAAATAAAAAAAACCTATATTTAATTGTATTTTGTAATAATATATTATATATTATCATTAAAATAAAATACGGTGGCTCTATAATAAATATTAATATTTACTTACCTATAATAACACCAATTTAATAAATATTCTTATGACGGGGCATTAATATATGATGTCCCTATAATAGGGTTTCTTTAAAGTGAAGACTCATATTAATTTCTCACAAAAAAATTAGAGAGTTTAAATTAATTCTCTACCATTAAACCAATATAATTTTTATGTCTTAATTTATAAATAACATTTATATCAATATATTTTCTTATTATTTTTTAATTTTTTGCAATACTTAATACATTTTGATCTCTAACAAAAAAACTTATATATTTAATTACATTGGACGTCTTTTAACAGTTGGAATTTCATCGTTCCGACCACCAACACCTCCATTTTGGTCTCCATGTTCATCTCAATCTCTACAAATTAAACCTAGTAGTCCAAAATTCATCTACTCTTGGATTTTCATAATGGCAGTCCACTTGACGTTTCCTGCTACTTTAATTAGGTTGTCTTTTGGAGTTGTAATTGTTGGTACAATATTAATTTTGAAATTGGCGGTCCACTTGACGTTTCCTGCTACTTAAATTTTGAAATTACCCCTGCTTCGGAGATGCATCTCCGAAGTTTTTTTTTTTGAATTTTCATACTTTTCGGAAATGAATCTCCGAAAACACCAAAAAAGTGGTGTTTTCGAAGATGCATTTCCGAAGTCAGAAAAATTCAAAACCGTGAATATTTCGGAAATTCATTTCCGAAAATATTCCTGCATATACAATTTTCCCTCCTTCACTATTTCATCATTTTTTCTCCAAAACTTCTCCAAACCCTCTCCAAAACTCAATCAATCTCCATCCATTTTTTGTCTCAAAATCAAGTTTCAAACCGTTGATCACGTTAAAGGGAGCATAGAAAGCTACAATTTGAGGTAAACATCTCTAATTTCATCCCCTATTTCACTACATTGATTGATGAATTTTCTGCTGAAACCTGCGATGGTTCGGAAGTTCATTTCCGAAATATATTACCTAACAAATTTCGGAAATGAACTTCCGAAATATGCCCTGGCAGTTAAAAAAACAGTTTTGGCCAATTTTGCTAATTTTTGCATATGTTAGGTATGGTGCATCCGGACAACATTGTGCAAGACGATGACGCAGTAGTTCCGGAAGTTGTCAACGTTAAAAACGATTCGGTTATCAATGATCGAGCTATGATCAATGCGGTTGATGTTCGGCAACAACTTACTAATGATCAGAGCTTCGGTAGTCGCGAGCATTTGATTGATTGGGTTTGGAACGAAGCTAGTAAAGTTGGATTTGGAATTGTAATTTTAAGGTCGGACAATGGAAATAGTAGGCGGAAAGCTTTCGTTGTTTTGAATTGCGAACGGGGTGGTAGTTATGCACAATCAAACCGGGTGCTAAAACACGAAGACACGAGATCGAGAAAGTGCGAGTGTCCGTTTAAGTTGCGGGCAACTCGGAGGGTTGATGATTTGTGGCGTTTAAGCGTGATTTGTGGAGTTCATAATCATGCCTTGGATTCCAAGTTACACGTTCATCCAACGGCGTGTCGTTTGTCCCGCGAAGAGAAGAATGTGATTTCGGATTTAACGATAGTCAAAGTGGCGCCTCGCATCATACTTGCCGATTTGAAGCGTAAAAAACCGGATAGCGTTTAAAATATCAAGCAAGTTTACAATGAACGACACAATCTCAAAGTTTTGAAAATGGGCCCTCGGTCGGAAATGCAACAATTTTTGAAACTATTAGGCGATAACAAATATGTGTCAAGCTTCCGAACGTCCGAGGACAAAGTTACGGTGCGTGATATTTTTTGGACTCATCCCGAAAGTATCAAATTGTTCAACACATTTCCAACCATTCTTGTCATGGATTCGACGTACAAGACAAGCAAGAATAGGCTTCCTCTTCTAGAGATCGTCGGTGTGACCTCGACGGATAAGACTTATTCGGTTGGGTTTGCTTTTTGGGAGTGTGAAAAAGAAGAAAACTTTACATGGGCTTTTGGAATATGCAAGTCTTTGTTGGTTAATCAAAATGTTATGCCAAAAGTCATTGTGACCGACCGGGACAATGCTTTAATGAATGCGGTTGATACTGTCTTCCAGACACCGACCGCGTTACTTTGTCAGTATCACATAACTTGCAACGTGAGAAGTAAGTTGAAACCCGCGGTTGGGACAAAAGATATGCCGGATGAAAACGGTAAAGTTATGAAAGCCGGTGTTGTGGTTGAGAGGATAATGGCGGCATGGAGGGAAATTTTAGATGCATACTCCAAAGAGGTGTTGTTTACGGTGATTTCCGGTAAACAACCGCTAGTCTTCCAAACTATAATAAATATGATTTGGTTACTCGCAGGATCGACTAGATTGATCCTAGGACATAGTCAAAAAGATTGTTATTGATGGTCATTCGAACCATATCTATGATTCATCTTCTCAATAAGAATTACTTCGAACGAAACAAATCAAATTAGCAATCACTTCGTTATACACGTGAGTATAACTTCAGCGAAAGGTAAGTCAAGATAAAATATGAGACGCAACTGTAAAAAGTGCAAAAATCTTAAAGTGCAGAAATGTTAAATACTTCAAAGATAAATGACATGAAAATGATGAGTACAAAAACGTAAATGGCAAGAAGTAAACGAAATGCAATAATATTGAAAGATACTTGAAAATAAAGGGAAAATACACATGTATTAAAAGGGTGGTGTCATACGTACATTTCTCAGCGAACTCTTTCTCTTTAACACTTGATACTTGAGTAATATGTGAGTGAATTGTAGAAAATGAACACCCGGAATCCTAATATTAAGACCCTTATTTATACTAGTTTCGACCTTAACGGTCCTACGCTAATCTAATGCCACGTTTCTCATAAGAACCTCAGGAATGCCATCTGTCTTTAGACAGTTACGAAACCGTCTTCGAATTTCAAATCCTCCCGCCTAAGTCCTTCTCCGACGCGTGGCAGTGTATTTAACATTAAAACACTACAAAAGCACGCTAAGTGTCAATACTTAACATATTTCACGAAATCTGTCTAAGTCTTCGAAGACATATACTCCTACTAGCTTCAGCATTTACTATATTCGTTATAACTTAGAAATCTTCATTCTCGAAGCATGGCCATCAGGAGCCATTTTTAACTTCAAAGATGGTCATCAGCAACCATCCTTCCTTCGAGTTTTTATCCTTCGAAGGACCATGTTTGCAAAACGAAATCTTCAGCTAACAAATTGCCCCCAATAAATGCCTGTTTCGAAAACAAGAGAAATAGGCGTTTCTTGTCGTCATAAGATTTCGTCCCTTACTTATCTTTGAAAGTTCCAAGATTGCTGACTGACGTCATAATCATTGATGACCCTGTTTCCAATACGTCTTGTCATTTTCAAAGATGTCTTCTCATAACTTACATTCCCACGTTTTTGACCTTACTTCTTGATCATTACTCCTACATACTAGGAGTAAAGCTAATTTATTTGACCGCCGTTGGATTAAATCAATGCCTGCCGCGTGTCCCTTGGTTTTTACCCAAAAGATTTAAAAGGGTTTCCGTTAAACCTTTAAATACTTGACCTTGCACTTTTATACACCTTTCACTCCTATTTCTTTATTCTCCTTCAAAAGAACAACTTCATTCCCTTCAAAACCTATTTTCTTAATCAAATTTCTCCATGGCTTCACCTTCAAATGTTCTTCATCCTGTTCTAAAGCTCCAAAATCCAACGCAATTAGGAGAACAAGAACACATACCAAACCCTAATATTGAAGAGGCGCGCGCTATCTACGCTTCTCAGGTAATCATCCCCTTTGAACTTTCTAGAAAACCTCTTGCTTTTATGGGTCCGTTACCAGGCGAAAACAATCCATCTATGAACAAATTCTTTCCTGCTTATTATAAAACTAGGCCCTTAGTTAGTAAGATTAAGATAGATGAAGATGGACATTCATCTCTAGGAGAACCTGATAATGCTGAAGAAGATTCAACTGCAACCCCTTTGGTCTTGACGAAAATTAGGTTAAACTATATGACCAACTTTGTGAAAGTGTTTAGGTCAATCCCGTTAGCCAAAGATCCTGAACTGTACTATGCCTGGTTAACGAAAGTAGAAGGAAAGAAGGAATCCTTCTGGAAAACATTAGGAATATATGATTTAATTCAATTATCCAAAACGGACTTAGAGTATAACCAACCCATGTTAGTAGCAGCGGTTCACTTCTGGGATGCTTCCCACAACACCTTCCACCTTCCATGTGGAATGGTTACCCCCACTCTTTTCGATATAGCTGCTATTACAGGACTTCGATCAACTGGGGAAACCTTTGACCCAAATGATATGGATACTGATACTATTAATTTCAATGAGGCAACAGTCACTTACACTGCATTCATTCAGAAGTACCATAACACAACGCAAGCAGAGGTCTCCGATGAGGAGCAAATTGCTTTTCTAGCACTGTGGCTCTCACGATGTGTTTTCTGCTCAAGGTCCATACAGGTTGCAAAGAGATATCTTTGTATGGCTAATCAGCTACATGCTGGAAAGAAACTCAACCTGAACCAGCTAATCCTAGGATTTCTTTATGAGAACCTTAGCGAAGCCGCGAACCTTACTAAAAACTACAAAAATGGAACTTTGCTTTTTGCTGGTCCTTTCTGGCTATTGCAGTTGTGGCTTAACGCTACTTTTGAAACTCATCTTCCCTTTCGAGGCATCGTCAATGAAGAAGATAATAAGATCAAAAATCGAACTGTAGAAGGAACCAGGTTGGCTGACCTAACTCCGAAAGAAGAGACTGTGAAACTCCGTGAACACTTCCTAGCATATATAATGATGTTCGCCCAGCGTAATCAATTCGATCCTTCCATGGCTCCGTTCGTACACAAAACAGTCGGTCCTGAGTGGTTCACTCGAAGGTTCCCATCAATATCTCAGGATCAACAAACTGAGTCTATGGAAATTTGGGAAGCCTTTCTTACTCCAAGGCTGTTTTATCACCGTCTTCGACCATCCAAAGGCCAATGTGTTCTTGTATGCTACCAACCAAATCTAGTCTCGAGACAATTTGGGTTGGTTCAAATAAAACCCAAATGTTTGTACGATAAAAGGAACCATATGTGTTTCCATACCTTGCATTTATCTGAAGAAGAGTGTGAATAAAAAATCAACAAATATGTTGGCGTTGCCAATCTCTCTCCTATTTCCTTCGAACCTGCTTTTTATTCTACACCAGATGTTCACCAATGGTGGACGGGTTATTACACCACACAAATCTTTGATGCCGATAGTCATACTCAAGAACTAACTACAGCTTTTGCTGATGTGCAGGATAGTCTTACTCTTAGACTTGACGCTTCTACTCCCTTAGCCGTAATCATCATTAAATGGTGACGTCACTTTCTTCAAAACGTTTCTTTGAGACGTGCGTGCATCAGTTTTCATGATTACTTCTCAACTTCCAAGGGCGGGAAACGGCGAAAGCCATAACTTCTCTTTTTGGAATACCAAACGCAGTCCAATCAATCATTAAAATTTAAACCGCCCCTTACTGCCCCAGGTCTATATAAGGGCTTAACATCACATTTATCTCTTCATTCTTGTTTTATCAACTTCCGTCTACAATTTCATTTTTCTTGCATTTCCTTAAACACAAACAACAGAAAAAGTATCCTTTTTTCCTCTAAGCTCTCTTTTCTGAAATGGCTGTACCTCGTTCTTATAACAACATCAGAGCTTGTATCAAAAAGGAGTTCAAAATTTCTAAGGAAGAACTTGAGGACAACTTCATCAGCCTCAATACTCTCTTTGCTAACCAAGAGCTGGATTTCTACTATGGCGAAATCCTGGAGGGTTCTGTTTACCCTAACATGCTAGCAGATTTCTGGATGTTTATGTCTCTACGCATAGATCCCGAAGGTAGAACCATGATAGTCTCTGAGGTTCGACATGCTCATCTTAGCATCACTCCTACCACCATTGCTAACTTGATGAAATGTAACAACTCTGGGGAGACTTTTGATGATAACTGCTTCAACATGACCACTCATCTTTTGTTGAGGACTCTCATGGACAATGATCCTTTCAGTGCCAAGGTTATAAGGATTTGGCATAAAATTCATGTGGGTAACTTCCATCCTCGGAAGCATGACGAAAATAGCATCATGGTCGAGGACTTAGAGTTCATTCTCTGTGGCCTTCGAGGGAAGAAAATTAACTTTCCCTTGATGATTTTCAAAGGGCTCGTTGAAGCCGTTTCTATGACTGTTGCCCGTCAAGGGAATGTGAAGTGTCTTCCATATGGGAGACTCCTCTCTTACATATTCCTAAAAAAGGGTATAGTGAGGAGGATGCGCACCTCTGGATCTATAGATATGTTCGAGGCAGAAAGCTTGCCTGTGCTGTCCTTAGAAGGACTAGATCAAAGGATCAATTAGCAAGTGTTTGCCCTAGGTTTTCATGTTTTCTTTTTTGTAATCTCAAATGTTCTTGGGTCACGTTCTTAGATCTCTTTTGTAATGCATGCACTTTTTCCTTTTAAATGACAAATATTTTGGTGTTTCTCTGTCTCTTTACTTTACCTATCATATATTTTGATTATAAAGCCCTTTTGGTAATGGTTTGACCATTTTGGCTTTCGTAGTACCTTGAATATCTATGTTTTTGCAATCTTTACTTCGTACATGCTTGGTTTATATCTCTTCAGACATTTCCCGTTTACTCTTAAGATCCTACGATCTTCTGCTAACTCTTCAATTTCGTAAGCATTATTCGAGAATACCTTTAAGATTCGAAAGGGTCCTTCCCAGTGTGGGGACCATTTACCAAGTGCCTGATTCTTTCGATCTATAGGTAAAATAACTTTCCAAACTAGGTCATTATTAATAAACGTTTTACCTTTCACCTTTTTGTTGTATGCTCTGGATACTCTTTCCTTTTGTCTTTTTATCATCTCCAACGCACGAAGTCTGTCTTCGTCCAGATCTACTAACTCATTCATCATTAACTCCCAGTATACGTTGGGAGGAATATCTACCTGTCTTTGTATCCTTACTGACTGCAGATATATCTCGATTGGGAGTACTGCGTCATGACCAAACGTCAGTTGGAAAGGCGTTGTATTTGTAGCTTCTTTTGGAGACGTTCGACAAGCCCAAAGTGCTTGGTCCAAAGTTTTATGCCAATTCTTGGGTTTCTTCCCCACATGTTTTTTGATAAGGCCAATTATTAGCTTGTTTGTTGCTTCAACTTGTCCATTTGCTTGAGCATAGTAAGGTGTAGAAGTAAATAATTTGAAACCTATTTCTTTGGCGAAGTCTTGCATTTTCCGCCCAGTAAAGACCGATCCTTGATCAGTAGTTACACTTTCTGGGATTCCAAATCTGTATATAATATGTTTCTGAATAAACTCAATCACGGCCTCTTGATCCACATTCGCCAGTGGTATTGCTTCGACCCATTTTGTGAAATAGTCTATTCCTACTAATATGTATCTTTGACCTTTAGACGACTTGGGGTGAATTTCTCCAATCAAATCTAGTGCCCATCCCCTAAAAGGCCAAGGTTTCACTATTGTACTTAATTCATTTGCTGGGGCGTGTTGGATACTTTCATGTTCTTGACATTCTTGACACCCTTTCGCAAACTCTATGCAGTCTTTTAACATGGAAGGCCAATACATTCCATAACGAAACAGAAGCCATTTCATTTTGTGTCCTGCTTGATGTGCACCACATGTTCCACTGTGTACATTCGAAAGAGCTAAATATGCTTCTGCTTCACCCAAGCATTTCAACAATACACCTTCAGGAGTTTTCTTAAACAATTCGTTTCCCATCAGGAAATATGACAGGGCTCTATACTTTACCTTCCTGTCTGTATCTGTCGAAGGATGTTTTAGATAGTTTATTATTGGACTCCTCCAATCTGTATCTGCCAACGAGTCTATGTTTAGTATTTCGAACTCTTCTTTGTTGGCGTAACATGATTTTGAATTCTCCAGATCACTTGGGGAAAGTTTAGTAGACATTGCTCTCCCTCTTACTTCAATTAATTCTTCTAACTTCTCTTTTGATACCTTGTATCCTGAAGCCAGCTGTGCCAAGTCATTTGCTTCTTGATTGTTGGTCCTTGAGACGTGTTTTAATTCCACATATTCGAATTTCTTGAGCAACCTATTTGCTATGACAAAGTACATGATCAAATTTTCTTTGATGCATTTGTATTCCTTTGTCAGTTGTTTAATGACCAATTCAGAGTCTCCTTTAATTTCGACTCTAGTTGCCCCCAATTCTAACAAAGCTTCAAGTCCAGCGATTAATGCTTCGTATTCAACTTCGTTGTTGGAGCATAAAGGGCCTTCGATTTTATACTTAAGCTTTGTTGGAATTCCATCAGGAGAAATTATTAGTATTCCAACTCCTGTTCCCTCTCTATGAGTCGAACCATCGAAATATAACTTCCAAGGATTTAGATCCACATACTGTTGATGACTCTCAATTACTGCATGGTCGACAATGAAATCTGACACAATTTTACCTTTCATCGCCTTGAGAGGCTGAAATATCAGTGAATATTCAGTAAGGGCTAAAGCCCATTTACCAATTCGACTATGCAATATTGGCTTAGATAACATATGTTTAATAACATCACAATGAGATGAAGCATAAACATCAACTGGCTTTATATAATACTTAAGTTTGATACAAGAGAAATACAAGCACATGCAGAGTTTTTCTATCGCGGTATATCTAGTCTCTGCATCATTGAGTACTCTACTTAAGTAATAAATGGCTCTTTCGATGCCATTTTCATCTTCTTGTGCCAACATGCTGCCTATTGTTTTATCTGAAGCTGAAATGTATAGGCACATGCGTTTCTTCCCATTTAGGGGAGATAGAATTGGTGGATGAATCAAGTATTGCTTGATTTTATCAAAAGCTTCTTGATGTTCAACACGCCATTCAAATTTTCCCTGCTTAAGTCGTAGTAGAGGTGTGAAAGCTTGCGTGCGTCCACTCAAATTAGAGATAAATCTCCTTAAGAAGTTTATCTTTCCCAATAAAGATTGCAGTTCTTTCTTCGTGGATGGAGACTTGGTTTCCATTATAGCTTTCGTCTTATTTTGGTTGATTTCTATCCCTTTCTTGTGGACTACGAAACCCAAGAAATCACCTGCCTGCACAAAGAAAGCACATTTGAGGGAATTCATCTTCAGGCCATGTTTCCTCATTCTTTCGAATGATTGGCCCAGATGATCGAGATTACTGATATCTGAGGTAGACTTTACTACAATGTCATCTATATATACTTGCATGAATGTTTCTATAAAGTCATGGAATATAGAATTCATTGCTCTTTGATAGGTTGCCCCGGCATTTTTTAAACCAAAAGGCATTACAACCCATTCGTAAGTACCTATTGCCCCTGGGCAACGAAATGTCGTTTTGGATACATCATCTTCTGCAATAAAGATCTGATTGTATCTAGAATATCCATTCAACATGCTCAAATACTCGAAGCCTGCGGCTGAGTCTACTAGCATTTCTGCCACAGGCATGGGATATTCATCTTTAGGAGTGGCTGCATTGAGATCACGAAAATCTATGCATACTCTTAATGAACCATTCTTTTTAATTTCAGGTACTATATTAGCAATCCATTCAACATACCTTGTAGTTTGGATGAACTTGCAACGTAGAAGCCTTTCGACCTCTACTTTAATCTTTGAATGAATATCCGGCGCGAATCTCTTGGGAGTCTGCTTTATAGGTTTCTTCCCTTCTTTTATTGGTAATTTTAGTTCGACCAAATCTCTTCCTAGCCCAGGCATCTCATCGTAATCCCAAGCAAAACAATCTTTGTTTTCTTTTAACATTTTGATGACCGTCGCTTTTAGTGCTGGTTTTAGTTTCGCGCTGATGTACGTTATCCTCTTTTGACCTTCGTCTCCCAGATTTACTTCTTCGAGTGGATCTTGGGCTAACATCTTTATGTTTGATGCCATTGGGTCCTTTTCGAATCCCAGAGGCTCTTCATCGTAAATTGCGTCTAACCTCTGACTCGATTCCTCTCCTATAATCTCTTCGACTTGAACCGGATCTCCAAAGGATTTAGAACTCGTATGTATCTCTGGATCTGTCACTTCTTTTTTGGTTAGAACTGTGTTAATCATTACATTTGATAATTCGGCTTCGAGAGCCTCCTTTCTTTTGTTCTCGGCTACGTAAGCCGAAATCTTTTCGAAGAAGGAGGACTCATACATTATTAATGTCATCGTCCCAGCCTGTTGGCCGTATTGGTGGATAATTCTCCAATGGTGCTGTATCTGTTGGGCCATCCATGATCTCTCTGTCCCACTGGAATCCATTTGGGTGTAGAGTTAAATAGTACAACGCATTCTTATTTGGGGTATACATCTCCTCTGCAGCATGACAAGGACCTATGTTTTCCAAGTTTCTATCGAAGTTAGTTTTATTAACTTGGTTAACTTCCGCCATATAGTAACTCTGATCCCCTTCGATATTCTCTACTATACCATCTTCTCTCCAAATGGTTACCCTCTGATGCATTGTTGAAGGCACAGCTGCAACTCCATGGATCCACTATCTCCCAAGAAAAAGGTTGTAGTTTGCTTTTGCTGGTATAACCATAAACATGGTTGGCCTCGTGACTGATCCCACGGTTAAATTCACCTGAACAACTCCTAATGTTTGTCCTATCTTGCCTTCGTAGTTAGATAAAACCATGTTGTGTGGCCTTATATCAGTATCGAACATACCAATTCTTTTCAGCATGTATTGGGGCATTAGGTTCACTGCTGCCCCCCCCCCATCGACTAAGACTTTATTAATGCCAACATTTTCAATTTTAGCCCTTATATAGAGTGGTTTCAAGTGATTTCGCATACCTTCATCGGGCCTCTCGAAGAAAGCGTTATGTTCTTCAATTGCACCATTATTCAACACATAGTAACACACAGGTCTGTGTTTCGCCATTTCTTCGTTATCAGCCTCTTCGCAGTCTTCAACTTCAGTTTCCTGATTAAACTCATGAGGGAGCACAGACACAACGTTGCAGTTGAGGTTTATAGATGACACCCCATCAGAATCGAAATCATTTGTCATTCTTTCTTATTCTTTCCAAGAACTGGAATGCATCTTTTCTTCTTCATCCAAGATCTTTTCAGCTTCGAATAGTCTACGTTCCACTGGAGGTTTGCTTGATTTTGCCCCCTGATGTGGGACTTGGTTGCTACTAGACTCTCCAGCTTCTCTTGGCCTATATTCCCTTTGAGCTTTTTTCATTCTCTGGTGCCTTCTCCACTGGGATCGGGACATAGGATTTTTTCCTTTGTAATTCTCCAATCGATACATCTCTCGATTTGGTTTTTTGAATTGCTTCCTATATGCCATTGCAGTCCTTCCTCCTTGGTCCCAACTTCGCCATTTGTTGGTTCTTGCACCAGCTTGCACCCATCTGTCCCTGGGTACATCCGCAGGAACTTTGAATGTTACCCTTCGAGCTCTAGGATGTGGGCTATCAGGTCTTTTCGTTGGGGTCCATATGTCGAAACCGTATAGGTTAGGACGCAATCCCTGAGTTTCTCGACCCATGTAGCAGTGCACACGTTCGAATGATCGTGCAGCATTTCATCATAGACTGCCCCACATCTGGGACAGAGTGCAACTTCAGTGTTTTCCCTGTGACATCTGACCAAAAATCCCACTAAGCTTTCCTCCATCTTTGGGTACACTTGTAGCAGAGGGTTTGGTTCTCTCCCAGGGTGTTCCCATCTTTCGCGTCGAGCCCTTTCGAATTTAGCTTCGACCCTTCGATTCAGCATGATCGAACATCTTGGACACATCCATTGTTTTCCGCCATTCCTTTCATGGCAATTCCAGAGGTAGTCCTTGAGGCTTTCTCCTTTTGGAGGAATTTCAATGCCCCCCTTTTGCCTTGCCAACCATGTCTCCAATTCGCCAAATTCAGACACTGGACGTCTGGCGCTGACCATGTTAACAACTGCTGGAGGAACTTCAGAGATCTGGATTTTCTGGAGCCTCACCCTGAGGTCTTCAGTGGCCTTGCTGTTCTCTCCCCTCGAACCTTCAGTTATCTCTGTCTTGGAAGATTCTTCAACATCAGTATTGAAGATTGCATCATCATTTAGGCTTTCAGTAGCCTGCTCTCCATTGAACACCGTTTTAGTTTCCGTAACTTCGACTTCAGATGCCTCTACCATGTTGATATCCAATGGCTCACAGAGGCTAGCGTCAGCAATGTTCAGAGGATTTGTGTCGACCCTCATGTGGCTCTTGGTCTTGTCAGCAAATTTCAACCTCCCATCTTTGATAGCATTTTGAATTAAATCCCTGAAAAGAAAACATTGTGAGGTTTTATGGCCCAAAAAACCATGATATTTACAAAAACCTCTCTTCTTCCGTTGTTCTAACGGAGGAATTTTGGAATTTGGAGGCAGTATCATTTGGCCATCTTTTACTAGTAAATCAAATATTTCATCACACTTGGTGACGTCGAATGTGTAAATTTTCTTAGGGAATCTATCGTTCTTATCGGTTTCTACTGGGTTTTTTCCATTTGCAGGGTTGAGTAGTTTGCAGGCATAAGGTGGCGCTTCCTTCAGTTCAGCCAAGTCTATTTCGACTTCTCCAGGGTTGTATGAGTCGTTAAAAGACTCATCATCAGCGTCCTCGCTTCGACGTACGCTACCCTTTCCTTTTTTTAGCTTTTATTTGCCTTAGCCTTTTCGGCCTTCAAGCGTTCGACTTGTCGAACCCTATCTGCCAACTGGGCCATATCCCTAAGGTATTGAGTATCTAGTTTCTTCCTAATTGAATAATCTAGACCACCCGCAGCCATTTCGACTAGTTCATGCTCTGGGACTGTTGTGAAACACCTTGATTTCAACAGTCAGAACCTATTTAAGTAATCATCAATTGGTTCTGTATACTTACTCTTAATGCTGGCCAATTCTTTCAGACTTATCTTTGTTTGACCCATGTAGAATTGTTCATGGAAAAACCTTTCTAAGTGTGCCCAAGCATCTATCGAATTTGGTGGCAAAGTAGTGAACCAAATGAAAGCATTCTTTGTTAGCGAACTAGGGAAATATTTGATCCTTAAATCCTCGTTCCCTGCTAAGTCTCCTGCCTCTGTCAAGTATCTGGCGATATGTTCTACAGTTGACTCGCTAGTTTCGCCTGAAAACTTTGTGAACTTGGGTACTTTAGTGCCTCTAGGCAACTCTGTTTGCATGATATAATCTGATATGGGGGATGTATAATTTGGACGTCGAAGTCCAGTACTAAGGCCGTTATTGGCCATAACCCTTTCTATCATGGCAGTTAGGTTATTTTCTGTAGCCAGATTTTCTCTTCTGACTCTCTGGACGATTTCATCTGGATGTTCATTCCTACCCACAATCCTTAATCTGGGTCGATCTTCTTTCGTTTCCTGTCGAACGGGGACAGTTCTTTGATCGAAGCCTCTAAGTTTATTACTTGAGTCCCTTCGATCGTTTCTGTTCTCTGTGGGGCACCTACATTCTTAGTGGTTGTCCTAGACAGGGGAACCACATCTTGTATACGTTCCAAAATGGGCCTCTCTTCTTGATTCAAAGGCTGCTTGTCTTTTCGTCTAGGTGGTGGAACTCCCATGAAATCTGCCATTCGATTCATTTGAGATGATATCTTTTGGAAAATCTCCACGTTTTCCCGATTCGTACTAGTGATATTTGTTGCTAGTGGATTCAAAATTGAAGCCAATTCTTTGGCCAAGACCCCTAACATATCATGGTTGTTTGCATCCATTTCTTGCCGGAATGCTGCTTGATTATTTGTGGTAAAATTGGGTATTTGGGCAGAAAAGCCAGTATTGTGTGCACTTCGACCCACTGAACTAACATTTGGCGAAAACGTCGCATTGTTAGTTGTAGCATATGTAGGTCCTGCCCCTCGTACGCCTGTTCCAAACGGGTATGGCATTCCGTATGGGTAATTTGGCCTCCATTCAAAAGCAGAGTTCGACCCCTGGTTAAATAAGTTATTTGCAGCATTTGTCGAGGAAAGTAGCATCTCCTCCGCGCTTGTGGATGAAGGTGCGGTGGTCGACACTAAAACTGGAATAGTCCCTGATGGTCCTGCATTATTCTCAGGGATAGCCTGGGAATTATCTGCAGGTCTCGATCCATTTGGACCCGGTATATCCCGTGCTCCTTCAGTAGAAGTCGAATTTGCCGCTCCTGATCCTGAGCCTTGTGGGGGATCTTGATCTCCCCCTGCACTGGTCGTAACGGCCATTTTCTTGTTGTACCTTCGTTTGGGAATCGGTTGTGCATTGTTCGTTAACTTACCGTTCCTAAGGTTCATACAATGTCTTGATATTGTCTAGACAAAAATAAAACAATTGATTAAAAACAATCTGCTTGAAACTGTCCCACTGGGCGTGCCAATTTGTTTACGGTGATTTCCGGTAAACAACCGCTAGTTTTCCAAACTATAATAAATATGATTTGGTTACTCGCAGGATCGACTAGATTGATCCTAGGACATAGTCAAAAAGATTGTTATTGATGGTCATTCGAACCATATCTATGATTCATCTTGTCAATAAGAATTACTTCGAACGAAACAAATAAAATTAGCAATCACTTCGTTATACACGTGAGTATAACTTCAGCGAAAGGTAAGTCAAGATAAAATATGAGACGCAACTGTAAAAAGTGCAAAAATCTTAAAGTGCAGAAATGTTAAATACTTCAAAAATAAATGACATGAAAATGATGAGTACAAAAATGTAAATGGCAAGAAGTAAACGAAATGCAATAATATTGAAAGATACTTGAAAATAAAGGGAAAATACACATGTATTAAAAGGGTGGTGTCATACGTACATTTCTCAACGAACTCTTTCTCTTTAACACTTGATACTTGAGTAATATGTGAGTGATTTGTACAAAATGAACACCCGGAATCCTAATATTAAGACCCTTATTTATACTAGTTTCGACCTTAACGGTCCTACGCTAATCTAATGCCACGTTTCTCATAAGAACCTCAGGAATGCCATCTGTCTTTAGACAGTTACGAAACCGTCTTCGAATTTCAAATCCTCCCTCCTAAGTCCTTCTTCGACGCGTGGCAGTGTATTTAACATTAAAACACTACAAAAGCACGCTAAGTGTCAATACTTAACATATTTCATGAAATCTGTCTAAGTCTTCGAAGACGTATACTCCTACTAGCTTCAGCATTTACTATCTTCGTTATAACTTAGAAATCTTCATTCTCGAAGCATGGCCATCAGGAGCCATTTTTATCTTCAAAGATGGTCATCGGCAACCATCCTTCCTTCGAGTTTTTATCCTTCGAAGGACCATGTTTGCAAATAGAAATCTTCAGCTAACAGGTGTATACCGAGAAATTGGTACACTTTAGGTCTTTGTGTGGTTCCATTAAGACTTTTTGTCATTACGTCGAATCCACCATTCTTGACAAAGTAAGAGAAAAAATCGTGTGCGCTTGGACAAATCGAGTTAGACATCTTGGTTGCACCACGACTAACCGAGTTGAATCCGCCCATGCGATCTTCAAGAGGTGGTTGGGTGATAGCAAGAGAGATTTATGTCGGGGATGGGACACCGTGAACCAAATGCTTGAAAATCAACACAATGAAATTCAAACATCGTTCGGTCTGAGCAAGACGGTTATGGAACACCGGTATAAGGGCCAGATTTTATTCTCCCAATTGATTTACAACATATCTCGAACGGCCTTGAATTTTTTGTTTCATGAAGCAAAGCGGTCGGAGACCACGAGGTCGGATAGTTCTTTATGTGGGTGTACCATTAGAAATACATACGGCCTTCCATGTGCTTGTATACCGGGTCAGATAGTTCTTTATGTGTGTCTATTTGACGAGGGTTGGACTAAGTGAGACTTTCTTTCCACTTCATAGTCGACCGCCGTTGGACGCGTCGATCCGCATCATATGCATCGGGTATCTACAATCGCGGCACTTCATCCAAGTGTTTTTGAAACCGGGGTGTCTTATACCGGCTACTTCTTGTCAATGGGTGGCACATCGTTCAAATGCGGCGGAGACTTGGCCGGATCCGTTCGTTTCAAGAATGGCGGAATTTGAAGAAATGATTTGCCAAGAGCGCGAGCAAAATAGAGAGAGATCGAAGAACGTACCTATTTTGGACTTAGGATCCACCGATTGGTTCGGTGAATTTTAGTTTGTTCCGGATCGTTTTTTGTTTGTAATGACCATTTTTGTATGTATTGTTGTTTATCATGTAAAATCGGACCGATTCAATACATTATATAATATAAGTACGTTTTATGTCATTATTGTCTAATTTATGTCTATTTTGAATTCCTTTTGCAATTTATACACAAAACACTAAGCAATCTACAAAATGCAAAATTTATGTCTGTTTCTGCATAATTCGAAAATGATCTTCCGAAATATACTAGTCTGCCTCCAATTTTTGGAAGTTCATTTCCGAAAAGTCCACTGAATGCAAGATAAGGTTTGTTGGGCCATTATTACTCCAATAAGTCTATAAATACAACACACTCTTCTTCATCCTCTTCACACCTAGAAACACAAATGACACAAACCTACCCCCACCTAGCATTCGTCTACTTCACCACCGGCTACCCGATACCGTTCCAATTTTGCTTCTCGCGCGACACGCCGTTTGTGGAGTTGATAACGTCGCTCCACAAGCTATTGCAATATCCCGAAATTGAATTCACACCTTTTGAGATCAAGAACGACGAAGATCAAGAACGACAAAGATTTAGCGGTTATGTGGACAACGTTCGACCGATTTTCTTCGAAGGGTCCGATCGAATTGGACGCGAAACTTCAAAGATCGGGGGCTGACGTTATCAAAATGTTGACTCATCCTCACCTACCCGTGTTTAACAATATGTAACTTTAATCTTATGTAATGTGATCGATGTAATCTTCATCCGATTAAATAAAGCGAATCGTTCTTGTTTGTTATTTTTCTTCTGTCCAAACCTTATTTCGGAAGTGCATTTCCGAATTCCTCCAAGGGGGGTGAATTCGGAGATGAACTTCCGAATTCACCAATTTTCTGAAAATTAACCTTATTTCGGAGATGCATCTCCGAAATCAATATTTTTCATTAAAATATTCACCTTTTCAGAGATTCATTTCCGAAAACACCTTTTTTCCAATAAAAGTACGTTTTTGGAAATGAACTTCCGAAACAAGGGGTATTTTCGTAAATTCGCCAGAGTTGACCAAGAAGGTTAGGAGGTGGGTAAAGAAATTTTCTATTTTAATGATACTTGATGTTTTAGATTTTGAAGTTTTATTTGTTGGTACAATATTTTAAAATTTGATGGTACTATAATATTTTAAATATGATGGTACATCTATAATGTATGTGAGGATAGTGAAAATATTTTGCTACGTGATTTCAATGTGATGGTGCTATAATGTAGAATTGAATATATGGGACTAACATGATCCAATTCAAATTTGTAAAAGATTAACAAAGGATTTTTTTTATATGAATCAAAATGTATTAAGTATTAGTAATAATTAAAAAATAAAAAAAATTGATATAATGGTAATTTTTAAATTAAAACATAAAAAATACATTTGTTTGATTCAAAACTTGTTAGATGCAAATTTGTTATTTTTTTAAATAGCAATTTTTATTTTTAATTAATTTGAACTCCAATTTTTGTGAGGGACTAAGAATGTCTATTATAAGATGCTAAAAACTAAAACAAAAATTTAGGAGTGATTTTTCGATAATATATTTTTATAGGGGTGTCACTTTGTTGGTGCTTCTTGTAAAAGCCCTATTTTAGTTTTTCTACAAATCTAAAAGAAAATAAATGCAAAATGTTTTATTGTACTCTTTTACCAAAATAGCACCACGTGATAGAACTTAGAAACATTACCCTTACTCTAACCATAAAATAATCTCACCATCACCTTCACCAAAAATTCATCTCTTTATTGAACTAAGAAACATTCTTCACTCTGTCAAATTCAACCACCATTCACAAACTCAAAACTCATAATGCCTAATTTTAGTGTATTGTTGGTTTCTTTTAGATTTAGTTTTAAATGTGTGTAAGGAGAAACGAGGTTTCATCTGTTTGTGAAGAAAACAAGCAGAAAAGAAAGAGAAGAGCAAATTATTGTGAAGGTGAGAATATATATTCTCTAAATTAAAATATATAGAAACAAAAAGTAAAGAGAATAAGAATAGAAAATCACACACGTAAAATTTTTACTAGTTCACCATGTTATCCAAAACTAGTCAAGCTTGGTTGTAAGTGTTTAACTTTTCTAAAAAAAAATAATGAGTAAGAGCACATGTTTCTAGGTGTTTGTTCTCTGATAATATGAAAATGATTTGCAAAGCTTACAAAAAATTAAAAAAAATAAGGTTGCAATGATTCAAAAATTGTACAATAATTGGGTAACATTCTATTCCTAGATGGTCAAACAACTTTATAAGGTCGGCCCAGTCCAAAGATATGGTCATTGAAGATGACAAGAAAATGTAATCTTGTTAAGGAGCTTCACACGAAAGAAGTATTGTTTTTGTTAAATTATAATTCTTTGTGTCGAAAAGATTTAATTTTGTGTTGAAGTGTGTAACAGTTTGTTATACATAAATTTGTTTTAGATCTTGTTGATAATCAAGTGAGTATGATAATAGTCCCACATTGGAAATGTGTGTAGTGACTTGAGCATATATAAGTGAGAGAACCCACTCACCTATCACCTTAAGGTTTTAGGTGGAGAAGTGGTGTGTCTCCCACAAAGGTGTGTTGCTCAAATGGAATGTCCCTAAATTAACAATGCTCCCGACTCGACTCTCCCCCGATGTTGCGCTAACAATGGTATCATGAGCCTTTGGTTCGAGAAAAACGGGAGAATCAACAGATACATGTAACCAAACCAAATTGGGGGGGAGTGTAGGGGTGTGCATGGATCAATAACCAAACCAAATTGAACCATATATATGGTTTGGTTTGGATCTTAAAACGATTTTAAACTGGTTCTCTCAAAACCAGTTTTTATTTTCTTTTAAAAAAACCAATTTTAAAACCAATTTTATAAAATAAACCAGTTTTAAAAAATAGCCAATTTTTTATGACATGTTTTGATACTGGGAAATTAAACGTTTTAAAGCCAACCAACGGATAAATGTTTATTTGTAAATTCTCTTATAATGATGGTGATGCCAAATATGATTCTTATGTTGTTTATGTTAAGCATATACTGCTTGAGAGATAATATTGAAGCCTATCATTTCATTTCTGTTATGGTATGGCTGAGTGCAATATCTTGTACGAACTATTCTTCAAAGTTGTAAAAATAACCGGTTTTTAAAAATAACGAGTTTTTAAAAATAATCCGTTTAAAAATCAATTTTATATCATTTTCAAATAGCATTAAGACTAAACATAAAAAGACCATTATAAGAGCAAATACTTGTTTATAAGAGCAATTTCTGTTTAACAGATAAAGTGGAAAAGTGTATGGCATTTCATTAGAGACGGTAGGTGGAGGGGTTGAAACCGTATTCTCGGATGTTGCATAACTTCCATTAGTCATCTTGAATCTGTTAAAAAGACCAAACAGAACAACAATTATTAGAATGAATTATTATAATCAGTACTAAGAGTTAGAAGTATATTATATTCAAAGCATGAAAAATTATACTAAAAGCAAAACTACCTAATTTTACCCTGAAAAATTATACTAAAAGCAAAACCACCTAATTTTACCCTAAAAATAGAAGCTTTACATATTAGGTAAATATTGGTCTTTGAGTTAGTGTTCATGATTTGGTTCAGCAAGTGATTGTCAAAATCAGAGAGTATTCACATTGGAACTTTCACTATACAAAGGTAGGGCGCTAGGCTAAGGCTAATATGTCAATGGCAGATTAGGAAGCCATACTGGGTAGAGAGACCAGCACTAATTATCCACTAGTTAATTTCTTAATGGTTGCGTTATTCCTCTCTGTTCTCTCTGAAATGTCATAAAATAGGAGTTATGGACTTAGAAGCATATAAAATGTAAAGAAAATTCAAAAGTCCACCATGGTGAAAAGAAAAGGCAACAAACCAGATTCAAACTATCAAAATGAAAAGAGTTACAGTAGTCAATAAATTTTACTGTTAGTTCAACTATGACACTTTTAGTAGTTTTTGCATTCATAGTAGTATACAACCACAACTATTTTCTATATTTCTTAATCATATACCATCATGACAAATAGAATTTGAATTGATTTTAGCATCATAATATGACTCTGACCGATAACCCGATTTCGTAAACTATTAAGCTTGATGAGTTTGAGAGATTGTTTTTCCAAAGGAAAGATAATAAAAGTGGTGATAACATAGCTGTTGAAACTGAATATAGTTTAGACCATTTCTCTTCACAAACAACCGGAATTGTTAATCTCCTTGGCAAGTAAACAGGCATATCCAAAACACAAAGTAAATTTCTAGAGATTGAATATTTTTCATAGCTACAATTCTCCTCAATTTTAATCTCATTGATCATTCCTTTTTCCATAAAACCAAGTAGAGGAACACCTAAATATTATACAAATACTATTCGTGGAATGTATATTACTTAAAATTGATCTTATTATTTATCTAGTTATTTAACAGGTGATTTCTAGCAGTGACCGCTACAATGAGAAGAGTAAGACCGAAACAGAAATGAGCCATAACAGCAGAGACCAAAATCTAAGCAAACTCTACCTGAGTTTTTGACAAATTTGATTTAACAATCTACCTTATACCTTAAGGAAAGAACATGACCATAATATATGATTGAAATCTATCTAAGATACAATTTCATATATTCACCAAACAGAATCAACCAATTTTACAACACAGACCAGTTCAACACATAACTCAGATTTGGAGTTTATAATATGTTTACCTTAGTATCAATGAAAAATGTAGAGTGAAAATGTTGGAAGAGCTTTCTTTTGAACCTGAAATTTCATCGATTTTGTGGTTAATTAGATAAACCCATAACTAAAAAGCTTCTACTTTGTGAAAACCAAAACTTCTAAGTAGAATTTAACTTGAAGCTGGATGTGAGAAGAAAGCTTGTGGAGACGTTGTTGAAGGAGGAATTTGTTGGATTCGAAGAACGATTTTGCCAATATCACAACTATTTTGACAAACCCGTGGTTGTGATTTGGAGAATTACAATACAAATGAGGAATAGGGTTTGAAATTTGAATAATGACGAAGAAGAGACGAAGAAGATTGGGATTAGGGTTTTTTATTCTTCATTTCTTGCGGCGTATGTTTCTGAAAGTTGGGAGGATAGTATGTGGAAACCATTACTTGAACCGGTTTGGAATAATGAGTACCGGTTATTTTTTAATTTGATAAATGGGCCCCCAGTTAATAAACATAACTTTGGGTTGGGTTTTTAAATTTGGATTTATTTGGATTGTAATTTGGTTCGTGTTTACCGGTTATTTTGCACACCCCTAGGGGAGTGTTGAGAATCAAGTGTGAGTATGGATAATAGTCTCAAAATGGAAATGTGTGTGGTGACTTGAGCATACATAAGTGGGAGAATCCACTCACCTTTCACTTTAAGGTTTTAGGTGGAGAAGTGGTGTGTCTCCCACAAAGGTGTGTTGCTCAAATGGAATGTCCCTAAATTAACAATGCTCCCGACTCGACTCTCCCCCGATGTTGCGCTAACAGTTTTGATCATAGCAGTTGGGCAAGTAATATAAATGACAGGAGGTCTATTTTGGGCTATTTAACTTTTGTTGGTGGAAATTTAGTTACATGGAGAAGTAAAAAACAAACTCTTGTAGCTATAGGAGCAGTGCAGAGGCTGAATTTCGCTTAGTGACTTATGGTTTTTGTGAAGTATTATGGATTAAAAAATTCACAGAGGAATTAAAGGTCTCTAGACCAACACCAATTAAAGTCTACTGTGATAATAATGCAGCTATTTCCATTGCCCATAATTCTTTCCTACACGACAGAACAAAACATGTTGAAGTGGACAAGCACTTCATTAAAGAAAAAATTGACAGCGGTGAAATATGCATGTCATGTGTACCTACCACAAGTCAAGTATCAAATGTTCTCACAAATAGTCTTCCAAAAAGACAATTTGATGACATGGTAAGCAAGCTTGCAATGAATGACATATTCATGCCAACTTGAGGGGAAGTGTTGGAAGTTATTAGAGAGATAAGTATAGAGTAACAGATTATGTGTTATAGAGCTCAACATAATATTCATTGCAAATAATAATTAGTAATTAGCTATTAAGAATTAGTAATTAGTTGTCTTCTACCATATTTAGAATTAGCATTTAAAGGGAGAATAATTGCTCTAATTCTCAGGCCAGAATTAGGATTATTGATTTGTCCTTGTATTCTATAAATACCTTTCATATATTACTTACTGATATGTCAAATAAATACATATTGTTTGTTTCTTTAGTTATTGTATCCTCCTTCCTTGTCCATAGTACTATAACATATCTTTCTTGGAGCTCATCCAAAAATAGAACAAGGTGTCTGCTCTGATGTTGTAATTCTGAAACTAACAAATAGAAGTCAAAATAGATGTTAAGACATCGTTTGCTGACATAAAACTTGTAATTATGATAGTATTAGTTCAAAGCTAAACAACCCCAGTTTACAATCTATCGCTTAATTACTACCTTGTGCAACTTCTACCTAAGACACCCCTAGATATGAGATCCCTCTCTCACTTCCCACAATCACACCTATGTGGTTGTTAACAACAAAAACAATTGATAGAAGACATACTTCCAATTACACATATTACACTTTTTTTTAAAAGCTCATGAGTGAATTACAATGAACAACGAATAATCAATCAAACTCTATGCATCAAAACATATATGAGTGACAAAAACAAAAAGAATACTCTAAAAAGACTCCCAAGACCCTAAGACTCTTGCAATAATAATTCTCCTTATTTTCTTCGTATTCTCCTTAGGTTAAGTCTTCTCCTTTGATAAGCCAGTACAACCATTGGGATTGGATATTCAATCTGGCTATAACTTTCTGTAAATCAAATCATATCAAATCTAATTAAATCTTCAAATACAAGGTAAAAGGTTTTAACATCAATCAAGCAAATCAAATAATCTGATATCTCTTTAGCTTTGATACAAATCTTCATAGAATCCAATCTTCAGTGTGTTGCTAGATCCAAAAGTAACAAAACAAATCTTCTGGAACATTTATAACTGATCTTCCAGAATTAGAAACATCACAGGCTACAATTTTGTAGCAATATGTTTACGAAATCTTGTTGAACATCTTGTTTTACCAAAATGCAACCAACAAACTAACTCTTAACATAAGTTGTCCCCTCTTGGGGGCTAGTAAAGATATAACACTACATTGTTGTTTTTGTTGTTGTTGTTGTTGTTGTTCTTCTTCTTCTTCTTATTCTTCTTCTTCTTCTTCTTCTTCTTCTTCTTCTAATTATTATTCTCGATCTTGTTGTTTTTGGTGTTGTTGTTCTTGTTCTTGTTGTTATGTTATAAATATTTAATATTCTATATTGTAATGGAAGTTCTCAATGTAGTCAGCCAAAGCATGTGGAAAAAATGAAAGAGAGGGTTGACTGACTTTTCACCATAGTTGAAACTTTTAACCATGGTTAAAAGTGGGTTGACTATATTTTCACCATAGTTGGAAGTTCCACTCGTGGTGAAAAGTAGGCCGACTAAATTTCACCACAGTTAGAACTTCTAATAATGGTGAAAAGTAGTGCGCTATCTAATTTTTCACCACAGACCTTATTATATGATAAAAGGTAGCACACTTACTACCAAACTCTTAATTTCTATGGACCACCATCTATGATAGAACTCTTCTCCTGACCATGGTGATATATAACTTTTATAATAGTGTAAGACACAATATTTTAGGCTTTAAATTTAGATAAACAAAAAACAAATTTTTCAACCTAGAAATTAAAGGTTAAAATATCCGAGAGTATTGTTGAAAATATATTTTGAAATGCACACGTTTTTATTTAAAATTGTTGATTTATAAATAATAAAAATTCGTTCACATTAATACATAAATATAATTAAGGTTGTCTTCAAGGATTGAATTCTAGACCAAGAGTTAACATCCAAAATAACTCTAAAACCAAGAGAGAATAAGACGATTTAAGTAATACTCTTTATTGTCTTACCATCCTTTTATTGTAGAAAACCATAATTTCTAAGTTCATGAAACTAAGGTACTTGTACAATAATTAAATGACAGCTTATGGAATATTATTTAATTGGGTCTTGCTAACCAATGTCTAGGGAGCCAGAAATTTTAGGGAGTCTGGGCAAAAAGTTTACACCTTGTTTTTACTAATTATACATCATGTCTCTACTAATTTTGCTTTTGATTTTATCTGTCTCTTAATTTTGTCCAAAAATTTCACACCATATTTTTACTGATTGTGTCCTTAATTTTGCCTCTGGTATTGTCTAAAAATCAACTATTAAGTGGGGAGTATACAACGAAAGAAGGGGTTGAGCACGGACGTTCCGGATTCACTGGGCTGTAGCTCCGCCCAAGATTTCGAGTACCTTGCATTTTCTAACTTGTACTCTAAAAAAAAGATGATAAGGAAATAAAGAGTATTCCAATTGTCTTTAGTTTTTGTTAGATCTATTTATGATGAAAAATTGTAAATGTTCAATTGTTAATGTGTGTGCCCTTGAGGAAACTAAAAAACTCTAAAAATTCAAATAGTTTTTTTTCCACTTTAGTTTTTACATTGGTTTATTATAATATCTATAATTAAGTTGAAATTTTAAATTATTATGCATTTATTTTATTTTATAACTATAAATTTACTTATACATTAATTTTAATATTATTTTTTATTAAAGATAATTTATTCAATAAAAAATAAAATAAAAAATGAGGGACATAAAATATAATCCCTCAAAAGCTAACAAATAATAGTTAGACATTTTCAACTTATTTCTTAAAAAAAAATTCAAAAATTTTAATGTTATTTATTATATGGAAAACTTAGATAATTTTTCATATTGACAAATTAATTTTGCTTGTACTCTCTAATTTGACCATAGTAAAACTCATCATTTCCATACATTTCAATTTGTATTACTCTTACCTTTTAATTAAATTTAAACGCCCATGATTTCTTGTTTGATTTTATAATATATAGAAAATTATAATGTCGCTATAAAATTATAATAGAAAAGAAGTAAAAAAAATTATAAAATTAGGGAAGGTCTAATCAATTATAAATATTTTAAAGCATAAATTGCAAGAAGACTAAAAAATGAAAATGGTATCATTCAAGAAAAAAAAGACTAAGAAGATAATTACCTGAGTGGAGTTTCATCAACAATATAAAACTCTTATTATTATAATATTTAATAATAATGATTAAATATGTATATCTTGAAGCACCGACCGTCAAAGACAAATAGGGAAAAGATGAAACACTAACTGTTAAAGACAAAGAGAGGAAAGATGAAACACCAGTTGGCATAGACTGTAGCATAATTAATTTTTTAATTTTTTTTTTGTTATAATTCATATATAATTAATTGGGTTGGGATTGTATGGACCATTGGATACTCATCTATTTTAGTTTTCACACTCTAATTTTTATTAATTTTGCCCCTAATTTTGTATGGAATTCAACTATTAAATTGGGGAAACTACAAAGAAAATAGGGGTTGAGCCCGGGCGCGTGCCCGGGCTCGCCGGGCTATAGAACCTCCACTGCCAATGTCCTCAGGGAAATGGTTAAACATTTCTAAAAAAGAAAATATTTTATAAAAATTTTAATACTTCAATTTTCAAGACATTAAATACACAAATTACCGAGATAAAGTTACTATTTTAAAGTTTTAACCATTACCCTAAGGGCACTGATTAGCATTTCCCTATTTAATTAGGTATATTATGAAGGATAGAAAAACACTTAAAAAGGGGGAGTTTGAATAAGTGTAGCTTTAAAACTTGTAAGATAAAAACAATTTGAACAATGATTTTTATCCTGGTTCGTTGTTAACTAAACTACTCCAGTCCACCCCCTTGAAGTGATTTACCTCACCTGAGGATTTAATCCACTAATCACACTTGATTACAATGGTTTTCCACTTAGACAACTGATAAGTCTTCTAGAGTATCTTGATCACAACCTGATCACTCTAGGAACAAACTGCTTAGACAACTTCTAAGACTTGCTAGAGTATACTGATCAACAACCTGATAACTCTAGTCCTTTACAAATTAATGTAAACAAATTCTAAGAGTATTACAATGCTTCTGAAAAGCTATAATCACAACTGTGATATTTCTCTTAAATTTTAAGCTTAATCTCACTAATATATTACAACAGCAATGTAGTGAGCTTGATGATGAAGTTTGAGAGCTTTTGAATTTGACAGCGTTTCTGTATTATGCACAAGTATCGTTTGAGCTTCTCATCAGAACTTCATATATATAGGCACTGGAGAAGATGACCGTTGGGAGCATTTAATGCTTTGCGTAATCCGTACAACATTGCATTTAATGTTTCACTCTTTTGTCAACTACCTCGAGCCTTGTTTCCACTGTGTCTACTGACGTTGCCTTTAATAGCTTCTAATGTTCCTTTTTCCAGTCAGCGTAGCCTGCCATCTAGTACTTGCTTCTGATTTGATGTTTGTGTAAACAACGTTTGAATATCATCAGAGTCAAACAGCTTGGTGCAGAGCATCTTCTTGTCTTCTGACCTTGAAGTGCTTCTAAGCGTGATACCATGAGAACTTCAGTGCTTCTGCTTCTGATCTCAAGTTCTTCTAATGCTTCCATAGACCCATGTTCTGATTTTGCTTGACCATCTTCTGATGTCTTGCCAGACCATGTTCTGATGTTGCATGCTGAACCTTCTGAGTCAGTGCTTCTTGCGCTGATTTTGTGCATACTCTTTGTATAATTCCTGAAACGGAAATTGCATAGTATTAGAGTACCACATCATCTCATACAAAATTCATATCCTTGTTATCATCAAAACTAAGAATATTGATCAGAACAAATCTTGTTCTAACAATCTCCCCCTTTTTGATGATGACAAAAACATACATAAATGATATGAATTTGCGATCAGAAAGGATAGACGGCTAAAGACAAATACACAGCTATAGCATAAGCATATAGACAATGTGTGAATATGTCTCCCCCGGAGATTAACAATCTCCCCCTGAGATGAATAATCTCCCCCTGAAATTAATACTAGAAGAATTTTATAAATAAAAGACTTCCCTGAGTATTTCAGTAGAGACGTTCACATATGCTTAGATCTTCAGAACATTCACAGCTTCTGATTCTTGCTTCCATAGGACAGCTTCAGAACTTGAATTTCCTAGATCTTCAGAGTATTCACAGCTTCTAATTCTTGCTTCCATTGGACAGCTTCAGAGCTTGAATTTCTACTTAAATCATTTCATGCTAGATTGTATTAGAACATTGTTGAATGTACCAGAGCATCATCAGAGCATCTCTACATCCTGAAATGTTACAGAACAAACTAAACGACAAAAGTCAGCATGAATGAATCAGAACATAGAATATGTTTCAGAACATATAATATGTATCAGAGCAAACAGACATAATGTTTCAGAGCATATTTTGTAACTAAAAACATGCATCAGAACATATAAGGAATAGAAATGAAAGTATATTCTATCATCAGAATATCAGAACATTCTTCCTTCTTGCTTCTGATCTTGAAGCATTCTAGCACTTAGCTTGCTTCAATCTCCAAAAGCTTGATTCTTTATAGAATTGCTTTTCCTCATCTCTTTGCTTCTCATGTTGGGCTTTAAAGAGACTCTTCAATTCCTGCAAGACAACACTTAAAAACATAGAACTTTTGCAAGTTCTGTTAGAAATGTGGAGCCTTTCTCCCAGCAACTGATAAAATAAATCAAATCATTTATTACATATTTCTCCCCCTTTTTGTCATAACATCAAAAACTTAAAAGATTCAGATGAAAAACAAGACAAACATATAGAAGAAACGGGATAATTATCATAAAGCTCAAAGAAAACAGAAGAAACTTTTTCATTAATTAGCAAAAAGATAAGTAGAAGTACATAAGAGAGATGTAGAGAAAGCAGATGCAACAAGGAAAGAAACTACAAAGACTCAAAGACTAATACCCTATCTTAGACATAATCTTTGCCAGCATTTCATGAATCCCAGCATTGCTTGCAGTTTGCGTGGCCATGAAGAAGCGAAACTCAGCATTGGTCTCTTCGTGCTTGTCCAGGCGAGAAGCCAACTCAGCTTGATTCTGCTGTAAAGCCTCCAGAGTCTTCACCAGAATGGAGGGTTCACTAGAAGAAGAAGCTTCAAGACTTCTGCCTATAGGATGATCTTCAGCAGCACCTTCTTCCATAGAAGCATCAGCTTCATACTCAGGATCAGGAAGGTCTTCAGCTTCTGCAACATCCATCTCAACATCTGAGTCGGACTCAGAAGCATCTTCAGCATATTCTGGTTCAGGAAGCTCAGAATCTCCATCTTCTAAGGCCTGAAGAATAGCTGCTAGGTATGTTGGAGGAGTTGGGCCTACAACTTCTGCAGGATAAACCACTTCTGGAAAGACCATATGAGGAGCGCTTTCAGAAGGGTTCATTCTGAACCAATTAAACAGCCACTGAAAATCTCCAGTCAGCACTGGATTCCTTGGTCTCCAGACCACAATGTCTCTGCATGGATTTTCTCCATCCAGCTCATCTGCAGGTATCCTTTCTTCAAGAACTCTTCTGTTCCTGATGAGATGATGATATCTGCCATCATCAAATTCCAAGAGAAGACCACGAGCACTAGGTGCTTCTATCATGAATCTTCCCTGGACATCCATAGCCCTAACCAGAAAATCTTGGCGAAAAGCTCTCCAGAGATTGCGAGTGGAAGGCTCATCCAGATTGTTGAGGTGTGCAGCACCCAAATTCTCCAACCACCTATTTACCTCAGAGTGTAAAAGCTCAAGATAGGTATGAGAGGCAGGTGATGGAGGGTTAAAGGTGAATCTGGAATCAGGATAAAGACAACAATATGGATTGGATGTTCTGGTGGGTATGGGATGTGAAGGAGATGAGGAGATATCTGTGGGATGGTTAGATGAGGATAGGATATCAGAGAGTGTGGGAATGATGGTAGTTATGGGGGTAGGGTTAAGAATCTGTGGTGATGATGGTGGTTGCAGATCGATTTGTGGAGGTGATATGGGGGTGGAAGTTTGTATAGAGGGAGGTGATTGAGGGATATCTTCAAGAGGTTCGTACAATTTCCTGAAGTAATTGCCAGACATCATGGCTTCAAAAGGATTCACCTTGAGAGGATCATAGGTGACCTTTGTCTTCTTAGCTTCCATTGCAGCTTCTTTTGCTGCCTTTCTCTTCAACTTGTTTTCTGTTGCATTGTTTGACGAACTAGATGAAGGATTCATGGCGAAATGCAGGTTTGAAAATGAGAAGCTAGGGTTTATGAAAAGAGAGAGAGAGAGAGAGAGAGCAAAGAAATGAAACTGAATTTAAAGAGAGAGAAATAAAAGATGAAATGAAGATGAAGCGGGTTAATTAAACGATTTGAAAAAGAAATTAAAATTAAAGAAAAAAAGAAAACTTGTTTTAAATGAAATGATTACAAGAAAAAAGACATCAATGTGCATTTAATGAGAAATGGCGTTAGGAGAGATAATGAGACAAAGTGAAATGATTTGCACAGTTACTTAGGGCGGCGTCTCCTCAACTGCACGCATGCTTGTCCAAAAATAGAGAACACATGTTCATTTTCTGGAAAGACTGGTGACAGCTGTTTTGCTTTAAAAGAGCTTCTGAATCAACTTAGATAATGAAACGTTAGTAATAACAGAATCAAAATTTCTAATTGATTAGTATCAAAACTTCTTATGGCTGCCTAGTCCTAACACATTCCAAAAGATATTCATACAGAGATATTCTCATCTTCTCATTCTGGGCACAAATCCATACTGATATTTTTCAGAATGAATTTAAACCTATCTTCAGCCAGGGGTTTTGTAAAGATATCAGCCCATTGATGGTCTGTATCCACAAAGTTTAAAGATAGAACACCCTTCTGAACATAGTCCCTTATGAGATGATGTTTAATCTCAATATGTTTAGCTTTGGAATGTAAGATAGGATTCTTAGATAAACATATAGCAGAAGTATTGTCACAAAAGATAGGAATGTTACTCTCATAAATCTGATAATCTTCTAGCTGACTCTTCATCCAGAGCATTTGTGTGCTACAACCAGCAGCAACAACATATTTTGCTTCTGTTGTTGAAAGAGTTATAGTGGCTTGCTTCTTGCTATACCAGGAGATCAGATGACTTCCAAGAAATTGACAACTTCCAGAAGTACTCTTCCTTTCAATTCTGTCTCCAGCATAGTCGGCATCACAGAATCCTACTAAGTTGTATTCTTTAGATCTTCTGTAGACTAAGCCAACGTTAGTAGTACCTTTCAGATACCTCAGAATTCTCTTAACAGCAGTTAAGTGAGATTCTCTAGGATCTGATTGGAATCTAGCACACAAACAAACACTGAATAGAATGTCAGGTCTAGAAGCAGTTAAGTATAGAAGAGATCCAATCATACCTCTGTACATCTTCTGATCTACCTTCTTACTTACCTCATCCTTACCTAGAACACATGTTGGATGCATATGAGTTTTGGCTTCTTTGCTTTCAGAAAGATTAAACTTCTTCAGAAGTTCTTTCACATACTTCGTTTGATGAACATAGATTCCATCAGAAGTTTGGTTGATTTGAATCCCAAGGAAATACTTGAGTTCACCCATCATACTCATTTCAAATTCAGCTTGCATAGTGTGGTGTCGTTTTTTTTACCTCCCCGTTTCACTTGGGAGGACGGCACGCTAGACCCTTCACGCGAAATTTGGAAGGAGAATGCGCCCGTGGTGGGATGAATTTTGTTTCAGTTCTTCCTACGATATCACACGAACTTTCTTATTTGTCCTATGAATAGGAAAGGGAAAAAAAGATCTCAACTAAACCCTAAGAGTTTGCTAAGTGTGGGGATTTCACCTAGACTAGAAATTCTGGAGTCCGGGGGGTCGGTTATACATAGGGAAGTGTTTAAGCACCCTACATATCTGTAGTACTCTACAGGAACCTTCTCTGTGTCATTGTGATTGTGTTTATTGCTAATGATTGGGAAAGTTTCTCCTTTGTGTTAGGAGAAGGAATTGAATTGATTTGAAAAGACAGACAGACAGACAAACTGACTATTTTTGGTATTTTATTAGCTCGCTGAGATTCCTTGTGAACCTCATGCCTACATATCCCCAGTGGAAGTCAGAGCTTAATGTAGTTCGGGGAACTAACTAGGGAAATTAATTATTTTTGGTGCCTTGCTTGAAGCTCAAGGTTGAAGCTTGAATTAAATCTCTGTTTACATTAAAGAGACATGAAATCATCTTTACAGAGAGGTATTTGTACTATTCTACCACAAACATTTAAAAGAGTGACAGAATAACTGAATTCATTTCATTCAAGAGGGGGACCTTACTTGTGTATGTGCAAGTATACCAGTCAAATGCCTCTCAAATGAAAGAAAGATGCTCATCCAAATTAGGGAAAGTTACCACATGTCTGGGTTTTACTGCCAGCTCATGCCTTTCAAAATCCTAAATGGGAGACTTGATTAAAATTGAAATTGAAATGTTTGTTTGTTTGAATGTGGTAGAGTAGTAAAAATATCTCGTATAGAGATAAGCTATGTCTATCTACTGTATAAAAGATTTGACTTTAGCTGGCTTGAATGAGGCCCAAGCTTGAGGCTTTTTGATTGATTTATTAATATTATTGACTCTGGGAGATGACTCCACTGGGGATTAATTACAGGGTATTTTTGTGTTCTGTACAAAGCCCAGAATTGAGGCTGACTCTATTTGGAGAGTGTTGATTTGATGGATTTTTATTTGGTGTTCTGTACAAAGCCCAGAATTGAGGCTGACTCTACTTAGGGAGACTCTATTTGTGTGCCTTGTACAAAGCCCAAGGTTGTGGCTAACTGCTGAGGATAACTGAGTTCTTGAGACTATGAATGACTCTATTTTGTGTGCCTTGTACAAAGCCCAAGGTTGTGGCTGACTCTAGCTAGGGAAAACATTATTTTCTGCCTTGTACAAAGCCCAAGGTTGTGGCTGACTCTTTTAAATGAATTGAGTATGGATGACTCTATGGGAAAAGATCCTAGGTGTTAGGAATCTTTGACACATGAAAGTATGGTTTAAACTGCCTTGTACAAAGCCCAAGGTTGTGGCTACTGAATGATGAAGAACTCACTGGGGAGACTCTATTATCTGCCTTGTACAATGCCCAAGGTTGAGGCTGACTCTTGACAGGGGAGTTTTATTGTTTGGTGCCTTGTATGAAGCCCAAGGTTGAGGCTAACTGTTTTTGTTGATTTTTGACTCTACTGAGGAGGTTTTATTTATTAAAAGACTGTTTTTCTTTGGAAGCTAACCCTTTCCAGGGATTTTGACTCAGCTGGTGAATTTGTCTGTTAAAAGATTGACTTTATCATGTTTTTGGAGGCTGACCCTTTCCAGGGGTTTTGACATCTTAAACAGATTTTTATTAATTGACTTTATCATGTTTTTGGAGGCTGACCCTTTCCAGGGGTTTTAACTCTTTTGGGGAAATTATCTCCTAAGAGAATAAATCTTTGGTTTTTTGAAGAAGTGATTTTGGAGGCTAACCCTTTCCAGGGGTTTTGACATCTTAAACAGATTTTTATTAATTGACTTTGGAGGCTAACCCTTTCCAGGGATTTTTATTAAAAATGAAGGAATGATCTTGGAAGCTAACCCTTTCCAGGGATTTTTATTAAAAAATGAAGGAATGATCTTGGAAGCTAACCCTTTCCAGGGATATTATTGAAATGATGGCAGAAAGATTATCTAGTGGAGACTTCTTGTTTAAAGCCCAAGATGAAGGCTGACACATGCTGAGGAGAAATAAACATAGATCCTAGACTCTGCTAAGGAAGATTGATGAAGATAAGGGTGACAGAGACTGTCCATGTCTCTCATTCCAAAAGGTGTACTCAATGTAAAATTGACACAAACTTAGCTTGTTTAAAGGCTGGTTTAAATTGGAAGAAACTCACCAGGGTAGGCTAAAAGGTGACTAAAGACCTGTTCCTATGTTTATAAGAAACCTGATGGGTCCTTGTATACAAGCTCAAGAGGAAGCTGGAAATGCTTTTAAGAAGCCTGTGGGTCCTTGTACAAATCCCAAGAGGAGGCTAATCGAGGGTCCTTGTTATAGCACAAGAGAAAGCTATGTAGTTTTGAACTTATTTTGGCTCTAAGCAAATGGGTAAGAGGTTTCACCGGGAATAATTCCTCTTTGGGTGGATGTGTCCTATTATTTAGATTCTAAGGTTTTTGCCAAGATGTTTCACCGGGAATAATTCATCTTGGGGGTTTGAACTACAGATCTCTAATTAGGAAAGAGCCTTCACCGGGAAGACATTCTCAATCCTAGGCCATATTCCTATAATATATATATAGTTTAACTGCCCTAGGGTTTATACTCAAACGTAGTTCTAAGCTAATATATATGCACAATTTATATTTGACAGTAATTTAAATAAAGACTGTAAATTGAAAGCTTGTAAAGCCTAACCTGGATGGAGTGGAGGCCTTTGAAGAAGTATATACAGAGCCTCAACAGTAATTGGTGGATAACAGTTGAATATATATATATATATGATAAACAGTTAATGGTTTTTGAAAACAGAAGAAGTGAAGATGGACAAAGGTCACATAGGAATCTGAAGAGTTTCACCGGGAATAATGCCCTTCAAATACCAGAAGAATGTTTTGAAAACAGAAAGAAGATTTTGAAAATACAGTTTTGAAAACAAGCTAAGAAGAGAAGGTTTTTTTGGGACTTACACTCTATTAGAGGCCCAGTACTTTACAATACTGGTTACAAAAGCAATTTTAAAAATGATTTGAAATAATATAAGGTTTTGTTGTTTGAAAACCTTAATCATTTGATTTAAACGGATATTGAAAACAGTTTTGAAAATTAACAAAAGTCGACTTAATTAAGGTAAAGAATAAAGATCTTTACCTAATTAAGACCTAAACAATTAGGGTTTCATCATAAACTTATCCACAAATAATTAAGTTAAAACAAAGTAAAAATATGTATTTAAAGTATTTAAGAAAACACTTAAAACAACCTAATAAAAAATACATGAAATAAATAATATTTTTATGATTTTTTTGATTATTCACAAAATAGATATATTAAATGACAAGTGTGTGAAAAATGAAGTAGAAATGGATTTATTTGATAGGCTAAATAATTGTGTAAAGTTGATAAAAAAAGGAAGAAAAATAGTAGTAAAAAAAAATATGGTTTGGTCTCACCAAGAGTTGAACTCACGCCCTCTTGGTTACCAAATAAAACAAATACCAACTGGGCCACGCGCGTGGCCTGTTTAAGGAAAGAGCCCATATGATTATATGCGAAATCAAGGCATTAAATGAGTTGGAAAAATAAAATGAACAAAAGGTCTGAGGGGGGATCGAACCCCAGACCTAAGGCAAGGCAAGGCTTTTGGACGCGTGGTGTAACCATTGGGACACTACGATGAATTCGTAGATAACACACCCATCACTCAAAATAAAATAAACTTAAGTCTGGGAAATTCAAAAAAAAGGCGCCACCATCTTCATCTTCAACCTCAAGCTTCAGATTTTTGAATTTGCTATCTCCTTCGTTTCTCAACCAAACTTAAAGATGTAAACATGGATTTTGCTCGTTTTTGGACGAGGATTATGATGGTGTCTTTTAATTTCATTTATTCTAAGTGTAACATAAAATTCACAAGCATGAACACTAAGTACCCTAAAACTGAAATTAAACATGAAATGCTATATATGCATGTTTTGATGCAATTGATTGAGGGCTAATGATCTATGAAGGTGCAGAAACCAACTGGTAACTTCATTTTAAATTTATCATGCGTGAATCATAGAGTTTGAAGCTTTGGAAACTTACCTGAAAAATGAAGATCTGGCTCTGATCAAAGTGTGTTGCAGAGTTGTTGCAACGATCCAGGTAGCTTCAGTGATCCTCCTGGAAGGTGTTGAGATGCTTAGCTTGGACTGAAAGTACCCAGAACCTCTTGCTCGACCCCAACTGCAACAGCTCCAAGTGAGAGGTGAAGATGATGATTCCTCACTCATAGAAGTGTTTCAGAGGTCTGGATCACCTCTAAATGACTCCCCTAATGTGTTTGAATACTTAATTCCAAAGGAAGAGCTTTGGTTTGAAGAATCCGAGTCTTTTTGCCAAAGAACCTTTGAAAACCTTAAGTATGGAGAAAGAAGAGAGAAAGCAAGAATTCTGTTGCTTTGGTGTGTTTGATTACTGAGGTATGCTCTCCTATTTATAGGCAAATGAATGCAGATCAATTGGCTGTGGTGAGCTTGCTTAATGAAAGAAGTTTGGTTTCTTAAGCATGAAGGAAGTTTGCAAATATCTCTTATGCAATGATGAGAATTTTGATTCCATTTGATCAATCCCCTAGCCCTCGATTTTGCTTGATCTTAGGGGACAATTCTGAGACAAAAATGAGCTCTAATTGGTTGGTGAGAAGATTCCTTGGGTGATTCATCAATTTGCCATAAATTCACAAATGTAATCATTACATAATCACATGTTCTTGTTTTTAGAATCTTCTTCAATTCTCATGGCATGGTGAAAATGAATGCATGGCATGTTTTCAGATGTGTTATGGGTCGTGTAGCATCCATAATTGAGGTCATGTGCACAAAATTTCAAAGTTCAAAAATGATGCATGACCTATAATTTCACTTCATGAGGTCAACTTTGAACAAGCATAATTCTTAGCTCAAAATGAATTTGGAGAAGGTTGAACACAATTTGGAAAGCCCTAAACATCTACTTCAAATCATTAGTTTGGAGTTTCTTCAAAATCCTTTGGCAAATTTGTGAAAAATGAGGTCAAAGTTGGAAGAAAACTAGGTTAAAACACTTAGAAAAATTTCTAAGTGTTTATGACCTAAAACTCCAAAATTTCCAAAACTCTTAAATGATTGATCTTTTGAAAAAAGTTCCTTTGTAAGATGTTGTTTTATTTTGCAAGATCTACAACTTTCATGTTGGAAGTTTTTTGAGTTGTGTAGGTGAAATTTTGAGTTCTCACCATGCCTTAAAAAACCCTAATTCCCGACTTTTTGCTCCTTGATGAATTTCTTTGAATTTCTTTGGTCAAATGACTTTAATATCCATATATTGATGATATTGATCCTTGAAAGTCATGGTTTGACCAAAATTCTCAAAAGTCAATGGTGATCCCATACAGTTGACTTTTTCCAAATAAGGTGAGATTTTGGACTTTTGTGTAGAATCAAGATCTTCTCCTTAAATGAATGATGTAAATGGATTATATTGAGGTAGTAGAGACTCTTGAATCATGTCTTGAGTTTTGGATCCATGCCCTGATTAAAAAGTCAACTATCTTGGGGAATTAGGTCAAAAACCCTAATTGTCGACCAGAGGACAATGATGACTGTAGACTTTGAATTGAGGTGTAATGTCCAGTGGATCTTGTCATATGAGTTATTTGAAGATGATTGATGTCTTTGAATGATCTCCTGGGGCTTTTTAGGGTTTCCCAAAGGTGATCCCTGATTTTAGTCCTTGATAGGCTCAAAAACCCTAGTCTGGTGACCTGAGTAACTCTGTATTTAGATGACTGGGTGTCTAATCAATCATAGGTGAAATAATGAAGCTCTTAAGTCTTAGAGACTAATCCTTCTATTGATTGATCCTTTGCCTGAGTTTTCTTGTCTTTGAACACCCTTGATTGAATGTCAGACTGCTTTGGGTACTTACTTTGACTTGATGAAAATCCTGAAGATATGTCATCTCAGGGGGGTCAAAAATTAGGGTATGACACATAGACTTAGAAAACTCCTTTCCAAGTGAGGCATTAGATGTTCCAAAGATAATATCATCAACATAAATTTGACAAATTAAAATGTCCTTCTTAGATGTTTTACAGAAGAAAGTTGTGTCCACTTGTCCTCTAGTGAAACCATTGTCCAGTAGAAAAGAACTTAATCTTTCATAAAAAGCTCTGGGAGCTTGCTTCAATCCATACAATGATTTCTTAAGTTTGAAAACATGTTCTGGAGACTTAGAGTCTTCAAAACCAGGAGGTTGGTGGACATAGACTTCCTCATCTATATAACCATTTAAGAAGGCACTCTTAACATCCATCTTATACAGAGTGATGTTATGTTGAGTGGCAAAAGAGATTAATAAGCGAATAGATTCTAACCTGGCCACTAGTGCAAAGGTTTCTGTATAGTCAATCCCTTCTTGCTGACTATATCCTTGAGCCACCAGTCTGGCTTTGTTTCTTACCACTTCTCCCTTTTCACTAAGCTTGTTTCTAAACACCCACTTAGTACCAATGATGTTGAATCCTTTTGGTCTAGGAACCAAATCCCATACATCATTCCTTGTAAGCTGATTTAGTTCTTCTTGCATGGCAATTATCCAGTCTGGATTTTCTAGAGCTTGATCAACAGAAGTTGGCTCTATCAAAGAAACAAGACCTAATTGACAGTCTGCATTGTTCTTAAGGATACTCTTGTTCTGATGGGATCGTCTTTCTTTCCAAGGATCACATCTTCTGAGTGAGCTGATGAAATTCTAGATGATCTTCTGAAAGTTGGCTCTTCAGAAATCCTGAGATTCTCTAAAGATGCAGCAACTTGATCTTCTGATCCATTGCTTCTGAGACTTTCAGCTTCTGGAGCTTTGCTTCGTGGTTCTACAGCTTCTGATATGACAATATCTATATCTGCAAAATTCTCAAACTGCTTTGGTTTTTCAAGACCAAGCTTATCATTAAACCTGATATTGATTGATTCTTCTACAACCAATGTTTCAGTATTGTATACTCTCTAGCCTTTAGAGCATTCAGAATATCCAAGAAGAAAACATTTTTGTGCCTTAGAATCAAACTTACCAAGATGATCTTTAGTATTCAGAATGAAACACACACATCCAAAAGGATGAAAATGTGAAATGTTGGGCTTTCTGTTCTTCCACAATTCATAAGGAGTCTTATTTAGAATAGGTCTTATAGAGATTCTATTCTGAATATAACATGCAGTGTTTATTGCTTCTGCCCAGAAGTGCTTAGCCATATTGGTCTCATTGATCATGGTTCTGGCCATTTCTTGTAGAGTCCTATTCTTTCGCTCTACAACTTCATTTTGCTGTGGAGTTCTAGGACAAGAGAAATCATGGGCAATACCATTTTCTTTGAAGAACTCCTCAAAGAATCTGTTCTCAAATTCGCCACCATGATCACTTCTGACCTTTATGATTTTACACTCCTTCTTAGATTGGATCTGAGTGCAGAATTCAAAGAACACTGAATGAGACTCATCCTTGTATTTTAAGAACTTTACCCATGTCCAGCGGCTATAATCATCCACGATGACTAATCCATATTTCTTCCCTCTAATAGATGCTGTTTTGACTGGTCCAAACAGATCAATATGCATAAGTTCTAACGGCCTTGAGGAAGAGGCAACATTCTTAGATTTGAATGTAGGTTTGGAGAACTTGCCCTTCTGACATGCTTCACAAAGAGCATCTGATTTATATTTCAGATTTGGGAGTCCTCTGACCAGATTTAGTTTGTTAATCTGATAAATCTTTCTCAAACTAGCATGTCCTAATCTTCTGTGCCAGACCCATTGCTCTTCAGAAACAAACATAAGGCAAGTCACCTTCTGCTTCTCAAGATCTGAAAGATCAATCTTATAGATGTTGTTCTTTCTCTTGCCTGTAAATAGGATTGAGCCATCCTTCCGACTTACAGCCTTGCAAGACTTTTGATTGAAGATTATATCATAACCATTGTCACTTAATTGACTTATGGACAATAAGTTATGCGTTAATCCTTCTACAAGAAGTACATTAGTTATGGAAGGAGAGTTACCAAAACTTATGGTTCCAGAGCCAATAATCTTGCCCTTCTGATCTCCTCCAAACTTGACTTCTCCACCTGGTTTAAGCACCAGGTCTTGGAATGTAGACCTTCTTCCCGTCATGTGTCGCGAGCACCCAGAGTCCAGGTACCATGACATTTTGTGCTTTGTCCTCTTTGCAGCTAAGGATATCTGCAACAGAAATTATCTTCTCCTTAGGTACCCACAATTTCTTGGGTCCTTTCTTGTTAGTTTTCCTCAAGTTCTGATTGAACTTGGGTTTAGCATAATAGTTAACAGGAGGAACATCATGATATTCTTTAGGTTTGACAGCATGATATTTCTTAGGTTGTGTCACATGCTTCTTGGTGTGTATAGTGTTAAAACTCTGTGCATGTGAAGTGAGCCTAATATCATGTGCAAGGCCATATTTGAACTGATCATACAAAGGCTTGTATGTGATTTTCATATCAGCAACAGGTTCAAATTTATGTGAGGTATCACCCTCATAGCCAAAACCAAACCTTCTGTTTCAAGAGACACCATATATCATAGAAGCAAGATGACTTCTTCCAATACTTCTAGATAAGAACTTTCTGAAGCTCGAGTCATATTCTTTCAGAATATGATTTAGACTAGGAATGGATTTTTCTGATACAGAAGAAGATCCACTATTTTTGGATAAATTTAAAACTTTTTCCTTCAGTTCAGAATTTTCTGATTCCAACTTCTTAGTTTCAAATTCAAATTGCTTTTTCAGCTTTTTGTATTTGATACTAAAGTGAGCCTTGAGTTCTAGAAGTTCAGTCAAGCTGGAAACTAACTCATCTCTAGATAGTTCATAAAATACCTCTTCAGAATTTGATTCTGATGTAGATTCTGATCCATCATCCACTGTGGCCATCAGTGCAAAGTTGGCTTGCTCTCCTTCAGAGTCTGATTCTGATTCAAATTCAGAATCATCCCATGTTGCCATAAGACCTTTCTTCTTATGAAACTTCTTCTTGGGATTCTCCTTCTGAGGTTTTGGACATTCATTCTTGAAGTGTCCAGGCTCATTGCACACATAGCAGACAACTTTCTTCTTGTCAGATATTCTGCCACCAGAAGATTCTCCTCGTTCAAATTTCTTTGAACCTCTGAAGCTCTTGAACTTCCTTTGCTTGCTCTTCCAGAGTTGGTTTACCCTTCTGGAGATCATGGACAGTTCATCTTCTTCTTCTGATTCTGATTCCTTAGAATCTACTTCTTCTGCCTGAAAAGCGTTAGTGCATTTTTTAAAATTAGATTTTAATGCAATAGACTTACCTTTCTTTTGAGGCTCATTTGCATCCAGCTCTATTTCATGGCTTCTCAAGGCACTGATTAGTTCTTCCAAAGAAACCTCATTCATATTCTTGGCAATCTTGAATGCAGTCACCATTGGACCCCATCTTCTGGGTAAGCTTCTGATGATCTTCTTTACATGATCAGCCTTGGTGTAGCCTTTATCCTGAACTCTCAATCCAGCAGTTAGCGTTTGAAATCTTGAGAACATCTTCTCAATATCTTCATCATCCTGCATCTTGAAGGCTTCGTATTTCTGGATTAGAGCAAGAGCTTTAGTCTCCTTGACTTGAGCATTTCCCTCATGGGTCATTTTCAATGACTCATATATATCATAAGCAGTTTCCCTGTTAGATATCTTCTCATACTCAGCATGAGAGATAGCATTCAGCAAAACAGTCCTACATTTATGATGATTCTTGAAAAGCTTCTTTTGATCATCATCCATTTCATGTCTGGTAAGCCTTACGCCTGATGCTTTTACCCGATGTTTGTAACCATCCATCAGAAGATCCCATAGTTCACCATCTATACCAAGGAAATAACTTTCCAGTTTATCTTTCTAGTATTCAAAGTTTTCACCATCAAATACTGGTGGTCTAGTGTAACCATTGTTACCATTATATTGCTCAGCAGAACCAGATGTAGATGTAGTTGTTGGAATTTCACCAGCCATCTTTTACTAAAGTGTTTTTCTCTTCCTGAATCTTTTCTAAACACGGTTAAGTGCTTGCACCTTAGAACCGGCGCTCTGATGCCAATTGAAGGATAGAAAAACACTTAGAAAGGGGGGGTTTGAATAAGTGTAGCTTTAAAACTTGTAAGATAAAAACAATTTGCACAATGATTTTTATCCTGGTTCGTTGTTAACTAAACTACTCCAGTCCACCCCCTTGGAGTGATTTACCTCACCTGAGGATTTAATCCACTAATCACACTTGATTACAATGGTTTTCCACTTAGACAACTGCTAAGTCTTCTAGAGTATCCTGATCTCAACCTGATCACTCTAGAAACAAATTGCTTAGACAACTTCTAAGACTTGCTAGAGTATACTGATCAATAACCTGATCACTCTAGTCCTTTACAAATTAATGTAAACAAATTCTAAGAGTATTACAATGCTTCTGAAAAGCTATAATCACAACTGTGATATTTCTCTTAAAGTTTAAGCTTAATCTCACTAATATATTATAACGGCAATGTAGTGAGCTTGATGATGAAGTTTGAGAGCTTTTGAATTTGAAAGCGTTTCTGTATTATGCACAAGTATCATTTGAGCTTCTCATCAGAACTTCATATATATAGGCACTTGAGAAGATGACCGTTGGGAGCATTTAATGCTTTGCGTAAACCGTACAACATTGCATTTAATGTTTCACTCTTTTGTCAACTACCTCGAGCCTTGTTTCCGCTGTGTCTACTGACGTTTCCTTTAATAGCTTCTAATGTTCCTTTTGTCAGTCAGCGTAGCCTGCCATCTAGTACTTGCTTCTGATCTGATGTTTGTGTAAACAACGTTTGAATATCATCAGAGTCAAACAGCTTGGTGCAGAGCATCTTCTTGTCTTCTGACCTTGAAGTGCTTCTGAGCGTGATACCATGAGAACTTCAGTGCTTCTGCTTCTGATCTCAAGTTCTTCTGATGCTTCCATAGACCCATGTTCTGATTCTGCTCGACCATCTTCTGATGTCTTGCCAGACCATGTTCTGATGTTGCATGCTGAACCTTCTGAGTCAGTGCTTCTTGCGCTAATTTTGTGCATACTCTTTGTATAATTCCTGAAACGGAAATTGCATAGTATTAGAGTACCACATTATCTCATACAAAATTCATATCCTTGTTATCATCAAAACTAAGAATATTGATCAGAACAAATCTTGTTCTAACATATTACTTTTGTTCCAGCATGTTACTCATTCTTCTCCATATGATATTTTGTTATGGTTAGAGGCTCGTACACATAACGCAAAATACAAAAGTTGTCCATGCATATAATAGATATACCCTTATTAAAATTTTGTGTCCATATGATATACCCTTATTAAAGTTGTCCAGGGCAATCATCATCGGTTTCACAGCTAAAACATTCTCTTGTAATGAAAAATGATGATAAAATATTATGAAAACATAATAAATGATTATGTGCAGACTATGAATTAAATGATAAATATAAAAAGAATAAAATAACGACTTACCAATAAAGGTTGTTGAGATAAGAGCTAAGGAACAAAATAAAATCAAAATAAAAAAAGTTTGAGAATTTCATAATACAGTTTGTCTCTATTATTTAAAAACTTCGTTCTTTCTTGTAAATAGTTAAATAGTAAATTTTACAGTTTGAATATGTAAGAATTATATATATATATAGGGATCTTCGATCCAATACTTTCTAGGTGCAAATTTGTTATTTTTTTTAGCTTTACTTGATAAAAAATAAAAAAAAGAGAATTTCTTATTAATTAAACCCCTTGGATATCTCACGTACCACTAAATTGACAAATTTTCCATGTGATTCCGTAAATGTACTTCTGGAAGCACTTTTTTTACAATTGCGTGAAAATATTTCTAGATGCACATACGAAACAACCGTAGATACACCTGCGGAATAAATCCAAAATCAGCAAAACAACGGGAAAAAAATCCATTAATTAAAATCAGTATTACATCGAAATTTCAAATAGAAAATTAAATTCCAAAATTGAGATTCTAATAATTGAGATTTCAATAATAGCTTATTCAAATACAAATACAAATTCCAATCAACATCATCGAAAATTGTCTTAAACCATCTTGCAGGTTTCATTTATGGAATTGACATGTTAGTAAAGGTGGATAAATTTTTGTTTCCGGTGGATTTTATTGTGATTGATATGGAAGAAGATAAAGAATCGCCTATCATTCTTGGAAGACCATTCATGAAAACAGCCCGAATGATGATAGATATTGACGATGGCATAATGAAACTAAGAGTACAATATGAAGAGGTATGCTTTAATCTCTTCGACGCTATGAAACAACCTAAGGACAAGAGTGGTCGTTTCCGCATAGATGTCACCGAAGAGGTTGCATTAGAAGTGGCCAATCAAAATCATCTTTCTAGCCCTTTAGAAATATCTTTTGTTGATTCTTTTAATGTGCTTATTCAAGAAGAAGAAAAATAAATCGAGTTGTTCTTAAAAGAGATAGAAAGGGGTGGAAACACGAATATAAAGAATGAGAAAGTAGAGGAATTGGAGCCGCAAAAAGAGGTGAAGGAGGCAAAGATGGAATTAAAGATACTACCCGCTCATTTGAAATATGTCTTTTTAGATGAGCAGCGATGATTTACCCAATTTCAGATAGTGCATGGGTGAGTCCTGTGCAAGTTGTGCCGAAGAAGGGAGGTATGACGGTAATCCGTAATGAGAAAAATGAACTAATACCAACAAGAACCGGGTGGAGAATGTGCATCAATTATCGTAGAATCAATAAAGCTACGTGAAATATAACTTTTCTCTACCATTCATGGATCAAATGCTTGAGAGGTTATCTGGACAGAATTATTATTGCTTCTTAGATGGGTACTCCAGATACAATCAGATTATGGTAAACCTAGAAGACCATGAGAAGACAACTTTCACATGTCCGTTTGGAATTTTTGCATATAGGAGAATGCTATTTGGATTATGTAATGACCCAGCCACCTTCCAACGGTGTATGCAAGCGATCTTCTCCAATCTCATCGAAAAAATTATTGAAGTATTCATGGACGATTTTTTGGTATTTGGAAAATCATTCGAAATATTCTTGGAGAATATGTATGTAGCACTTGAAAGGTGCATTGAGACCAACCTGATTTTAAATTGGGAGAAGTGTCATTTCATGGTAATTGAAGGCATTGTATTAGGACAAAAGGTATCTTCAAGAAGACTTGAAGTGGACAAAGCCAAGGTGGAGGTAATCTCAAAACTTTCACCTCCAATAAACATCAAAGGAGTAAGAAGTTTTTTGGGTCATGCGGGATTCTATAGAAGGTTCGTAAAGGATTTTTCGAAGATTGCCAGACCCTTGAGTAACTTACTCAACAAAGGTACGTGTTTTACTTTTGATGAGTCATGTGTCCAAGCTTTTAATGACTTAAAAGAAAGGTTAGTTACCGCACATGTGATAGTCACACCAGATTGGAAAAACCATTTTGAACTTATGTGTGATGCTAGCGATTATGCCATAGGTGCGGTGCTAGGCCAAAGAAAGGAAAAAATATTTCATGTCATACACTATGCAAGCAAAGTCTTAAATGACGCTCAAGTCAATTATGCTACCACAGAAAAAGAGCTACTAGCTATGGTGTATGCCCTTGAAAAATTTAGATCCTATCTCATTGCGGCCATTAAATATCTGCTTACCAAACCGAATTCAAAACAAAGACTCATTCGTTGGGTTCTTCTTTTACAAGAATTTGACATAGAAATCCAGGATTAAAAAAGGTTCAGAAAATGTGGTAGCAGATCATTCATCCCGTTGGGTCAATGTAAATGTCATCAACCAAGAAGCTGAAATAAATGATGAGTTTCCAGATGAACAACTCTTTCAAATTCAAATAAGACCTTGTTTCGCCGATCTTGTTAATCATAAAGCAACCGGTATGATACCGGAGGACTTTGATTGGAACAAAAAGAAAATTTTGTTATCCGATGCGAAGTACTATGTATGGAATGACTCATATTTGTTCAAGATAGGTAAGGATGGCATGCTAATAAGGTGTGTTACCAAAGAAGAAGCCCAACAAATCTTGTGGCACTGTCATAATTCTCTGAGTGGTGGGCATTTCAACGGTTGGAGAACGGCACCAAAAGTTCTCCAATCTGGATTTTTTTGGCTAACTATTTTCAAAGACGCCCACCACCATGCTAAGAATTGTGACAAATGTCAAAGAGTTGGGGGAATAAGTAAATGAGATGAGATGCCACTTCAAACAATGATTGGATTTAAAGTTTTTGATTGTTGGGGCATCGATTTCATGGGACCATTTATTCCTTCTTTTCCTAGTGAATATATTCTAGTTGCACTGGATTATGTCTCCAAGTGGGTAGAAGCCATCGCCACACCAAAGGAGGATGCCAAAACGGTGTTAAAATTTTTAAACCGAAACATATTCACACGTTTTGGCATGCCTAGAGTGATAATAAGCGATGGCGGATCTCACTTTGTTAACGAGTAGGTAGCTAAAATGCTGGATAAGTATCATATCAACCACAAGTTCGCATCACCATATCACCCCCAAACCAACGGGAAAGCAGAGATCTCAAACAGAGCAATCAAGAATATTCTAGAGAAAAATGTATCAGAATCCCGTAAAGGCTGGTCGGTAAGGATTGATGATGCCTTGTGGGAATATAGGACAACATACAAAGTACCAACTGGTGCATCTCCTTTTCAAATGGTTTATGGTAAGGCACGCCACCTACCAGTGGAGATGGAACACAAAGCATTATGGGCTCTACGATTCTTCAATAGGGATGACAGTCTAGCCTATAAGAAAAGGAAGAATCAACTCCATGAGCTCGAAGAATTCAGATACCTAGCATATGAATCCAATAAAATGTACAAGGAAAATATGAAAAGGTACCATGACAAGAAAATCAAGAAAAAAGAGTTCAACGTGGGAGACCTTGTGCGTCTAATCAACTCAAGACTAAGACTCTTTCCAGGTAAACTAAAGTCTAAATGGTTAGGACCGTTCATAATCAAGGAAGTCAAACCATATGGTGCTATCACCATTGAGGATAGTAAGACCAAGGAGAGTTGGACTGTTAATGGAGAATGGTTGAAAAACTATATTGGGGGAGAGTTCGACAAAGAAGTGTGAACACTCTCACTTGTGAGCACATAAGAAGAAGAGGTTGACCGTCGAGCTCTAACGATGTTAAACAAAGGGCTTGTTGGGAGGCAACCCAACGGAGTAAGTTCTTTCATTTTTATTTTTATTTATATCATCAAATTAGTGTAATTAAGCAAATGGAGGGAAGTGTAACAAGTTGCTTTCAAAATTAATTTTTTTTCTTTGCATTCCCGCGCTGCGACCCCAACCAGAGGATTTGGCGCGGCGCGGTGGCCATTAAGCGCGCCATGGACACACGAAATACAGACTTTTATTTAGAAACAGTTGCACCCCCCCCCATTATTTGTTTCAAAAACTCCACAAAATCTCTCTGAGCGAAAACCAAGGGTTTGCGATTTTTCCACAAAGATCTTCCTCTCTATCCACCTTTAATAGCAACAAGGTATGTACACCTTCTCCCAACTCTTCAATTATCTCTGCCATGAACACAGATATGAAAACCTAGGTTAGAGATAGCTTCTTTTTTTGGCAAAATCCATGAAAAAATTGTTGAAACCTAGGGTAGATGACATATGTTTGTGCTATATTTAAAAGGAATTTGCAATGGCACGAGTTTGGAAACTGGTTAAGGTACCCATGGGTAGCAAGTTACGCCACAGCCGCGTAGTGGTAAACCGCGGTCGCGCCGCGCTTGGGTGAAAGAAGCCCAAATTGCTTTAGTTTTTTTTTGTAGCGGCTTGTAAATTCTCACAAATTGTCTGTGCATATATTAATGTGTTGTGTAAATTGCAGATGAACCCCGCAAAAAGAGGACGCACAAAGACCAAGAGTTCTAGTCCTAGAGGAGCACGTGCTCAAGCTGAAAGCGGTCAAGTGAATAGGTTTTTGGGGAGTGCCCAGGAAGAACGATTCAAGGAATTAGGACCCCGTACCATTCTGGTCGAAAAGATGATCACCGTTCTTGATGGAATAGCACAAAGTAGGTTCAGTGACATGTGGGCTTACATCGGGTACAAAAACTGGCAGCGTGTGTATGAACCATACAAAGTGATCAACTATGACATTGTCAAAGAATTCTATGCAAATGCCATCAAAACCACAAATGAAACGGTGGCATACATGTATCAGTCGCATATGAGGGGGAGAACTGTGTTCTTTGGCAGAGATTCTATAAATGAGTTTTTGGGTGATCCGTTACAGTTAGCGGAGGATGAAAGATGTTACTATAGACAGCATGTGGGTGATTGCGCCAACCTCGTGCAAGAGATCACAAGAAAAGATTTCATATCAGGTAGAGGACCAGAACTCAGCAAACAAGGAAATCTGAACCTCTACAACAGGAAGGATCTGAACATCAAAGTGAGGGGAATTCTATCAGTGATTTTGTATAATATCAGGCCTCGAACTCATGTAACTACCATCCCTATGGAGGTAGCATTCTTGATAAGAGTTATCATGTCCCAACATTCAGTGGATGTCCCTTTCATTCTCTCGAATGAATTGCGGCGACTGGCTTTGAGTGATACACAGCATGGCATCAATGCCAAGTGTGTGCTTCCCCTCCCTGGTCTGATCATGGGACTGTGCAAAGAAGCAGGGGTGGATTGTTCAGGAGAAGGACACCATGTGATTAACACCTTCATTGATGATGCTTTTATTGAGAGGTTATATGAAAAACCCTTTGAGAAGGACCGACAGAATACCACCGCTGCTTCCTGTCGCGGGCGAAAAACCGTTTTGTTCCTCTTTTTTGTGGGATGAGACACCTGATGCCTTCTTTGGGCTCGAGTGCTCAAAAAAAATGATTTTTCTTTTGTTCCGACCAAACTTTTTATTATTTCCAAAGGAGGAAAAGGGAAAAAGCTGCAATAACCTAAAAGTGGGGGGAGAGATCTTGGGTAAGAGGGTTGGTTATACGAAGGGAAGGTATTAGCACCCAACGTATCTATAGTACTCTATAGGTTTCTTTGCTTTGTTTTTCATTCCATGTTATTGAGAGGTTCTTGTGAAATAGGTGGGACCTAAGGTGTTTGTTTGATTATGCTCGCAAAGATCATCGCGATCCTCTGCATACATATCCCTTAGAGGGAATCAGAGCATCTGTAGCTCGGGGTCTACGGGTGCTAAGGTTTGAATGGTTTTTTTTGTGTTTTGTTTTGCTCGCCAAGGATCGACCTTGTGCCTACGTATTCTCAAAGGGATGTTGAGAAAGTCAGAGCAATCGTAGTTCCCACTTATGCTAGTGGAAGCAAAGGAAAATAGACAAATGTCGTCTAAATGCTAGATGTATCTAATCTATATCATCACATACATCTATTTAATTTTATGTGTTTAACCAGCCTTGTGGCAAAAAACTTTCAATGAAGTCAGCCTTGTGACAAAAAGTTTTGATTAATCAGCCAGCCTCGTGGCAAAAGTTTCAATGAAGTCAGCCTTGTGACAAAAACTTTGATTAATCATCCAGTACGGTGGTAAAACAGTTTGATTGATTAGCCAGCCTTGTGGCAAAAAAGTTTGATTGATTAGCCAGCCTCGTGGCAAAAAAGTTTGATTTTGATTGATTGATTGTTTGTGATGATATAGAAGAGATACTCCTAGCATAGAGATGAAAAATGTCTAATCTCCTAGGGTATTTGTTTTGGATATTGGGGATGCTTATAAGAAGCCCGTGGGTCCTTGTACGAAGCCCAAGAGGAGGCTATCCGAGGGTCCTTGCATTGTAAGCCCAAGAGGAGGCTATGGGAGGGACAATCCAGGGTCCTTGCATTGTAAGCCCAAGAGGAGGCTATGGGAGGGTCACTCGTTTGTACAAAGCCCAAGGGGAGGCATGGTATAGTTGGTTTGAGCTCTTAGAGCGATTTCACCGGGAAACCATACTCTATGTCCTAACCTAAACTAGGGAGATTCTTTGCACGAAGCCCAATAGGAGGCTATGGGGAACCTAGTGTTGTACTAAGTTGAACAAGCATATAACACAATCACACATATGAACAAGTACAAACAAATATGCACAAGTACATGAACAAATATGAACAGTTATATGAACAGTTATATATGACAAAGTGTGTGTGTATAATGGAGTTTATGAAGGAAATATACCTGTAAGCATGATCCATTTGTATACACAGGGCTCGGGACTCATACTCGGGGAGAAGTCCACTTGAATTTATTCAAAGCTATGTAAACAGGTATTTACAAGGGCTTGGGACTTATACCTATATGGAGGCCCATGGTATATTTTTGGGAAGATTTAAGGAAACCTTCATTTTTGGTTTGTTATTCAAAGTAAAAAATCAAACTGATCGAGGTATGTACAAAAAGGTGTATGTACAAAAAGGCGTACAATGAAATACCTAATTTCATGTACTGGAATGGGTATGTACGAAAGGGCTCGGGACTTATACCTACATGGAGGCCCATGGTATATTTGAAAAGCAGACGCGTCGTTTGAAAAACGGTTTGAAAGTTTGTTTTGAAAGAAAGTTTATTTATTTTGAATAAAAAGACTGTGTAAAAAGAAAAAGGAGTGGGTCTTATACTCTCTAATATTCGAGAGGCCCCACATCGTTTTGAAAATCAATTGATCAATTAAAAAAAGATTTAATCAATAGTTTCAAAAAGAAATGGTTTATTGTTTTGAAAAGAATGATCGTTTGTTTTAAAACAATTTGAATTTGACAAAAGTCAACCTAATTAAGTAAAAAAAATCAAATTTTAATGCTTAATTAAGACCTAAGTGATTAGGGTTTGATCACAAAAAATATTTACAAGTGATTAGGTTAAGAATCAAATGAAAAACAATATTTTAAAGTATTAAAAAACACTTAAAACATGTCATTTTAAACCTATTTAAAAATGTATTAAATAAATCCTTTTTTGTGATTTTTTTTGATATTCATAAAATATATGTGTTAAATAAAGAGTGTACAAAAAATGAATGAAAAATGAATTAATTTGATGTGTTAATTAATTAATTAAAGTTGTAAAAAAAATGAAGAAAAACAAGTGTTAAAAAAAATGGTTTGGTCCCTAGAGGACTTGAACTCGTGACCCTAAGGTCACCAACCAAAACAATAACCAGCTGAGTCACGCTTATGGCTTGTTAGTAATACGCGCTTGGTAGAATATATTACTCAACTGAATTTCAAAACTTATGAACCAAAAAACGCGCCAAGAACACAATCCCAATTTGAATTTGAATTTTCTGAAAACTGAACCAAATTGATCAAGTGAAGGGTCTAACTCACTCGTTTTTTCATAAGGATCATGATGGTGGTCTTTAATTGCATTTATTTTCACTCTAAGGCTATCAATTTTCTGATGAACACGAAGAACCCTAATTCTATGATTCAATCTGAAATCGTGTATGTGCAAGTTATGATGCAATTGATTGAGGGTTAATGATCCTCATGTGTGCAGAAATGAGATGGTATGTTCATATTTCATTTATGATGCGTGGAGAGTAGAGTTTGAAGTTCAAGTGTACTTACCTCAAAAACGGCCAAACTGAGAATTGGATTTTGATCTGGAGGTGTTACAGATGCTTTGTATCAATCTGAATAGCTTCTATGATGATTATGGAAGGTGTCTGGATGTCTGGAACAAGTTGAATTCATCTGAGCATGGCCATGGCACCCGATCTGCAGTTGCTTCAAGTATGAATCGAATTTGAAGATGGAGATGTTTCAGATCATATGTGAGTGTTTGGATAGTTCATGTGTGATATATATGAGGTGTTGGAAGTGTTAGTTTGGACAGAAATGATCTTGAATGGATTTTGGCATGATAAGGCCATGGTTATGCATATTTGAGAAGTGAGGTAGTGATTTTGAGCTTGAGGTGTTTTTGGGGTGTATGAGTGGTTCAAACAAGTTTCAAATGATGTTTATGAGTTGTGGGAAGCATCATTTTGCTCAGAACTTCAAAGGTTTAGAGGTTGAGCATTTTACCTCTTTGAAACTTAAGAAACTTGCAATTCAAGAAAGAAAGAGAAAGCCTATAATTTGTGAGACTTTGGTGTGTTTTTTAATGAGGAAATGATCTCTATTTATAGGCCAAGGTTTCTGAATGAAGAGCTTTGCAAGTTGATCAAGAATTGGTGATTTGGCATTTGGAGATAAAATGGAATCTTACCATTAAATGCATTAGGTTAAAAGTAACTAAACCATGGTTAAATCTCAAGCTTCTTATCCTCTTCCATTCTGATCTCAAATCAGAAAAATATCTTCAATTATTGCCTCTATGCATCATTATTTGGATCATTTGGCAAATTGGTTCATAACTTAGTGAAAATGGCATGAAATTCTAAGTGAAAAGTTCACTAATGTCAAAATTCAAAGCCATGGTTATACTCCATATTTTTTCATGCTCTTGGACATTTTGGAAAGCTCATGTTACACACTTCAAAACCCTAGTTGAAAGTTTCTTCAAGACCTTTAGGGAAATGGGTGAAAAAGATCCATGAACTTTGAAGAAAATGAGATTTTAAGTGAAATTTTCAAAAGATACCAACTTTGAAGCTCCATATCTCTTAAATGGTTGATCTTTTGGAAAAAAATTATATGTGACAAAGTTGTTCATTGGATCAAAATCTACAACTTTCATGTTGGAAGTTTTTTTCAGTTTGTAGGTGAAATTTTGAGAAATTCCCTTCCAAAGTTTGGAAAAAACCATTGAAAAACACTTAGAATTTTTCTAAGTATGGAAAGTCAAACTTTTGATTTTTTGATTCTTGATTGATTTTCTTGATTTTTCTTGATCAAATGACTTCATATATCATATATTAATGATTCAAAACTTCAAAAGTCATGGTTGACCAAAATTCCCCAAAAGTCAAAGGTGATCTTGTACAGTTGACTTTTTCAAACGAATCGCGTTTCCGGAGATTTCAAATGAACCAGGCTATCCTTACCAAATGAATGGTATGAATGGATAATATTGAGTTATTGGAAGATCTTGAGCCATGGTTTGAGTTGTGGCACCATGTCCTGATTAAAAAGTCAGTTGTTCAGTGAATTAGGTCAAAAACCCTAATTGTCGACCTGATGAAATTGATGACTGTGGATCTTGAATTGAAATGTAATTTCCATTGGATGTTGTCATAGGGATTATTTGAGGATGATTGAGGCCTTTGATTGACTTCCTGGGGATTTTTAGGGTTTCCCAAATGTGATCCCTGATTTTGGTCCCTGATAGTTCAAAACCCTAATCTGATGATTTGAAATTTCACTGTTGATCAATCCTTGTGTAGGAGATGTCTTGAGCCAATAGATTAGGCCAAAATGATGTACTTGGGGTCTTGAGGTCATGTCCCAAGTCATTAGGTCAAATCCTGAGCAAAAGTCAGGGGTATCCTATCTTCAGTCAAAACCCTAATCTGGTTGATTCAGAGCTTTTGAGCTTGTTGAAATGAAACTTTGAGGACCAAATGTTGATTGTTGATGAAGATAATTCTTTTGAGATGAAGGGAGAACAAAAACCTAATTGATTGTTACTTGTACTGATGAGTGATTTCTTGATTTAATCCTACTGAGTCACAAGTAGCAAACACAAACTATGCAATTTGTTAGAGATGCAAATGATGCATATGCACATGATATGAGGTGGTATCTTAGGTCAAAAATTGGGGTATGACACTTCCCGAGCTGGCTCATCCACATCGACCACCCCATTTGCTTTTGACCCTTTGGTGGCTCATCACTACTACTCTGCCATGTTTGAGGCCAACCATAGGTCTCATATTTTCCTGCATGATGCCATGCAACAACAGTACAGGAACTTTTCTGCTGCCCCTGAGGAGCGCACTTTCCCGACCCTGGAAAGCTATTTCTCGTATTGCGGTTGGCCGGAGTCCAACCCTTTTCCGGGGGGGGGGGGGAGGCAGGTGCATAGCCAAATGAGGAGTAGCCTGAAGAGAATATGGAGGAGGATTCCGATTTTGATTTGATGTGGTGATAGTATGCTTATGATAACTGATGTGATGATATTTTGTCATTTCCTTTAGTTATTTCCATTATAGTTTTTTGTTATTTTATGTATTTCTAACCTGTACTCTGGTGAACCTTAAGGTAACTATGACTTGTTTTTCTTTAAATTTTGGTATTGAAGTTTTTTGTCAGTTTTGAAATTGTCTTTTTTGTGTATCTCAATTTAGAGTGAGTAGTACCGAAAACACAAAGAAAAGATCAAGTAAAGAGTAAGGAAAATGATCAACAATGGAGCAACATGCGTTTGAATGGTAGTGATAGTTTTTTTTTTGAAAAGCGCAAAACAGGTAAAATTCTGGAACTCCCAAACTTTTGATACAAGCATGAAACTTAAGTTGCTAGTAAATTCCATTGGAAGTTTCTTGATGATACATATTAATTGTTAGATCAGTTAGCCTTTAACCATTGTGAGGAAAACCTTCCGCTTTTTACTAAATGCAGGAGACCATCAATTGTGTTGACATTTTTGTATCATGCTAAACCATATTATGCATTATCTTGTGAAAATCTGTTAAAGAGACTAAGGCAATTGTTTCAAATTGAGAGTTTGCTTAGCCCAATATGTTCTTAATTCTTTATTGTGAGAGTGCGATCCTTTGTCATCCGTTTTTTGAGCCTGAGATCAAGAAAAAAATGAACTCAAAAGAAAGAAAAATTGAAACTTGATCTCAATGAAATTTTGTTGCTAAAACATCAACCACAATCTTTGGTGATGTGTCTTCTTCTTTGCCTTCTTGGAAAGTAGGGGAGCATTCATAAATCAGATAAGAGGTTGACATCCAAGTTGGGGAGAGGAAATCCAAAAGAAGGAACAAGTTGAAAAAGGGCAAGAAAAGAGAAAAGCTCTATAGTTAAATGAAATGGATTAAGAAGAAGTTCCAAAGAAAAAGAAAAAGAATTTCATAAATCAAACTGTGAGAGCGGGTGAAAGTGGTTAGAAAAATGAAATGCAAAGGTAAACAGAAGCAAGAAGACAAAAGAGATGATTAGAATGCTTCCCTAGATAGGATAACCTTTGAACATCTTCTTATTCTTTGAATCTAAACCACATTACAACCCTAGAAAGACCTTTCAATTTTCAGATTTCACAAGATTCGATGCTACTTTGTGTAAACGTATGATATGAGTAATTGTTGTTTTATTTGTTTAGATGAGTGTTCAACCCTTTTTCTATTCATCATATCTTTTGATGAGAGTGTTAGTGATGGTCTAACAGTTATTGTGTAGTGTTTTGAACTTTCCGATGGTAATTTATTTGTGAAGTTTGTTTCAAATGCGTATCTTGGGTTTATGGTGTGATGAATTGCCCTTGGATTGACCTTTGATGTGAGCCATTCAAATGTTGCTAAAAAGAAAACTTGTTGCATGATTGTTGATAAAGATCAATAACTTCACTAAGGTGAGTACTTTTGTTTAGGGACAAACAAACTCTAAGTTGGGGAGAGTTTGTTAGGGATCAATTTATGGTATTTTCATGGGTTATTATAACAAAGTTTTGCTCTAAACTTAAGCAAAGTGTGCTAGTTTCATGTGTTTTTCAGTAAGAATTGAATTACATATGTATAGTTCATGTTGCGAAACAAATCGAATCACTTTGGGTATTATTGATGCAGGTTTGGAGCTGAAAAGTATCTTTATAAGAGTATGAAGAGGAAAGGAAAATGGAAGAATCAAAAGACAAGCAAAAAGGAGAAGTTTCCAGCAAGGCCGCGCCGCGAAGGATTCAAGTGCGCCGCCCCAAATCCTCTGTTTAGGGTCGTGCTGCGGGACTACGTACCGCACCGCGGAGACGGCATTTCCAGCTCAACTCTTATAAATAGAAACCTTAGCTGCCAATTAAAAGGGTGATTCTTTGGTGAACGAAATTAAGAGAGAAACTTGATTCTAAAGCACATAGCAACCCTTGAAGAAAGATTCTACATCAATTGAAGAGATTTTATTGATCATGATGAATTCCTCAATCAATCCTTGTGTGTTCTTCATGTCTATGGAGAGCTAATTCTCTTTTGTTGAGTTTAAGGTAGTAGTTAACCTATGATTATACAATATCATTGATTAATTCTTGTGAACAATTGTTTGGATTTATTATCAATAAGAAACCTTGTTTTATGTTAAATTATTGTTAAACCTTTGATCGAAAGAAAAGTTTTAAACTTTTTCCCTAGGTTACTTTATTGATTCATTCATAATTTTCAGAGATGGAATTGTGAATGAATTTTCATTATTATCTTGATCTATTACTTTTATCGATATTGATATTTTGAGAGATCGAATCTCATACTGGTAGAAGTTCATCTAACTTAATCTGCAGACATGAGATTTAGTTTGAGGATAAATGAAGATGACAATTCAAATGATGGTTCACTTAGGATTTAATTAGCCAATTGCATAGGAATAGGTTGATGAACTCTAAAGCTCAACATAATTCTTTCATTGTTAACAAAGTTTCAGCATTTTAGTTTTAATATTTGTTAAGATTTAATAGCATTTTTGATATAACAAAACAAACTCAACTATTTTTACTCACTCAAAATACTTTGTTATAGAACGACAATGATATTAAACCAATCCCCGTGGATACGATATATAGAAAATATTTACCCAAAAATACTTTCAACAAATTGGCTCTCTAAAGAGGAAGCTCTTTCAGATCTAGAAGATTTTGATGATGAACTTAATGGCTTCTCATCTAAGGCAACTTCTTGTGAAGGGTTAGATTCTAGATTTTCTTTGCCTTCAATTCACCCAGGGATTGTACATAGATTAGACAAAGGCACGAGTGGGTTTCTAGTTGTGGCCAAGGTACTTTTTATGTTTTCTCAATCTTGTTAATTGCCTAACTTTAATGAAGAATGAAACTATTTTGACATTTCAAATGATTGGCATTCATCTTACACCCTAGTATCTGTATGCCTTGATATCCAGAGGAACATTCTCATAAGAAATTGTCTAAACAATTCAAGCTACGCACTATTAAGAGGGTCTATGTTAGTCTCACTGTTGGGGTACCTACTCCAGTTGCTGGGCGTGTTGAGGTTCCGGCTGGTCGGGATCCTAATAACCGGCTTCGGATGACCATTGTTGTTGGAGCAGTTAATTCTATAAAGGCTCGTGATGCTGCTAGTAGGTGATCTATGGTACTTTTACACTTCATCTATATTTAGTTATTTACTAATACTGAATTATATTAGGCGCTTGATTCATATTTGACTATTGCAAAATTTAGAATGTATCTTAAAACTATCGACATAAATGAGTATTTTTCTACACTTGTGTACACATATTATATGAACTTTGAGCGTGTTATTATTCAGTTCAGATGACACTGCCAATAAAAAATTCAAGTAGAATAGTTTAAGTTTTCTGACTAGAAATTATCATGATTCATGACAAAAGGCAACAAGATGTGTAATCCTTCGGGTTTTTTCATGACAAAGAGGATTTCTGTTTTGGTGCTTACAAGTTAGAAGTTAGTTATTGTTTTCTGTTAGAGGTTTTAGGTAGAAGGTTGGTTAGAATTGTTAGTTATTAGAATTCTGTTAGTTTGACAAATAGGAATGTTAGTTAGTGTCAGGGAAAGTTATGCTATTAAAACTGAATAGGTTAGTGAATGTTAGTTTTTGATAGCATAAATATCTGTTAGTTGGTTATAGATATATTAGTAAGAGAAGTTAATTGAAAATGGTGACGAAGTCTGTTAGAAATATATATATACTTGACTGAACTTGAATGCGGATCGAATAGAATGCTCGTTTTCCAATTATATGCATTTATGTGTAGCTGTTCGAAATGGTAAATTGAGCTTGGATTTTGTATGGATGATATGCTGTAGTATCTTGGTTTCTTCTTTGAATTTGGTTTTCTAGTTTTATGCAGGGGCAGTTCATGATTGGTGTAACAGGGCATTGGTTGAATTGAGATATGGCTAAGCTTGAAGTGAGGATATGCAAGATGGAATCAAAAGGTTTTATTAAACATGGCTTGGAATGATGAGAATGATGTTAGAACTTGTAGAATAGATGGGATTGGTTTAGTTGTTTAGGGATGATTTTCTTATTGCTATAATGTAATGTGAAATGGTTTAGTTGTTTTGGTCATGTTAGAAATATGTGAATCGGTGTATATATATTTTGGATTAATTACAATGGTATATAATGTAATGGTATAATTTATAATGCTTTTTTTGTATATAACCGAAATCGCTTATTTGTTGAAATAATGAGATTACTGAAATAATGGGATTACGGTTGTAAATTATAGGTTTATGGGATAACAATGGTAAATTACAGGTTCATGAAATAATGCTGCAAAAAATGCAGGTTTAAAAATTATAAAAATAGTAGGTTTATTAAAACACAAATGAAAGCGCTTTTTAAGTAAAAGCGCTGCCTTAGTCCTATCTATGAAAGTGCTTTTTAAAAAAAAGTGTTGCCTTAGGCCTATATATGAAAGCGCTTTTTAAGAAAAGCGCTGCTTTAGACCAACCTACGACAACCCATTTGCCTAAACAAAAAGCACTGCTAAAACCTATAGCAGCGCCACCTACATCACGGCGTTTAAAACCCAAAAAAATGTAATCGTAGGTCTTTTATGACATAGTGTTTTATAAATAACAAAATTTGTTTACATTAATACATAAATATAATTAAGGTAGTCTTCCATGATTGAATTCTTAGACCAAGAGTTAACATCCAAAATAACTCTAAAACTAAGGAGAATAAGACGATTTAAGTAATACTTTTTATTGTCTTACCATCATTTTATTGTAGAAAACCATAATTGCAAAGTTCATGAAACTAAGGTACTTGTACAATAATTAAATGACAGCTTATGGAATATTATTTAATTAGGTGTATTACTTTTGTTCTAGTATGGTAACTCATTCTTCTCCATACGATGTTTTGTTACGGTCAGAGGCTCGTACACAGAACGCAAAATACAAAAGTTGTCCATGCAAATAACAGATATACCCATATTTGGTGGGCAATACTCATCGAAATCACATTCAGGGCAATCATCATCGGTTTCACAATTAACACGTTCTCCTGTAATGAAAAATGATGATAAATTATTATGAAAACATAATAAATGATAATGTACAGACTAAGAATAAAATAATGATTTACCAGTAAATTGTGTTGAGATAAGAGCTAAGGAACAAAATAAAATCAAAATAAAAAAAGGTTTGAGAATTTCGTAATACAGTTTGTCTTTATTATTTAAGAAGTTCATGCTTTTTTCCAAAATATTTAAATAGTACTGAATTTGTAAGAGTCCTTTATATATTTATAATTATTACTGGTGTGTTGTGTTTGTTTCTTAGTTCATTATATAATAAGATCACATAATAATATTAATAATAAAATAATATAAGAAAAATAATAAAAAAATCTTTTAATCTTTCAAGATAGTAAAGAGAAATTTGTCTTTTAAGCCATTCATTACTCTTGACTTTTTATTACTATTTAATATTTTACGGTAAATGAAAAAAATTCTTTTAGAATATAGTAAAGCTATTTGTTATAATAATGCCTAATGAAAAGGTGTTTATGCACCAGAAGTGTTATAAGATTAATAATTTTATAGATAAAATTATTGAATAAAAATAACCTATATTTAATTTTATTTTGTAGTAATATAATATATTATATATTATCATTCACATAAGATATATTATACTATTGTAACTTACCTATAATATCACCAATTTAATATTATATTTTAATAATAATATTTTTTGACTGGCATTAATATAACGTGGTCCTATAATAAGGTTTTTTTAACAGTTAAGATTCATTTTAGTTTCTCGTATTTTAGTTGCTCAATTATTAAACTAATATAATTCTCATGTTTTAATTTATCAATAACACTTATATCAATGTATTTTTTTATTATTTTTAAATGTTTAACAATACTTAATACATTTTGATTCCTAACAAATTTTTATTTATTTATTTAATTACATTGAACGTCTTTCAACAGTTGAAACTTTATCGTTCCGACCACCAACACCTCCATTTAAGCCTCCATGTTCATATCAATCTCTACAAATTGTACCTAGTAGTCTAAAATTCATGCCTACTCCTAGATTTCTTGAATAACAGCCAACTTGACGTTTCGTGCTACTTTATTTAGTTTGTTTTTTGGAGTTGTAATTGTTGGTACAACGTTATATGCAATTTTATGACACTTTGTTTGTTTTTGTTGGTTTTATTTTGGTGATACGAGATGTTTTAGATTTTGAAGTTTTATTTGTTGGTACAATATTTTGAAATTTGATGGTAATATAATATTTTGAATTTGATGGTACATCTATAATGTATGTGTTTACAGTAGAATCGACTAGATTGATCTTAAGACATGGCCTAAATTTTGAGATTTTGATGTTTGTATTGTGTTCATTCTATGTTTGCTTTGTATTTAATTTGTAAGTAAAAAGGAAAATGTATTGTAAGGTAAAACAAGGTGCAAAAATGTTAAAGGGTTTTCTGATTCTAAAAGGATAAATAAAGATAAAAAGACTTTACTAAAGATAAATGTAAACCGGTAAAAGTTAATGTAATTCGATTGAAATTAATTGGTAATTCATATGTACATTCTTTGCACTCGTTTCTCGATAGGCTTTGAGTATGATTGAGTTTTGTACATATTTGAACACACTAAAATTTAATGCTAAGATTCTAATTTATACTAATTCGATCCTAACGGAATGTCACGTTCTCTGTTTGCATGCTCCTCGATCTCTAAGGCTTCGCATCCTTTTTTGGATAAGATAGATCGTTTGAAGTTGAATCTTCTTCCGTTCGAGGCGCCAAAACTCAATCAACGTAGTTGTCGAAGCTTGCTCCCTGAATGCTCTGAAAAATCCTAAGTCTTTGAGGATATTCGTTTTAACAACACTTCGACAAGGTTGTTAGTTCTTGTATTTTAGGATTGACATTAATTTTTGTAAAACAAATAATAGCAAGGATAATGAAATGTAAAATATGCTAAGAAAAATAGGTACAAAAAGAAGTTCCGCTGGAATGCTAGAACATGTTATGTTGAAGTATTTCAACATCTGGAATATCATGTCACATGGGATGTCAAGACATCATGCTTGAGCTGAAGTGAAGAGTTTTAGTTAAATCTGTTATGATTTAACTACTACAGAAGAGTGTAGAATATTCCTGAATATTATGCAAATCATATAAGGGGTGATTTATTTAACAGGTCTGAAGAATCAAGAATATACAACAAAATATCAATCAGAATATTCAAAGAATATATTGTTTCTAAATATGGAGACATTTTAGGTAGCTAAAGATTGAAGGCCTTGTTTGTTGCAGAAGTTACTGCTTTTGTGTAACAGCAAATAAGCTGCGATTAGAAGCCCAAATCCAGTTGGGTATAGGTTAGGTTTTAGTTATAAATATAAGGATTTTGTAACCTAGGTTGATAAGGATTGAAGATGTAGAATCCTAGGGTTTGTGAAGGTGAACCTCCTGTTAAGTGCCAAATTGTAGTTATTTTGTGTATGTAAATAGTGGCACTTATCAATGCTTTTTGTTAATACCGTTTGAATAATTCCCCGTTTTTGTGTAATTACGTTTACTTTACGAATACTTGTATTTTCATATACTTTTATACCGTTTGATAGTTTTGTTGTATTTTTGTAGGTATTCTTGCGTTTTCGGAGCCTTGAGGAATAAAGTGTCGAAGACACGGCTGCGAGAGCAAAGAGAAAATAATTCTGCTGTTCTGGTGTAGGGCGCTTCGCGCGCTGTAGGGCGCGTCGCGCCCTCTTTGAGTTTGAAGAACATAGTCTGGCAGAAGTTAGGGCGCGTCGCGCCGGATTAGGGCGCTTCGCGCTCTAGGGCGGTTTGGTAAATTTATATAGGGCGCGTCGCACTGAAATAGGGCGCGTCGCGCCCACTGCGAAACTCAGTTTTGTATAAATAGTTAATAACAGATTTTTTAGGTTTTTTATCACCTCTTCTTGACAAGTTGAGCTCTGATCCTTTTTTGGTAGTTTAGAGGCTTAGGAAACACCATTGGGTGCGACGTCATGTGGATTGATCATGGATCTGACTCGATTTCATTGTACCGGTGAGATCTTTCCGGTTCATCTTCTCTCTCCCCTTTGTTTCATTCCAATGGTGGGTGTTGTATGTATGTTTCTACTCTTATTGTATGTATATTTGTGGATCTTGGGATCGTTTATATATTCGCTTTACAAATCATCATTGTTGTTGTTCTTGATCTTTTTGCTTAAATGCTCTGGATTTGTGTTGTTGCAGACATGGACACCATAGATCTTGATTAGGAATGATAACTGTTAGTTTCTGGGTTGCAGACATGGATTCAGGACTAACAATCGTAGTGGGTATCGAGTCTAATGCCTCCGTGTTGTTTGTGTCGGTGGAGAAATCGCTGATGTGAATAGTACGGTTGAGCTTTCGTCGGTGTTGCAGACATGGACACCGATGTGGCATCTTGAGTGATGCCCGTTGATGTTGATGCGTATTGTGAGTGTCGAGCGATGGATCTTTAGATTTAAGTATTCGACGGGTAGAACGAAATACAACTCCATAACTATTTCTCTTAGACTATTGAGATTGTTTATCTGCTTTTATTTACTTTTCCCGCATTTACCTTTCCGCACCCAAATCATGAAACTTAGAACGCGAGATAGTCGAACGGCAGTTCTTCTCACCAATCTCTGTGGACACGATAAATCCCGGATGAATACTTTCCAAAACTTTTGTTGCTTGCCGCTTTACCGCTCCAACAAAATGGCGCCGTTGCCGGGGATTGGTTGAGATTAATCGCATTGCGATGGTTTTATGTTTTAAGTTTGGTTTGTTAAGTGTTTGGGCAGGACGTTTTCTCTAGGTTGCGTTTGAGGCGAAAGCATTGGCGTTCCGCGAGGAAGTTTCTTACCATTCGCGAAACAATAAAGGCGTCGAGCTAACGACGTTAAACGAGCGCTTGTTGGGAGGCACCCCAACGGTTTTATTTTTCTGTTTTTCTGTAATTGAGTTGTGTAGGTGTTAAGTGGTGGCTCACTGAAAAATCTGTCTTTTTAGACTGGTCTGGTTTTTCTGGTGTAGCGCGCGTCACGCGCTCATGGGTGCGTCGCGCGCTGGGTTGCTTTTGGCCAGTGACCTCTTTTTAACGGGTCACTCGGCTCGTCTTTTTCCCACTTACACCAAGGCTTTATAGTATAGTATTTTATCGATTTATTTTTAATTCTTTTGTTTGTGTTTAGACTCAAATTTTGGCCCGATTACTTGGAGTCGCATTTGGTAATTCTTCGATTTTGATTGATTCAACAAGCCGGTTGTGCGGTAATGATTGATCGAATTTGTACGTTGCAAGGTACTCGTTTATCGCTTTCTATAGCATAGCATGTTTAGGAGACTTTTCATTTGTACAATTTTCATACTATTCATTCTTTTTGCATAACTTGCTCATGACTTGAATCACAATTAGTTTCCCCTTTTTACCATAAATGTGAGGTGGCTTTCCATTGTGTATATATGTGAGTGACCGACATTTCTTGTTTTAACTGGATATTATTATGTTTAATCTTTCGTCTGTATTGATTTTGTGAATGCACGAAAGTGATCAAGGCACTTGTTTGATTTTGAGCACAACTACCATAAGCCAAATGTCATTTTACCTTGTGAGTGTGTGACCATTAGTAACCCCTTTTGAGCCTTTTTGTCAATCTCCATACTGTTTTTGCTTAATGCTTGTCTATGAGCGTTTGGTTTTCATATGTGTATGGATGTTTGATTCTTTGTTTTCTTGAACCCGCACCTATGATGTTTAGATGGATTTTTACCTTGCCTTAGAAAGTAGGGAGTATTCACTTTATGTTATGGTTGAATTCAAGTTGGGGAGAATGTGTTTTCCTCTTTATGATGTGATTGATATGAGGTAGTGAAAAGAAAGAAAAAGAAAAAAAAAAGTGAGAAAGAAAGAAAAGAAAAAGACAGAAAAAAGAGAAAAGTTTGAAAAAGAAAAGAACAAAAAGAGTTTTGAATAAGAGTGTGCTAATAAGTTTTGTGTTTGGTGTGAAATTTGTGATGAAGAAGAGAGTTTGATTGAAATTATATTGTTTGAAACTTTGTGGAAGTAATTACTCCCTTAGATTTAGGCAAGTTTTTGTTTCGATTAGCTTTAGAACTTATCACTTGTTTGTTAACCGAGCCACATTACAACCTTAAAAGCCCTTGTGATTCGTGCCGTTGCATTTTCGATACTATTTTTAGATGAACGCATAATTTTGTCTATTGTTTGCAAGATTGTTGGATGAGTGTTCAAAGTCCTCACCTTTCTGTGTTTTTCATCTACCGATGAGTTTTTGCTAGACGTGATTCGTGATTGAGCTTGTTTTTGTTTAGAATGTTTTGTATGATTTTTGTACTTAGGAATCGTTTCATTTTCATGTTGTCGTTGTAGGATAGTGGTAAGTATTTACTTTGTTCGTACGTTTTTGTTTGAACCGTACAATTGTTTTGTTTTTCCAAATCTTGTCGATTCTTGATTCTTTGGATTTTTACTTTTGCGATTTGAGTGTTTGGCCCTGTTTGAGGACAAACAGATTCTAGTTGGGGAGAGTTGTTAAGTGCCAAATTGTAGTTATTTTGTGTATGTAAATAGTGGCACTTATCAATGCTTTTTGTTAATACCGTTTGAATAATTCCCCGTTTTTGTGTAATTACGTTTACTTTACGAATACTTGTATTTTCATATACTTTTATACCGTTTGATAGTTTTGTTGTATTTTTGTAGGTATTCTTGCGTTTTCGGAGCCTTGAGGAATAAAGTGTCGAAGACACGGCTGCGAGAGCAAAGAGAAAATAATTCTGCTGTTCTGGTGCAGGGCGCTTCGCGCGCTGTAGGGCGCGTCGCGCCCTCTTTGAGTTTGAAGAACATAGTCTGGCAGAAGTTAGGGCGCGTCGCGCCGGATTAGGGCGCTTCGCGCTCTAGGGCGGTTTGGTAAATTTATATAGGGCGCGTCGCACTGAAATAGGGCGCGTCGCGCCCACTGCGAAACTCAGTTTTGTATAAATAGTTAATAACAGATTTTTTAGGTTTTTTATCACCTCTTCTTGACAAGTTGAGCTCTGATCCTTTTTTGGTAGTTTAGAGGCTTAGGAAACACCATTGGGTGCGACGTCATGTGGATTGATCATGGATCTGACTCGATTTCATTGTACCGGTGAGATCTTTCTGGTTCATCTTCTCTCTTCCCTTTGTTTCATTCCAATGGTGGGTGTTGTATGTATGTTTCTACTCTTATTGTATGTATATTTGTGGATCTTGGGATCGTTTATATATTCGCTTTACAAATCATCATTGTTGTTGTTCTTGATCTTTTTGCTTAAATGCTCTGGATTTGTGATGTTGCAGACATGGACACCATAGATCTTGATTAGGAATGATAACTGTTAGTTTCTGGGTTGCAAACATGGATTCAGGACTAACAATCGTAGTGGGTATCGAGTCTAATGCCTCCGTGTTGTTTGTGTCGGTGGAGAAATCGCTGATGTGAATAGTACGGTTGAGCTTTCGTCGGTGTTGCAGACATGGACACCGATGTGGCATCTCGAGTGATGCCCGTTGATGTTGATGCGTATTGTGAGTGTCGAGCGATGGATCTTTAGATTTAAGTATTCGACGGGTAGAACGAAATACAACTCCATAACTATTTCTCTTAGACTATTGAGATTGTTTATCTGCTTTTATTTACTTTTCCCGCATTTACCTTTCCGCACCCAAATCATGAAACTTAGAACGCGAGATAGTCGAACGGCAGTTCTTCTCACCAATCTCTGTGGACACGATAAATCCCGGATGAATACTTTCCAAAACTTTTGTTGCTTGCCGCTTTACCGCTCCAACACCTCCCGGGTTGTGGGAAGGTCACCATGTTTGTCTCGATGCTATGAAGCAAGAGACACATTGTTCAACTTGAAGCCCGTAGGCAAAAGGTGTATTGTTCTTGGAGGAAGCTTTTAAGAAACTCTAAGTTAGTGTTCTTAGTCAAGGGGATTGGCTAGCTATTGTCATGGAAGTATGTCTTCTAAAGTTTAAATAGCACAAGTGAAAGGCTAGGGAATTGAGGTGGAGCCTCATACCTAAGGAGGACTTAGGTAGAGATTGCATTGGCTAGGGATTAAGTGAGAGGTTGTAAACGGGGATGTTTAGCTTCGGATTAATACTACTCATAGTGGATCTTGTTCTTGGCTTGGTATGTGTAACACCCCTAATTCTGTACTAAACAAATAAGGCATACATTTGCATAAATCAGAGTAAAGAAGCATGCATCTCACGAGGGCGTTACACATATTTCAAAATAAAACAACATTTTCTCTTTAAACATGCAATGTGTAGCAACCTGCCCTAAAAATAAAGATTCTAGAGTCGCCACCTATTCTGAAGGGCGAATAGGAAACCCTACGCAGTTTAGAGATCAGGGTAAGTTATTATAATCAGGTTAAGGAAAGGTGTTAGGCACCCTCAACCCTTTCCTATTGGCTTTGAATCTAAGGTAAAGGTTTATGGCTAAAATATTGAGGTTTAATAGCTATAGAATGAATAGGGTGAAAATTGAGATTTGAACTGAATGGAGGTTTTAGGGAAGGGGACTCGCCTTGGTTATCCAAGTGCCTACGTATCTCCTTAGGGAGAATCAGAGTCAACGTAGTTCGGGCACAGGGTTGTACGCCTTTGAATTTGATTATGGAGGTGTTTGAAGGCTTTTTGAATGGCCTATCGTAGTTTTAGAAGTTGTGATTTGAAAGGCATTTTGAATTGCCTGATTGAAAAGGATGAAAATCCGTAGTATCGTGGTTTAGTGTGTTTTAGATGTTTTGGGCGTACAACCCTGATTTAATATGTCACCGTTAGTTGCGATGATCAATAGGTTTGATCATTATAGTTAACGGATTAATGGGGCATTGCTGGTTACTCTGATCGATAGATTCGATCGTCGCGGGCAGCAAATTGAATGTTTTTTAATAAATTTTATGTTTTTATCTCTTGTCTAATGCGACTAATAGGTTTAGTCGGGTCGAGAAGAGAATTAAATAAAGGATCAATTGGAATTATTTCTCGTCAATGCGACTAATAGGTTTAGTCGGATCGAGGAGAAAATTATATTAATCCCGAATCAGTTGAATTAGAATTAATATTTTTATCCAAACGGTAATGGGATTGGGCAAACCCTAATGCCTTTGGTAATCTTCCGGGGTTTTTTTGTTATGATTTTTAACAATTAAAATCGACTAAATGAATTAATCGAACTAATCGAATAATCGGGAAATCCTAAACCCTAGTCATGGTCCTAATCCTAATTTTAATTATCCTAGTTCTAAGTAAATAAACTAATTAAATTAAACAAAATTAATTTATATTTATTCTTAAATAATTAAACAATAAAAATAAAATAAATAAAATAAAAAAAACTATATGGAAGAACCTGGGTGCCTGATTGTGTGTGGTAACTCGCTGGTGGACCATGGTGTGCCTGCACTATAATGATCCTTGGATTTAGAAATCTGGAGATCCCATGGTGAAGCTGCGAGGGTGCATGATATCTATATGCGCATGCGATGCGCTGGATCTGAAGGCTAAACACATGGTTTAATTCAAAAAAATACATAGCGTGGGGGGTAGGGTTCGAACCCAGGCCCTCACGCATATCACAAGCGTACTCTTACCAACTAAGCCATACGCGCTTGATGATCTTTGGCTGACGCATGATTATCATGATCCTTCAAAATTTCGTGGACGAATTAAAAAAACACTCGCGCCCAGTAGCTTCTTCCTCGTGTGGAACCTGCAAAAACGGAACACACCTTTGGCCATGGTTTTGGTACGCAGCCGTAACCCTTCATCCGCCACACCTGCAAATTATCACTACTAAACACACACCAATAGCCCAAATCGAATGCCCACAACCTCGTGAGTTCAATGGTTGTCCTATTTTGGACCAATTTCTTATGCTAACAGAAACCCCAATATAAGCTATGGAACCCTATTAATGGCGGAATGCCGGTCCTGCACTTAAAATAGTACATCACTTAACACATCTATGAATATTAACCACAAGTCATTAATTCATAATGCATATATAAGTAATCACATGTTATCCATATATTAACATCAAATTTAAACTATTCCACATCAACTAGCATTTAGCAAATCAATTTCATAATTCATTACATTAACATCACATAATGCATCCATGAACATTGATCATACACAATCCGTTCATAACATACACACATAATTAGATGTTATTTCCAATTAACATCATAGTTAAATTAAACAATTGCCAACTAATCCTACTCTATCATATAGACAATTATTTATGCTTCAATATGCTTCAAACGGTACCTAAAAAGAAGTTATAGATCAAAAGATACAACATTTCAAAGTTTGGAAAAATTGCATACAGCAGAGTCCGCTAAGCGACCGTCAAGCGGGACTATGCAGTAACTTTCAATTTTCGCAGCTCCGATTAGCGGGCACTGCGATTTTTAGAGAAAAAAAATAGCAAAACACAGAACTGCGAAAACTACATCCAACTACTCCAAATCACTTCCAAACATCAATAAACATCAAATACAATCAGTATTAATCATTATTGAACCCTATGTATCATTAAAATCATTCTTAATCACACAAATCCATAGAAATTAGCACAAATCCTACATTTCTAGATTTTCATGAAATTGCAAAGATGAAGAGAATACATTCACCAATACATTATCCAATCATATAATCTATATTAACTTGTATTCTAACCCTTACCACTTGATTCTCTAGTCCACCCTCTTCAAGAATCTACTTTCCTCTTCTCTTTCTCTTCTCTATGCTTCTTTTGTCTTCTTTCTAGCCTCTTTTCTTTCTATCCTCTAATTCTAGGTTTTCCCACATAACCCTTACTATCTTTATTTTGTCATTTGGGCTTGAAAATTCTAGTAACACACGCTCAATGTCAAACTGGATGTTATGACATCCACAATTATGCAGCACAGACAGTAATAACAAAACAACATAAAAACAATAAAGAACACACATAATTGTTTACCAAGTTCGGTTCAAACAACCTACTATGGGGGCTACCAAGCCAGGGATGAAGTCCACTATCAGTAGTATCAATTCAAAGCTAAACTCCCCCGTTTACAACTTCTCACTTAATCACTACCCAATGACCCTTCTACCTAGATATGGAATATCTCCATTCCACTCCCCCTCAATTACAGCAGTGATTACACATACACAATAAACAATTACAGATAGAAGACACTCTTCAAAAACACACCTTGATCTGCTTAAAACCTTTAATCAAGAGACACACACTCGTGCTTAAAAGCTTAGAGTCACATTACATAAACACAAACTAATTCCAACGCAGTCATCAAGGACAATTGCTTGAATCAAACGAGACAGTTACAGAACAGCAGTTCTTCACAATACACAATCTTCTGTCTGCGTTCTAAAATAGGATTGCAGTCCTTTTTATATGCAGTCTTGGGCCTTGGGATTTTTAAGAAACAGATTAGGGTTAACAAAGTTAACCTAATTCACACGCCAACTGTCTGTTACACAATGTGCTGTCAGTAGGATCTTCTGGACGAAATATGCAGCACTCAATAAAAAGTTTCCTAAACTGATAAAAAGGATAAATCAGGAAACACAATAAATAAACAATAACAGCTCCTGCTGTCACACACGGATGTCATGACATCGATCATGACATTCACTGTAAAACTTGTATTAGATTCACACATATGCAACCTGCATAATACAATAATCAACCAGGTATGTTTTACCAATGATGCAACCAACATGAAAAACACCTTCACTCCCCCCTTTGGCAAATTTTTTGCTAAAACAACCTGTCACACCATACCAGAGAAATACTTGCAGCGGACACAAGATAACCAAAACACAATAAAACAAGCTAATACAGAACAGACAGCATACATCACCTGTATGTACACAGTGCTTAGACAAAACCAGATAGACAGCCACAAGAGTAGCACAAGCACAAACAAATCAACAAAAAAAATAAGCAAATTAGTATTATTGATCACACACAACCACCATTCTTGTTGTTCTGGGGTGACATATGTTACTTCTCCCCCTGTTTGGCCACAAATGTTGCCAAAACCAACTGAAGTTTCTTCTCCACCTGTATAATTTTTTTGTTTATTTTTGTTGATGTTGACTCTATGGTTGTTCAAGGATGCAAAGTCCCAACTTGCTTCGCAAGTTCTCAAACTGTGTAGCATCAAGAGCTTTTGTGAATATGTCAGCTAGCTGAAGTTCAATGTTTATATGCTCTAGGTAAATTACTTTGTCTTCGACGAGTTCTCTGATAAAGTGGTGTCGGATATCAATATGTTTCGTTCTGCTATGCTGGATTGGATTTTTGGAGATATTGATAGCACTGATATTGTCACAATACAAAGTCATGACATTTTGAGGGACATTGTACTCAATCAGCATTTGTTTCATCCAGACCAATTGTGAACAACTACTACCAGCTGCTACGTACTCTGCTTCAGTAGTAGATAAGGAGACACAATTTTGTTTCTTGCTGAACCACGGTATAAGGTTGCTACCTAGAAAGAAACATCCTTCAGATGTGCTTTTTCTGTCGTCAGAACTTCCAGCCCAGTCAGCATCACAGTATCCAGTCAAGACAAGGTCACTTCCATTGGTGTACAGTATGCCATAGTCTGAAGTCCTAATTAATAATTAATAATCCCCTAATCATAATAATAATACCAAAATTAATAATTAATAATCCCCTAATTATTTTGATAATAGCCAATGAACCTAATAAATTAATAATAAACATCACACCAATTAAATTGTTTGAAGAATAAAACCCATAAAAATACTCCAAACAAATGATCCAAACCTGAGATATATGGGCCAAATGTTTGGACCCAAGATACCTGTTAATTTCACCCCATTTATTTCTCAGGACATTTTATAAGAGGGCGGGTTTGACAATAGGAATGTCAAACCCCATGACTCCTAATATTGACCTTTGATGAATTAAAATATGTAGATCTGATCGGGCAAATTTTGGGGTATGACAGCTGCCCCCGTTCAATCTTCTTAAACCTGAAGAGTCGGATAGGCACGTCTGCCTATCGTGATCTAAAGGTGGAAGATGATTGGACACTGAAATGCCCTGAAATTTGCATTTGTTGGGAAGAAGTTATGTGGGAGATGGGATTTAAATATGCCATCCAAGGTAAATACCCTTCTCCTCTTGGAGTGTGAAGCACGTGCTTTTGAAAGGAACCACTGTGTTTTGACCGTAGCATGGCCTGAAAAGACAACCTTATTTTGATGCGATGTTATGATGCATGTAATGTATGATGCAGTGAGCTTCTCAAAATAAATGAGAGCGATGTATGTATATGCATTATGTATGAATGAGGTATGTTAGTTGAATGATGCATGATTGTCAGTTAAAGTATGTTAGTAGCTCTAAAAAGAAAGATGACACATTTTGATTGTTATTGATGATGTTTTAGAGATATCACTGCCGAGGGACTAACGTGATAAACCTGATTGAGAACCTTTTGAAAATCTTCGTTGTAAAATCCTTTGTAAAAACCCGTTTGCCTGGAAAAGCTCCTAGAAGGGATGGAAGACGTCTTAAAGAAGACTGCCTGGAAAGGCTCCTGAAAAGGACTGCACCAATAGGATCATTTGCCATAGCTATAGCAAACTCACCTGCACCATTTAGGATAATTTGCTATGCTCATAGCAACTTCACCTGCACCATTTAGGATTATTTGCTATGCTTATAGCAACTTCACCTGCACCATTTAGGATAATTTGCTATGCTTATAGCAACTCACCCGCACCATTTAGGATCATTTGCCGTGCTTGTAGCAAACTCACCTGCCCCATTTAGGATCATTTGCCGTGCTTGTAGCAAACTCACCCGCACCATTTAGGATCATTTGCTGTGCTTGTAGCAAATTCACCCGCACCATTTAGGATCGTTTGCCGTGCTTGTAGCAAATTCACCCGCACCATTTAGGATCATTTGCCGTGCTTGTAGCAAATTCACCTGCCCCATTTAAGATCATTTGCCGTGCTTGTAGCAAACTCACCCGCACCATTTAGGATCGTTTGCCGTGCTTGTAGCAAACTCACCTGCACCATTTAGGATCTTTTGCCGTGCTTGTAGCAAACTCACCTACCCCATTTAGGATCATTTGCCGTACTTGTAGCAAACTCACCTGCCCCATTGAGGATCATTTGCCGTGCTTGTAGCAAATTCACCCGCACCATTTGGATCATTTGCCCTGGTTCGGACAAATTTCACCTGCACCAAAGGAATTACCTGCCATGGTTCTGCCAAGCGTACCTGCATAAGAGTAATCATTTGCTATAGTTCTAGCAAACTTACCTGCATGAAAAAAGATTCACCTGTTTGGAGACTCACGACTCGAGGGTCGGAGAAAATACACCTTTCACAACACGAGGGTTGGAAACTCACGACACGTGGGTCGGAAAATACACCTATCACAACACGAGGGTTGGAAACTGGGCTTTTGTAGTAAGTGAATGCACTAGATGATATGCATATGCTAATGCGTATGTATGCTGATGCTGATGTTAATCCTAAGATTGTATCTCCTTATTGAATCTGTTTAGACCATATTTGCACCTACGCCACGGCTATGCTTATGCCGGCTTGGTAATGTGGTTAATGCTTATGCATATGCGTATGTTGTTTGATGTAATGAGTGGAATGAACAACAAGGTTGCTATCATCAGTAAGATTACTGGCATCGGTAAGGTTACCGGAAACATCAATTTGGAAATATCTCAGTAAGGTTACTGGCATCGGTAAGGTTACCGGAAGCAGGTGGATAGTATAGCTTAGCACCAGAGTTTTTGATGTATGGGATAATGCTTATGCTCATGCATATGTTGTTTGATGGGGTGTGATGCTAGCGCGATTCCCCGATACCTGTTTTTAAAGATCGTAGTTAGGAGAAAGATTTGTAAAGTGTGGGAACACCTTTTTCTTTTGTTGTGCGCCTTGCCCCAGTTTTTCCCCTTTGAATTACTCCACGCCTTTAACCTTTGAGGTTCTCCGCGCCTTTAACCTTTCGCGATTCTCCACACCTTTAACCTTAGAGGTTCTCCACACCTTTGAATTGTTTACCTTATGGAATTGATATCCAATGCCCCAATGTTTAATGGAAAAGGATGCCTATGATCTCCAAGTCATGAAGGGGGTGCCCCGAGAAATAACCTGGTCATATGCTTCGCCATTTAGATTGGAGGGTATGCCCTTGATCTCCGGGATATGGAGGACTGTCCATAGTGTTGAATTCTTCCCATGTTTGACATGCCCCTGTTTGTTATTGCTTCGAGATGTGCCCCAAGTCGACTGAACCTTTAGGATGAATGCCCCTAGTTAATAGGATGTTTGATTGCATGCCCCTGCAACGCTTGAAATTTTGCCCCTATTAAGGGGAACCCCCTAGATATGATTCCCCCCATTCCAGAGTCTTTACTTAGAAAGATCGCCTTTGATTAAACCAATTTCGAGATTTCCTCGATGCTAAGTGTATATTCGTAGATGACGTTGTACCATTTGAGAAGTGACTCCAATGTGATGCGTATGCAAGTTTTGAAGTCGAAGTTTGTTATGAATTAGGACTGGAGGATTAGAAAAGAATGCTTGAAGAAGCGTAGTGGTTAGAAATAGTTTTAACAAACCTTAGGAGTCAGTATAACAAATCCTGCTTGATATGCTTTCATGGTTAACCTTGCCTCAATTAGGACTTTTAAATGTTGTAACTTGGCCTGGTTCATGGTTTTAAGAAACAATGGATATAAGGCTCGAAATTTATTTATCCCACCCCTTTCTCCTTGATGTTCTCCAGATCCTAAGAATTCTTTTAATCCAATGGATGTGCTTTGTTTGTAAGAGAATCGGTTTTGAAACTGTTTGTAAAGATCCAAGCATTGATGTGAAGCTTCATTGGTTTAGCAGTCACAAGATTATCCTTTGTATTTCGCCTTTGTTTTTTTTATCCCTTATTTTGCATGAACCCAATCCTTTGGATTTGATTCATCGGGATGCCCTAATTTTTGCCTAAGTCGTTTTTGTTTTCTTTTATGAAATTTTCCGTTTTGACTTAGCGGGCGTTTCTCATTTTTCTTTTGAATACTCCTTTTGATCTTTGGATTTTGAATATTGTGACTGCCATGAATTTGATTTGCAAGCTTCGTCTTTGGTAATTCCTCGATCCTAAATGATGTATTGAGGAAAAAGATGCTGTGAATGTTGTCTCCATTGCTTCCTCAATATTGGATGAACGCGAGGAAGAGGACATGCTTGAACCTTTGCTTTGCCTGATCCTTTGCTTGACCTTTTGCTTCGTTGATTGATTCTCTTGACAACCAAAGTACACCATTGAATTAATCGAACTCTACCCTGCCCCTGGTTAAAATCAAGATTTATTTGAAAAAGTAGAAACAAACTCCAACTCCTGGCTCGAGGGGGTGACGAGGGATTAACATCCTTATATCTCCACTGTTTGGGAATTGAAACAATGCCTGTACATCCTCGGCTCGGTTTTACCTTGAAAGCATATGTTTAGCTGGACTTAGTTATTTGTATTCGTCATTCTCCCTTAAATTTGTTAATAATCCTAACTTTGAAGTGTGCGACTAGAAAGTCGTAGTAGTGAGCGAATGAATCGACTCCAAAACCTGCATGGTCATCCCATTAGAATTGCTAAATCCGAAGGTACAACTTCTATCCTGAGTAACACTTAACGATCGTAGGGATTGAAATTTTGACACGATAGGCACCTATTGATCCTAGGGACAATCTCCTTTGTAGGTCCATTGATCTTGTTTTACTCCTTAGCTCTTTAGACTTGTAGAAGTGAGGGCAACCTCGAATTTTCCTTGGGCACGTCAAATCTGTCGGGAATGAACTGTTAGCGGTGGGTTTTCGTCGTATCGGAACTTCATGAGTTTCCTTTGACTGAACCTCTTTTGCTTTTCCTAAGGATAGTATCACACCATTGGCAACCTTCAGCGTTTGTAAATTGATAAAGGAAATCTATGACCCCTTTTGACCCTTGATGGGGAGTTAACACAGGTCGCCTTCCCTCCATCGTAGTTATGCATCTTCGTCTAGGATATTGCCCCAGCTGGACTAATCCTTGCCCCCAGGTTATCGTAGAGCGTCCTTGTAAGTTTGATATGTTCTAAGATGAACCCCTTTATGACTAGATACATCTTGAGTGTATCTATGAGGGAACTCTTTTGTTGAACTAATCCTTGCTCGATGACAACCTTTATTGTATTTATAATTCTGTTATGACAAGGCATGGACATGCGGTTGGCATGGTGAAAGACATCCTCTTTTTCTTAGTAAGACTAAGATCATTCTCAATAATTTATCCTCCTTTCTCAATAGTCTATGATCCTTTTTCTTTCTTCGGGAGTTTCGGGAAACCGACTAGCATGGGTGCGGGCGAAGATGTAAATGTAAATGTAAATGCAAATGTATGACTGCATGAAAATGCGAATGCATGGATATGCGAGAGACTCCTTGTATTATAACTCCGTGTATGCAATGCAGACGCGTGACGTATACTCTTAGGGATAGCCTTAGAGGCGACATTATACATTCGTGAAATCCTTGCAAGATAGATGTTATGACATGCCAATGGAAATCCCTTAGATTAGGGAGTATGTGGAAGGTAGCGGCTGGTGACCGTTCAAGACTGTCACCAAATCTCATGGCCATCGAGAGGCCAATTGACGTGTACCAATGAAGTTGTCCTTGGTGGGAAGGTTCTCTATGCGGAACACAACCTATCTAAGGATGATACCAAATGAAGTGAAATCCCTACAGGCTAGGGATGAAAGACGTAGAGATGGGAATCCAAACCCTACAAGTTAGAGGGTGCGCGGAAAACAAACATGGAGTGACCGTTCAGGACAGTCACTAGATCTCATAGACATCTAGAGGCCAATCGAACGCATGCTAATGCAGTTGTCCTTCGGGGAAGGACGCATCGTTGTGAAAACACATGGATGTAAAAGAAAATCCCTATAGGCTAGGGAGTACGTAGGAGTAAGCATGGGGTGACTGTTCAAGGCAGTCACTGAATCGCATGGCCATCGAGAGGCCAATTGACGTATGCTAACAGATATGTCCTTCGTACGGAAGACGCGTTTTTAGAAATATAATCCCTACGGGCTAGGGAACGCATAGATGTAAGCAGATGGTGACTGTTCAGAGTAGTCACTGGATCGCATGGCCATCGAGAGGCCTATCGACGTGCGTAAACGAAGATGTCCTTCGTAGGAAGGACACATAGTTGTATGAATACAAGGATATATAAGGAAAGTCCCTACAGGATAGGGAATGCGTAGATACAGGTGCAGAGTGACCGTTCATGACAGTCACTAAGTCGCATGGCCATCGGGAGGCCAATCAACGTGCATAAATGTAGATGCCCTTCGTGGGAAGGACATGGTCTTGGAAATAGAATCCCTGCGGGCCAGGGGACGCGTCGGAATACCTGCAAAATTAGGACACAAGACATTCGCAGTATATAAATTGCATATATAATAAGCACGTAAGCACATAAGCCCTAGGTTCATAGGTTCGACGTAACGGCTTAGGGTGCCTACCCTTCCCATTGGTATGTTCTAGAAGGTCTCATGGGATCGTTCGTAGCCGCCGAGACTTTTTGTCTCTTTGGATTTTAGAACAACTCATTTATCCATGAGGTTCGAGTTTTAGGGGTAGGTTCCCAGAGAGATTAGCCAAATACCAAGTCCAGCCCTCAACAAGGTCAAGCCTCGTATCAGACCTTTCCGGATATTCAACCCACTCTGAGTGGAATTATAATAAGACTCGTAGGCGATGTATTTCCCCTCTGGTCATTATTATAATCCCCACGCTTAGGTTTAACGCAATTTATATATCCCAGAAAGAGATAAAACAACACATTCAAATAAATAAATATTTAATTGAATTACGGTAAAAAAAATAAATCGTAGTGAATAAATAAAATTGCAGATAAATAAATAAATAAATACAATTTCAATATTTATATAAAACCATAAACCCTAATCCTGGAAAATTAGCCAAACCCTAAAAATTCGCCAAAAACCTAAATGATTCGCCAAAACCTAAAGGAGCATAATAATTTACAGTTTTGTTATCACTATCCCCAGCAGAGTCGCCAGCTGTAGCAACCTGCCCTAAAAATAAAGATTCTAGAGTCGCCACCTATTCTGAAGGGCGAATAGGAAACCCTACGCAGTTTAGAGATCAGGGTAAGTTATTATAATCAGGTTAAGGGAAGGTGTTAGGCACCCTCAACCCTTTCCTATTGGCTTTGAATCTAAGGTAAAGGTTTATGGCTAAAATATTGAGGTTTAATAGCTAAAGAATGAATAGGGTGAAAATTGAGATTTGAACTGAATGGAGGTTTTAGGGAAGGGGACTCGCCTTGGTTATCCAAGTGCCTACGTATCTCCTTAGGGAGAATCAGAGTCAACGTAGTTCGGGCACAAGGTTGTACGCCTTTGAATTTGATTATGGAGGTGTTTGAAGGCTTTTTGAATGGCCTATCGTAGTTTTAGAAGTTGTGATTTGAAAGGCATTTTGAATTGCCTGATTGAAAAGGATGAAAATCCGTAGTATCGTGGTTTAGTGTGTTTTAGATGTTTTGGGCGTACAACCCTGATTTAATATGTCACCGTTAGTTGCGATGATTAATAGGTTTGATCATTATAGTTAACGGATTAATGGGGCATTGCTGGTTACTCTGATCGATAGATTCGATCGTCGCGGGCAGCAAATTGAATGTTTTTTAATAAATTTTATGTTTTTATCTCTTGTCTAATGCGACTAATAGGTTTAGTCGGGTCGAGAAGAGAATTAAATAAAGGATCAATTGGAATTATTTCTCGTCAATGCGACTAATAGGTTTAGTCGGATCGAGGAGAAAATTATATTAATCCCGAATCAGTTGAATTAGAATTAATATTTTTATCCAAACGGTAATGGGATTGGGCAAACCCTAATGCCTTTGGTAATCTTCCGGGGTTTTTTTGTTATGATTTTTAACAATTAAAATCGACTAAATGAATTAATCGAACTAATCGAATAATCGGGAAATCCTAAACCCTAGTCATGGTCCTAATCCTAATTTTAATTATCCTAGTTCTAAGTAAATAAACTAATTAAATTAAACAAAATTAATTTATATTTATTCTTAAATAATTAAACAATAAAAATAAAATAAATAAAATAAAAAAAAATATATGGAAGAACCTGGGTGCCTGATTGTGTGTGGTAACTCGCTGGTGGACCATGGTGTGCCTGCACTATAATGATCCTTGGATTTAGAAATCTGGAGATCCCATGGTGAAGCTGCGAGGGTGCATGATATCTATATGCGCATGCGATGCGCTGGATCTGAAGGCTAAACACATGGTTTAATTCAAAAAAATACATAGCGTAGGGGGTAGGGTTCGAACCCAGGCCCTCACGCATATCACAAGCGTACTCTTACCAACTAAGCCATACGCGCTTGATGATCTTTGGCTGACGCATGATTATCATGATCCTTCAAAATTTCGTGGACGAATTAAAAAAACACTCGCGCCCAGTAGCTTCTTCCTCGTGTGGAACCTGCAAAAACGGAACACACCTTTGGCCATGGTTTTGGTACGCAGCCGTAACCATTCATCCGCCACACCTGCAAATTATCACTACTAAACACACACCAATAGCCCAAATCGAATGCCCACAACCTCGTGAGTTCAATGGTTGTCCTATTTTGGACCAATTTCTTATGCTAACAGAAACCCCAATAGAAGCTATGGAACCCTATTAATGGCGGAACGCCGGTCCTGCACTTAAACACCAATCAAACGGCACAGAAAGATCCTAAACGTCATCACGATCCAGAATATATATTCACATATAATTTATAATGCGTATACGAACATAACCGAATTTAAAGAGAAAAAAAACATAAACCGTGACTCATGAGAGCATGATTCAGGATGCCTTAGACTTCAACAATGGCTGCAACCGCTCCATAGAGATCCCAGGACTGTGTTTAGATAGCCAACACCCTTCGAATTAGTATGCAACCTTGAATTCGGCTTCTCACTTTTCTTAGAAATTCAAGAACTCTCTTACGACTCTTGGCTGCATCCCTCTCCTCCCATGTTAGGTTTTTTTGTTCTTTAGTTAGCATCCCCCTGTTCTTTCAATTGTTGTTAATAAAACATGAAAATTATACACAAAAACCTTTTAACGAGATTTTGTTGTTTCGATTGATATGTATGATGTTGTTTGAAAAAGGATTTCAATACATGTGTATATGTACCAAGGCTAAAAGCAAAACTATAAGTTAGTGTATAGTGTAGTATACAATTTGTGTTAAGATATTATGAAAAATATTTACAGAGTGAGAATATGTGAATTGTGAGTTAAGTGTATGTATGTGAAGGAATGTTAGAGGACCGGCCCCCTTTGGTTAGTGAATTGGCCTCCGTTCTGTGTGAAAAAAACAAGGATGTTAGTAGTATCAGAATGGTTGACAAAATCGGCCAAGGGTTAGTGGATGGAGTTGACCTCCCCTAATTGTTAGAAATAGCACCTATTTATATTAATGTATTAGGTTAGGGTTTTATACACCCAATGGGCCTACTGTCCAATTATTTAACAATTATCAATAATACTCCTAATTAATAATTCTAATAATAATACCAAAATTAATAATTAATAATTAATAATCCCCTAATTATTTTGATAATAGCCAATGAACCTAATAAATTAATAATAAACATCACACCAATTAAATTGTTAGAAGAATAAAACCCATAAAAATACTCCAAACAAATGATCCAAACCTGAGATATATGGGCCAAATGTTTGGACCCAAGATACCTGTTAATTTCACCCCATTTATTTCTCAGGACATTTTGTAAGAGGGCGGGTTTGACAATAGGAATGTCAAACCCCATGAATCCTAATTTTGACCTTTGATGAATTAAAATATGTAGATCTGATCGGGCAAATTTTGGGGTATGACAGCTGCCCCCGTTCAATCTTCTTAAACCTGAAGAGTCGGATAGGCACGTCTGCCTATCGTGATCTAAAGGTGGAAGATGATTGGACACTGAAATGCCCTGAAATTTGCATTTGTTGGGAAGAAGTTATGTGGGAGATGGGATTTAAAGATGCCATCCAAGGTAAATACCCTTCTCCTCTTGGAGTGTGAAGCACGTGCTTTTGAAAGGAACCACTGTGTTTTGACCGTAGCATGGCCTGAAAAGACAACCTTATTTTAATGCGATGTTATGATGCATGTAATGTATGATGCAGTGAGCTTCTCAAAATAAATGAGAGCGATGTATGTATATGCATTATGTATGAATGAGGTATGTTAGTTGAATGATGCATGATTGTCAGTTAAAGTATGTTAGTAGCTCTAAAAAGAAAGATGACACCTTTTGATTGTTATTGATGATGTTTTAGAGATATCACTGCCGAGGGACTAACGTGATAAACCTGATTGAGAACCTTTTGAAAATCTTCGTTGTAAAATCCTTTGTAAAAACCCGTTTGCCTGGAAAAGCTCCTAGAAGGGATGGAAGACGTCTTAAAGAAGACTGCCTGGAAAGGCTCCTGAAAAGGACTGCACCAATAGGATCATTTGCCATAGCTATAGCAAACTCACCTGCACCATTTAGGATAATTTGCTATGCTCATAGCAACTTCACCTGCACCATTTAGGATTATTTGCTATGCTTATAGCAACTTCACCTGCACCATTTAGGATAATTTGCTATGCTTATAGCAACTCACCCGCACCATTTAGGATCATTTGCCGTGCTTGTAGCAAACTCACCTGCCCCATTTAGGATCATTTGCCGTGCTTGTAGCAAACTCAACCGCACCATTTAGGATCTTTTGCTGTGCTTGAAGCAAATTCACCCGCACCATTTAGGATCGTTTGCCGTGCTTGTAGCAAATTCACCCGCACCATTTAGGATCATTTGCCGTGCTTGTAGCAAATTCACCTGCCCCATTTAAGATCATTTGCCGTGCTTGTAGAAAACTCACCCGCACCATTTAGGATCGTTTGCCGTGCTTGTAGCAAACTCACCTGCACCATTTAGGATCTTTTGCCGTGCTTGTAGCAAACTCACCTGCCCCATTTAGGATCATTTGCCGTACTTGTAGCAAACTCACCTGCCCCATTGAGGATCATTTGCCGTGCTTGTAGCAAATTCACCCGCACCATTTGGATCATTTGCCCTGGTTCGGACAAATTTCACCTGCACCAAAGGAATTACCTGCCATGGTTCTGCCAAGCGTACCTGCATAAGAGTAATCATTTGCTATAGTTCTAGCAAACTTACCTGCATGAAAAAAGATTCACCTGTTTGGAGACTCACGACTCGAGAGTCGGAGAAAATACACCTTTCACAACACGAGGGTTGGAAACTCACGACACGTGGGTCGGAAAATACACCTATCACAACACGAGGGTTGGAAACTGGGCTTTTGTAGTAAGTGAATGCACTAGATGATATGCATATGCTAATGCGTATGTATGCTGATGCTGATGTTAATCCTAAGATTGTATCTCCTTATTGAATCTGTTTAGACCATATTTGCACCTACGCCACGACTATGCTTATGCCGGCTTGGTAATGTGGATAATGCATATGCATATGCGTATGTTGTTTGATGTAATGAGTGGAATGAACAACAAGGTTGCTATCATCAGTAAGATTACTGGCATCGGTAAGGTTACCGGAAACATCAATTTGGAAATATCTCAGTAAGGTTACTGGCATCGGTAAGGTTACCGGAAGCAGGTGGATAGTATAGCTTAGCACCAGAGTTTTTGATGTATGGGATAATGCTTATGCTCATGCATATGTTGTTTGATGGGGTGTGATGCTAGCGCGATTCCCCGATACCTGTTTTTGAAGATCGTAGTTAGGAGAAAGATTTGTAAAGTGTGGGAACACCTTTTTCTTTTGTTGTGCGCCTTGCCCCAGTTTTTCCCCTTTGAATTACTCCACGCCTTTAACCTTTGAGGTTCTCCGCGCCTTTAACCTTTCGCGATTCTCCACACCTTTAACCTTAGAGGTTCTCCACACCTTTGAATTGTTTACCTTATGGATTTGATATCCAATGCCCCAATGTTTAATGGAAAAGGATGCCTATGATCTCCAAGTCATGAAGGGGGTGCCCCGAGAAATAACCTGGTCATATGCTTCGCCATTTAGATTGGAGGGTATGCCCTTGATCTCCGGGATATGGAGGACTGTCCATAGTGTTGAATTCTTCCCATGTTTGACATGCCCCTGTTTGTTATTGCTTCGAGATGTGCCCCAAGTCGACTGAACCTTTAGGATGAATGCCCCTAGTTAATAGGATGTTTGATTGCATGCCCCTGCAACGCTTGAAATTTTGCCCCTATTAAGGGGAACCCCCTAGATATGATTCCCCCCATTCCAGAGTCTTTACTTAGAAAGATCGCCTTTGATTAAACCAATTTCGAGATTTCCTCGTTGCTAAGTGTATATTCGTAGATGACGTTGTACCATTTGAGAAGTGACTCCAATGTGATGCGTATGCAAGTTTTGAAGTCGAAGTCCGTTATGAATTAGGACTGGAGGATTAGAAAAGAATGCTTGAAGAAGCGTAGTGGTTAGAAATAGTTTTAACAAACCTTAGGAGTCAGTATAACAAATCCTGCTTGATATGCTTTCATGGTTAACCTTGCCTCAATTAGGACTTTTAAATGTTGTAACTTGGCCTGGTTCATGGTTTTAAGAAACAATGGATATAAGGCTCGAAATTTATTTATCCCACCCCTTTCTCCCTGATGTTCTCCAGATCCTAAGAATTCTTTTAATCCAATGGATGTGCTTTGTTTGTAAGAGAATCGGTTTTGATGTTGAGCAGAAGCCTTAGTAGAGATCCAAGCATTGATGAAAACTGTTTGTAAAGATCCAAGCATTGATGTGAAGCTTCATTGGTTTAGCAGTCACAAGATTATCCTTTGTATTTCGCCTTTGTTTTTTTATCCCTTATTTTGCATGAACCCAATCCTTTGGATTTGATTCATCGGGATGCCCTAATTTTTGCCTAAGTCGTTTTTGTTTTCTTTTATGAAATTTTCCGTTTTGACTTAGCGGGCGTTTCTCATTTTTCTTTTGAATACTCCTTTTGATCTTTGGATTTTGAATATTGTGACTGCCATGAATTTTATTTGCAAGCTTCGTCTTTGGTAATTCCTCGATCCTGAATGATGTATTGAGGAAAAAGATGCTGTGAATGTTGTCTCTATTGCTTCCTCAATATTGGATGAACGCGAGGAAGAGGACATGCTTGAACCTTTGCTTTGCCTGATCCTTTGCTTGACCTTTTGCTTCGTTGATTGATTCTCTTGACAACCAAAGTACACCATTGAATTAATCGAACTCTACCCTGCCCCTGGTTAAAATCAAGGTTTATTTGAAAAAGTAGAAACAAACTCCAACTCCTGGCTCGAGGGGGTGAGGAGGGATTAACATCCTTATATCTCCACTGTTTGGGAATTGAAACAATGCCTGTACATCCTCGGCTCGGTTTTACCTTGAAAGCATATGTTTAGCTGGACTTAGTTATTTGTATTCGTCATTCTCCCTTAAATTTGTTAATAATCCTAACTTTGAAGTGTGCGACTGGAAAGTCGTAGTAGTGAGCGAATGAATCGACTCCAAAACCTGCATGGTCATCCCATTAGAATTGCTAAATCCGAAGGTACAACTTCTATCCTGAGTAACACTTAACGATCGTAGGGATTGAAATTTTGACACGATAGGCACCTATTGATCCTAGGGACAATCTCCTTTGTAGGTCCATTGATCTTGTTTTACTCCTTAGCTCTTTAGACTTGTAGAAGTGAGGGCAACCTCGAATTTTCCTTGGGCACGTCAAATCTGTCGGGAATGAACTGTTAGCGGTGGGTTTTCGTCGTATCGGAACTTCATGAGTTTCCTTTGACTGAACCTCTTTTGCTTTTCCTAAGGATAGTATCACACCATTGGCAACCTTCAGCGTTTGTAAATTGATAAAGGAAATCTATGACCCCTTTTGACCCTTGATGGGGAGTTAACACAGGTCGCCTTCCCTCCATCGTAGTTATGCATCTTCGTCCAGGATATTGCCCCAGCTGGACTAATCCTTGCCCCCAGGTTATCGTAGAGCGTCCTTGAAAGTTTGATATGTTCTAAGATGAACCCCTTTATGACTAGATACATCTTGAGTTTATCTATGAGGGAACTCTTTTGTTAAACTAATCCTCGCTCGATGACAACCTTTATTGTATTTATAATTCTGTTATGACAAGGCATGGACATGCGGTTGGCATGGTGAAAGACATCCTCTTTTTCTTAGTAAGACTAAGATCATTCTCAATAATTTATCCTCCTTTCTCCATAGTCTATGATCCTTTTTCTTTCTTCGGGAGTTTCGGGAAACCGACTAGCATGGGTGCGGGCGAAGATGTAAATGTAAATGTAAATGCAAATGTATGACTGCATGAAAATGCGAATGCATGGATATGCGAGAGACTCCTTGTATTATAACTCCGTGTATGCAATGCAGACGCGTGACGTATACTCTTAGGGATAGCCTTAGAGGCGACATTATACATTCGTGAAATCCTTGCAAGATAGATGTTATGACATGCCAATGGAAATCCCTTAGATTAGGGAGTATGTGGAAGGTAGCGGCTGGTGACCGTTCAAGACTGTCACCAAATCTCATGGCCATCGAGAGGCCAATTGACGTGTACCAATGAAGTTGTCCTTGGTGGGAAGGTTCTCTATGCGGAACACAACCTATCTAAGGATGATACCAAATGAAGTGAAATCCCTACAGGCTAGGGATGAAAGACGTAGAGATGGGAATCTAAACCCTACAAGTTAGAGGGTGCGCGGAAAACAAACATGGAGTGACCGTTCAGGACAGTCACTAGATCTCATAGCCATCTAGAGGCCAATCGAACGCATGCTAATGCAGTTGTCCTTCGGGGAAGGACGCGTCGTTGTGAAAACACATGGATGTAAAAGAAAATCCCTATAGGCTAGGGAGTACGTAGGAGTAAGCATGGGGTGACTGTTCAAGACAGTCACTGAATCGCATGGCCATCGAGAGGCCAATCGACGTATGCTAACAGATATGTCCTTCGTACGGAAGACGCGTTTTTAGAAATATAATCCCTACGGGCTAGGGAACGCATAGATGTAAGCACATGGTGACTGTTCAGAGTAGTCACTGGATCGCATTGCCATCGAGAGGCCAATCGACGCGCGTAAACGAAGATGTCCTTCGTAGGAAGGACACATAGTTGTATGAATACAAGGATATATAAGGAAAGTCCCTACAGGATAGGGAATGCGTAGATACAGGTGCGGAGTGACCGTTCATGACAGTCACTAAGTCGCATGGCCATCGGGAGGCCAATCAACGTGCATAAATGTAGATGCCCTTCGTGGGAAGGACATGGTCTTGGAAATAGAATCCCTGCGGGCCAGGGGACGCGTCAGAATACCTGCAAAATTAGGACACAAGACATTCGCAGTATATAAATTGCATATATAATAAGCACGTAAGCACATAAGCCCTAGGTTCATAGGTTCGACGTAACGGCTTAGGGTGCCTACCCTTCCCATTGGTATGTTCTAGAAGGTCTCATGAGATCGTTCGTAGCCGCCGAGACTTTTTGTCTCTTTGGATTTTAGAACAAATCATTTATCCATGAGGTTCGAGTTTTAGGGGTAGGTTCCCAGAGAGATCAGCCAAATACCAAGTCCAGCCCTCAACAAGGTCAAGCCTCGTATCAGACCTTTCCGGATATTCAACCCACTCTGAGTGGAATTATAATAAGACTCGTAGGCGATGTATTTCCCCTCTGGTCATTATTATAATCCCCACGCTTAGGTTTAACGCAATTTATATATCCCAGAAAGCGATAAAACAACACATTCAAATAAATAAATATTTAATTGAATTACGGTAAAAAAAATAAATCGTAGTGAATAAATAAAATTGCAGATAAATAAATAAATAAATAAATACAATTTCAATATTTATAAAAAACCATAAACCCTAATCCTGGCAAATTAGCCAAACCCTAAAAATTCGCCAAAAACCTAAATGATTCGCCAAAACCTAAAGGAGCATAATAATTTACAGTTTTGTTATCACTATCCCCAGCAGAGTCGCCAGCTGTAGCAACCTGCCCTAAAAATAAAGATTCTAGAGTCGCCACCTATTCTGAAGGGCGAATAGGAAACCCTACGCAGTTTAGAGATCAGGGTAAGTTATTATAATCAGGTTAAGGGAAGGTGTTAGGCACCCTCAACCCTTTCCTATTGGCTTTGAATCTAAGGTAAAGGTTTATAGCTAAAATATTGAGGTTTAATAGCTAAAGAATGAATAGGGTGAAAATTGAGATTTGAACTGAATGGAGGTTTAGGGAAGGGGACTCGCCTTGGTTATCCAAGTGCCTACGTATCTCCTTAGGGAGAATCAGAGTCAACGTAGTTCGGGCACAGGGTTGTACGCCTTTGAATTTGATTATGGAGGTGTTTGAAGGCTTTTTGAATGGCCTATCGTAGTTTTAGAAGTTGTGATTTGAAAGGCATTTTGAATTGCCTGATTGAAAAGGATGAAAATCCGTAGTATCGTGGTTTAGTGTGTTTTAGATGTTTTGGGCGTACAACCCTGATTTAATATGTCACCGTTAGTTGCGATGATCAATAGGTTTGATCATTATAGTTAACGGATTAGTGGGGCATTGCTGGTTACTCTGATTGATAGATTCGATCGTCGCGGGCAGCAAATTGAATGTTTTTTAATAAATTTTATGTTTTTATCTCTTGTCTAATGCGACTAATAGGTTTAGTCGGGTCGATAAGAGAATTAAATAAAGGATCAATTGGAATTATTTCTCGTCAATGCGACTAATAGGTTTAGTCGGATCGAGGAGAAAATTATATTAATCCCGAATCAGTTGAATTAGAATTAATATTTTTATCCAAACGGTAATGGGATTGGGCAAACCCTAATGCCTTTGGTAATCTTCCGGGGTTTTTTTGTTATGATTTTTAACAATTAAAATCGACTAAATGAATTAATCGAACTAATCGAATAATCGGGAAATCCTAAACCCTAGTCATGGTCCTAATCCTAATTTTAATTATCCTAGTTCTAAGTAAATAAACTAATTAAATTAAACAAAATTAATTTATATTTATTCTTAAATAATTAAACAATAAAAATAAAATAAATAAAATAAAAAAAACTATATGGAAGAACCTGGGTGCCTGATTGTGTGTGGTAACTCGCTGGTGGACCATGGTGTGCCTGCACTATAATGATCCTTGGATTTAGAAATCTGGAGATCCCATGGTGAAGCTGCGAGGGTGCATGATATCTATATGCGCATGCGATGCGCTGGATCTGAAGGCTAAACACATGGTTTAATTCAAAAAAATACATAGCGTGGGGGGTAGGGTTCGAACCCAAGCCCTCACGCATATCACAAGCGTACTCTTACCAACTAAGTCATACGCGCTTGATGATCTTTGGCTGACGCATGATTATCATGATCCTTCAAAATTTCGTGGACGAATTAAAAAAACACTCGCGCCCAGTAGCTTCTTCCTCGTGTGGAACTTGCAAAAACGGAACACACCTTTGGCCATGGTTTTGGTACGCAGCCGTAACCCTTCATCCGCCACACCTGCAAATTATCACTACTAAACACACACCAATAGCCCAAATCGAATGCCCACAACCTCGTGAGTTCAATGGTTGTCCTATTTTGGACCAATTTCTTATGCTAACAGAAACCCCAATAGAAGCTATGGAACCCTATTAATGGCGGAACGCCGGTCCTGCACTTAAACACCAATCAAACGGCACAGAAAGATCCTAAACGTCATCACGATCCAGAATATATATTCACATATAATTTATAATGCGTATACGAACATAACCGAATTTAAAGAGAAAAAAAACATAAACCGTGACTCATGAGAGCATGATTCAGGATGCCTTAGACTTCAACAATGGCTGCAACCGCTCCATAGAGATCCCAGGACTGTGTTTAGATAGCCAACACCCTTCGAATTAGTATGCAACCTTGAATTCGGCTTCTCACTTTTCTTAGAAATTCAAGAACTCTCTTACGACTCTTGGCTGCATCCCTCTCCTCCCATGTTAGGTTTTTTTGTTCTTCAGTTAGCATCCCCCTGTTCTTTCAATTGTTGTTAATAAAACATGAAAATTATACACAAAAACCTTTTAACGAGATTTTGTTGTTTCGATTGATATGTATGATGTTGTTTGAAAAAGGATTTCAATACATTTGTATATGTACCAAGGCTAAAAGTAAAACTATAAGTTAGTGTATAGTGTAGTATACAATTTGTGTTAAGATATTATGAAAAATATTTACAGAGTGAGAATATGTGAATTGTGAGTTAAGTGTATGTATGTGAAGGAATGTTAGAGGACCGGCCCCCTTTGGTTAGTGAATTGGCCTCCGTTCTGTGTGAAAAAAAACAAGGATGTTAGTAGTATCAGAATGGTTGACAAAATCGGCCAAGGGTTAGTGGATGGAGTTGACCTCCCCTAATTGTTAGAAATAGCACCTATTTATATTAATGTATTAGGTTAGGGTTTTATACACCCAATGGGCCTACTGTCCAATTATTTAACAATTATCAATAATACTCCTAATTAATAATTCTAATAATAATACCAAAATTAATAATTAATAATCCCCTAATTATTTTGATAATAGCCAATGAACCTAATAAATTAATAATAAACATCACACCAATTAAATTGTTAGAAGAATAAAACCCATAAAAATACTCCAAACAAATGATCCAAACCTGAGATATATGGGCCAAATGTTTGGACCCAAGATACCTGTTAATTTCACCCCATTTATTTCTCAGGACATTTTATAAGAGGGCGGGTTTGACAATAGGAATGTCAAACCCCATGACTCCTAATTTTGACCTTTGATGAATTAAAATATGTAGATCTGATCGGGCAAATTTTGGGGTATGACAGCTGCCCCCGTTCAATCTTCTTAAACCTGAAGAGTCGGATAAGCACGTCTGCCTATCGTGATCTAAAGGTGGAAGATGATTGGACACTGAAATGCCCTGAAATTTGCATTTGTTGGGAAGAAGTTATGTGGGAGATGGGATTTAAAGATGCCATCCAAGGTAAATACCCTTCTCCTCTTGGAGTGTGAAGCACGTGCTTTTGAAAGGAACCATTGTGTTTTGACCATAGCATGGCCTGAAAAGACAACCTTATTTTGATGCGATGTTATGATGCATGTAATGTATGATGCAGTGAGCTTCTCAAAATAAATGAGAGCGATGTATGTATATGCATTATGTATGAATGAGGTATGTTAGTTGAATGATGCATGATTGTCAGTTAAAGTATGTTAGTAGCTCTAAAAAGAAAGATGACACCTTTTGATTGTTATTGATGATGTTTTAGAGATATCACTGCCGAGGGACTAACGTGATAAACCCGATTGAGAACCTTTTGAAAATCTTTGTTGTAAAATCCTTTGTAAAAACCCGTTTGCCTGGAAAAGCTCCTAGAAGGGATGGAAGACGTCTTAAAGAAGACTGCTTGGAAAGGCTCCTGAAAAGGACTGCACCAATAGGATCATTTGCCATAGCTATAGCAAACTCACCTGCACCATTTAGGATAATTTGCTATGCTCATAGCAACTTCACCTGCACCATTTAGGATTATTTGCTATGCTTATAGCAACTTCACCTGCACCATTTAGGATAATTTGCTATGCTTATAGCAACTCACCCGCACCATTTAGGATCATTTGCCGTGCTTGTAGCAAACTCACCTGCCCCATTTAGGATCATTTGCCGTGCTTGTAGCAAACTCACCCGCACCATTTAGGATCATTTGCTGTGCTTGTAGCAAATTCACCCGCTCCATTTAGGATTGTTTGTCGTGCTTGTAGCAAATTCACCCGCACCATTTAGGATCATTTGCCGTGCTTGTAGAAAATTCACCTTCCCCATTTAAGATCATTTTCCGTGCTTGTAGCAAACTCACCCGCACCATTTAGGATCGTTTGCCGTGCTTGTAGCAAACTCACCTGCACCATTTAGGATCTTTTGCCGTGCTTGTAGCAAACTCATCTTCCCCATTTAGGATCATTTGCCGTACTTGTAGCAAACTCACCTGCCCCATTTAGGATCATTTGCCGTGCTTGTAGCAAATTCACCCGCACCATTTGGATCATTTTCCCTGGTTCGGACAAATTTCACCTGCACCAAAGGAATTACCTGCCATGGTTCTGCCAAGCGTACCTGCATAAGAGTAATCATTTGCTATAGTTCTAGCAAACTTACCTGCATGAAAAAAGATTCACCTGTTTGGAGACTCACGACTCGAGGGTCGGAGAAAATACACCTTTCACAACACGAGGGTTGGAAACTCACGACACGTGGGTCGGAAAATACACCTATCACAACACGAGGGTTGGAAACTGGGCTTTTGTAGTAAGTGAATGCACTAGATGATATGCATATGCTAATGCGTATGTATGATGATGCTGATGTTAATCCTAAGATTGTATCTCCTTATTGAATCTATTTAGACCATATTTGCACTTACGCCACGGCTATGCTTATGCCGGCTTGGTAATGTGGATAATGCTTATGCATATGCGTATGTTGTTTGATGTAATGAGTGGAATGAACAACAAGGTTGCTATCATCAGTAAGATTACTGGCATCGGTAAGGTTACCGGAAACATCAATTTGGAAATATCTCAGTAAGGTTACTGGCATCGGTAAGGTTACCGGAAGCAGGTGGATAGTATAGATTAGCACCAGAGTTTTTGATGTATGGGATAATGCTTATGCTCATGCATATGTTGTTTGATGGGGTGTGATGCTAGCGCGATTCCCCGATACCTGTTTTTGAAGATCGTAGTTAGGAGAAAGATTTGTAAAGTGTGGGAACACCTTTTTCTTTTGTTGTGCGCCTTGCCACAGTTTTTCCCCTTTGAATTACTCCACGCCTTTAACCTTTGAGGTTCTCCGCGCCTTTAACCTTTCGCGATTCTCCACACCTTTAACCTTAGAGGTTCTCCACACCTTTGAATTGTTTACCTTATGGATTTGATATCCAATGCCCCAATGTTTAATGGAAAAGGATGCCTATGATCTCCAAGTCATGAAGGGGGTGCCCCGAGAAATAACCTGGTCATATGCTTCGCCATTTAGATTGGAGGGTATGCCCTTGATCTCCGGGATATGGAGGACTGTCCATAGTGTTGAATTCTTCCCATGTTTGACATGCCCCTGTTTGTTATTGCTTCGAGATGTGCCCCAAGTCGACTGAACCTTTAGGATGAATGCCCCTAGTTAATAGGATGTTTGATTGCATGCCCCTGCAACGCTTGAAATTTTGCCCCTGTTAAGGGGAACCCCCTAGATATGATTCCCCCCATTCCAGAGTCTTTACTTAGAAAGATCGCCTTTGATTAAACCAATTTCGAGATTTCCTCGATGCTAAGTGTATATTCGTAGATGACGTTGTACCATTTGATAAGTGACTCCAATGTGATGCGTATGCAAGTTTTGAAGTCGAAGTCCGTTATGAATTAGGACTGGAGGATTAGAAAAGAATGCTTGAAGAAGCGTATTGGTTAGAAATAGTTTTAACAAACCTTAGGAGTCAGTATAACAAATCCTGCTTGATATGCTTTCATGGTTAACCTTGCCTCAATTAGGACTTTTAAATGTTGTAACTTGGCCTGGTTCATGGTTTTAAGAAACAATGGATATAAGGCTCGAAATTTATTTATCCCACCCCTTTCTCCCTGATGTTCTCCAGATCCTAAGAATTCTTTTAATCCAATGGATGTGCTTTGTTTGTAAGAGAATCGGTTTTGATGTTGAGCAGAAGCCTTAGTAGAGATCCAAGCATTGATGAAAACTGTTTGTAAAGATCCAAGCATTGATGTGAAGCTTCATTGGTTTAGCAGTCACAAGATTATCCTTTGTATTTCGCCTTTGTTTTTTTATCCCTTATTTTGCATGAACCCAATCCTTTGGATTTGATTCATCGGGATGCCCTAATTTTTGCCTAAGTCGTTTTTGTTTTCTTTTATGAAATTTTCCGTTTTGACTTAGCGGGCATTTCTCATTTTTCTTTTGAATACTCCTTTTGATCTTTGGATTTTGAATATTGTGACTGCCATGAATTTGATTTGCAAGCTTCGTCTTTGGTAATTCCTCGATCCTGAATGATGTATTGAGGAAAAAGATGCTGTGAATGTTGTCTCTATTGCTTCCTCAATATTGGATGAACGCGAGGAAGAGGACATGCTTGAACCTTTGCTTTGCCTGATCCTTTGCTTGACCTTTTGCTTCGTTGATTGATTCTCTTGACAACCAATGTACACCATTGAATTAATCGAACTCTACCCTGCCCCTGGTTAAAATCAAGGTTTATTTGAAAAAGTAGAAACAAACTCCAACTCCTAGCTCGAGGGGGTGACGAGGGATTAACATCCTTATATCTCCACTGTTTGGGAATTGAAACAATGCATGTACATCCTCGGCTCGGTTTTACCTTGAAAGCATATGTTTAGCTGGACTTAGTTATTTGTATTCGTCATTCTCCCTTAAATTTGTTAATAATCCTAACTTTGAAGTGTGCGACTGGAAAGTCATAGTAGTGAGCGAATGAATCGACTCCAAAACCTGCATGGTCATCCCATTAGAATTGCTAAATCCGAAGGTACAACTTCTATCCTGAGTAACACTTAACGATCGTAGGGATTGAAATTTTGACACGATAGGCACCTATTGATCCTAGGGACAATCTCCTTTGTAGGTCCATTGATCTTGTTTTACTCCTTAGCTCTTTAGACTTGTAGAAGTGAGGGCAACCTCGAATTTTCCTTGGGCACGTCAAATCTGTCGGGAATGAACTGTTAGCGGTGGGTTTTCGTCGTATCGGAACTTCATGAGTTTCCTTTGACTGAACCTCTTTTGCTTTTCCTAAGGATAGTATCACACCATTGGCAACCTTCAGCGTTTGTAAATTGATAAAGGAAATCTATGACCCCTTTTGACCCTTGATGGGGAGTTAACACAGGTCGCCTTCCCTCCATCGTAGTTATGCATCTTCGTCCAGGATATTGCCCCAGCTGGACTAATCCTTGCCCCCAGGTTATCGTAGAGCGTCCTTGAAAGTTTGATATGTTCTAAGATGAACCCCTTTATGACTAGATACATCTTGAGTTTATCTATGAGGGAACTCTTTTGTTGAACTAATCCTTGCTCGATGACAACCTTTATTGTATTTATAATTCTGTTATTACAAGGCATGGACATGCGGTTGGCATGGTGAAAGACATCCTCTTTTTCTTAGTAAGACTAAGATCATTCTCAATAATTTATCCTCCTTTCTCCATAGTCTATGATCCTTTTTCTTTCTTCGGGAGTTTCGGGAAACCGACTAGCATGGGTGCGGGCGAAGATGTAAATGTAAATGTAAATGCAAATGTATGACTGCATGAAAATGCGAATGCATGGATATGCGAGAGACTCCTTGTATTATAACTCCGTGTATGCAATGCAGACGCGTGACGTATACTCTTAGGGATAGCCTTAGAGGCGACATTATACATTCGTGAAATCCTTGCAAGATAGATGTTATGACATGCCAATGGAAATCCCTTAGATTAGGGAGTATGTGGAAGGTAGCGGCTGGTGACCGTTCAAGACTGTCACCAAATCTCATGGCCATCGAGAGGCCAATTGACGTGTACCAATGAAGTTGTCCTTGGTGGGAAGGTTCTCTATGCGGAACACAACCTATCTAAGGATGATACCAAATGAAGTGAAATCCCTACAGGCTAGGGATGAAAGACGTAGAGATGGGAATCTAAACCCTACAAGTTAGAGGGTGCGCGGAAAACAAACATGGAGTGACCGTTCAGGACAGTCACTAGATCTCATAGCCATCTAGAGGCCAATCGAACGCATACTAATGCAGTTGTCCTTCGGGGAAGGACGCGTCGTTGTGAAAACACATGGATGTAAAAGAAAATCCCTATAGGCTAGGGAGTACGTAGGAGTAAGCATGGGGTGACTGTTCAAGACAGTCACTGAATCGCATGGCCATCGAGAGGCCAATCGACGTATGCTAACAGATATGTCCTTCGTACGGAAGACGCGTTTTTAGAAATATAATCCCTACGGGCTAGGGAACGCATAGATGTAAGCACATGGTGACTGTTCAGAGTAGTCACTGGATCGCATGGCCATCGAGAGGCCAATCGACGTGCGTAAACGAAGATGTCCTTCGTAGGAAGGACACATAGTTGTATGAATACAAGGATATATAAGGAAAGTCTCTACAGGATAGGGAATGCGTAGATACAGGTGCGGAGTGACCGTTCATGACAGTCACTAAGTCGCATGGCCATCGGGAGGCCAATCAACGTGCATAAATGTAGATGCCCTTCGTGGGAAGGACATGGTCTTGGAAATAGATGCCCTTCGTGGGGACGCGTCGGAATACCTGCAAAATTAGGACACAAGACATTCACAATATATAAATTGCATATATAATAAGCACGTAAGCACATAAGCCCTAGGTTCATAGGTTCGACGTAACGGCTTAGGGTGCCTACCCTTCCCATTGGTATGTTCTAGAAGGTCTCATGGGATCGTTCGTAGCCGCCGAGACTTTTTGTCTCTTTGGATTTTAGAACAACTCATTTATCCATGAGGTTCGTGAAGGATAGAAAAACACTTAGAAAGGGGGGGGTTTGAATAAGTGTAGCTTTAAAAACTTGAACGATAAAAATAAATTGCACAGTTATTTTTATCCTGGTTCGTTGTTAACTAAACTACTCCAGTCCACCCCCGCAGAGATGATTTACCTCAACTGAGGATTTAATCCACTAATCGCACGGATTACAATGGTTTTCCACTTAGTCAGCAACTAAGTCTTCTAGAGTCTTCTGATCACACACTGATCACTCCAGGAACAACTGCTTAGATACCCTCTAAGACTTTTCTAGAGTATTCTGATCCACACGATCACTCTAGTTACAACCTGCTTAGATAACCTCTAAGACTTCCTAGAGTATACTGATCCACACGATCACTCTAGTTCCTTACAACTTAATGTAATCAATTCTAAGAGTATTACAAATGCTTCTTAAAAGCTGTAATCACAAACTGTGATATTTCTCTTAACGATTAAGCTTAATCTCACTAATATATTACAACAGCAATGTAGTGAGCTTTGATGAAGATGAAGATTCTGAGCTTTGAGTAGAACAGAGTTTCAGCAAGTTAATATGAGTTGTTTTTGTGCAGAATCGTTAACCTTGCTTCTCATCAGAACTTCATATTTATAGGCGTTGGAGAAGATGACCGTTGAGTGCATTTAATGCTTTGCGTGTTCTGTACAGCATCGCATTTAATGTTATACGCTTTTGTCAACTACCTCGAGCCTTGTTCACGCTGTGTCTACTGACGTAGCCTTTAATAGCTTTTAACGTTCCTTTTGTCAGTCAGCGTAGCCTGCCACTTGTCCTTCCTTCTGATCTGATGTTTGTGAATACAACGTTTGAATATCATCAGAGTCAAACAGCTTGGTGCATAGCATCTTCTGATCTTCTGACCTTGAAGTGCTTCTGAGCGTGATACCATCAGAACTTCAGTGCTTCTGATCTCATGTTCTTCTGATGCTTCCATAGACCCATGTTCTGATTCTGCTTCGACCATCTTCTGATGTCTTGCCAGACCATGTTCTGATGTTGCATGCTGAACCCTTTGAGACACAGCTTCTGAGCGCTGAATTATGCATACTCTTTATATATTTCCTGAAAAGGAAATTGCATTGGATTAGAGTACCATATTATCTTAAGCAAAATTCATATTATTGTTATCATCAAAACTAAGATAATTGATCAGAACAAATCTTGTTCTAACAATCTCCCCCTTTTTGATGATGACAAAAACATATATAAATGATATGAATTTGCGATCAGAAAGAGCAGACGGCAAAAGACAAATTACACAGCTATAGCATAAGCATATGAATATGTCTCCCCCTGAGATTAACAATCTCCCCCTGAGATAAATAATCTCCCCCTGAAATAAATACTCGAAGAACTTTAATAAAAGACTTCCCTGATTATTTCGGTAGAGACGATCACATAAGCTTCTGTCTTTAGAGAATTCATAGCTTCTGACTTCTGCTTCCATTGGACAACTTCAGAACTAGAATTTCTTTAGATCCTTAGAACACTCACAGCTTCTGATTCCTGCTTCCATCTAGGACAGCTTCAGAACTTGAATTTCTTTAATCTTCAGAACATTCACAGCTTCTGATTTCTGCTTCCATTTAGGACAGCTTCAGAACTTGAATTTCTTTGATCTTCAGAACATTCACAGCTTCTGATTTCTGCTTCCACTTAGGACAGCTTCAGAACTTGAGTTTTCTGGATCTTTAGAACAATCACAGCTTCTGATTTCTGCTTCCCTCGGATAGCTTCAGAGCTTGAATTTCTACCAACCTCACTTCATGCTAGATTTGTATCAGAACATTGTTGAATGTACCAGAGCATCATCGGAGCATCTCTACATCCTGAAATGTTACAGAACAAAAACTAAACGACAAAAGTCAGCATGAACGAGTCAGAACATAAAATGTATATTAAAACACATGATATGTATCAGAGCCATATAGGCTAAAATAATGTTATCAGAGCAAATAGAATTTTGTCAAAGCAAATAGACAAATATGGATCAAATTCTATTATCAGTGCTTCTGATTCATTCTTCTTTCTTGCTTCTGATTTCTGAAGCTTGACAGCACTCAGCTTGCTTCAGTTTCCATGAGCTTATTCTTTTTACAGAATAACACTTCTTATGGTTTTGCTTCTTGTGTTTGCTTTGAAGATTCTCTTCACTTCTTTATACCTGCAAAACACTTAAACCATATAGAACTTGCAGTTCTTGTTAGTAAATGTGTGGGAGCTTTACCCAGCAACTGATAGATTAATCAAATCATTTATCATTTATCTATCTTTCTCCCCCTTTTTGTCATAACATCAAAAAGAATATTTCAAATGATTCAGATGAATAAAACGACAAATAAAACCACTGGAATGTAAAACCAAAGAAATTTTTCATTGATAATCAAAAAGATTACAAGAGAGAATGTTTAACAAGCAGATGCAACAAGGAAAGAAAACTACTAAGACCAAAGACTAAGACCCTAGCTAATACAAAATCTGCGCCAGCGTGTCTTGAACCCTGTCATAATTTACTGCTGCTTAGGCTTCCAGGCGAGGGGTCAGGGAGACTTGATTCTGATGCAGATCTTCCACAATCTCTATCAGAAACAACATTCTCAGCAGGTGAAGATGAAGAGATTTCTTTTGAATGGGTTGAGGGAGAGGAAAGGTTAGATGAAGAGGAAGTTGAGTCTTGAAGGTAAAAAGATGATGAAGAAGATCGAGATGATGGAGGGCTTTCACCAGGGGGTTAAAACACACGTCTAGAATAGTTTCCAGACAACTTTGCTTCGAATGGATTCACCTTGAGAGGGTCATAGGTGATCTTTATCTTTTTGGGTTTGGACGAAGATGTTTCAACAGTTTTTCTCTTTTTGTTTTGATCTTTTCCATGGTTTCCTGGGCTTGATGAAGAGTTCATGATGGATTTGCAGATAATGAACAGCTAGGGTTTGATATGAATGCAAAAAGAGAGAGAAAGAAAACAGAGATAGAGTGTAATAGAGAAAATATGAGAGGGAAGGAGAAGCGTTTGAAGAGTATTTAAAAAAAATAAAATGAAACAAATGATGGATAGCATTTAATGTTACGTGAAATGAGGAGAAATAATAAAGACAAATGAGGTGACTAGCACAGTTACCTATGGTCGGCGTCCCTTCAACTGCACGCGCGCTTATCTATGAACAGTAACAACAGGTTTACCATCCCGAGATAAAACGTTACAGCTGTTTTGCTTTAAAAGAGGTTCTGAATCAACTTAGACACTGAAACGTTAGTAATAACCGAATCATAATTTCTAAAAGATTTCAATCAGAACTTCTGATTAAAAAAAAATCCACATTCATTTCAGAAGATACTCATACATAAGAGCTTCTCATCTTCTCATTCTGGGCATAAATCCATACTGATGTTCTTCAGAATGAACTTAAACCTATCTTCAGCCAGGGGTTTTGTAAAGATATCAGCCCATTGATGGTCTGTATCCACAAAGTTTAAAGATATAACACCCTTCTGAACATAGTCCCTTATGAAATGATGTTTAATCTCAATATGTTTAGCCTTTGAATGAAGAATAGGATTCTTAGATAAACATATAGCAGAAGTATTATCACAGAATATAGGAATGTTACTCTCATATATCTGATAATCTTCTAACTGACTCTTCTTCCAGAGCATCTGTGTACTGCAACCAGCAGCAGCGACATATTCTGCTTCTGTTGTTGATAGAGCAATAGTTGCTTGCTTCTTGCTGTACCAGGAGATCAAATGACTTCCAAGAAATTGGCAACTTCCTGAAGTGCTCTTTCTTTCAATTCTGTCTCCAGCATAGTCAGCATCGCAGAATCCTACTAAGTTGTATTCTTTAGATTTTCTGTAAACTAAGCCAACATTAGTAGTACCTTTCAGATACCTTAGAATTCTCTTAACAGCAGTTAAATGAGATTCTCTAGGATCTGATTGGAATCTAGCACACAAACAAACACTGAACAGAATGTCAGGTCTAGAAGCAGTCAAATATAGAAGAGATCCAATCATACCTCTGTATAACTTCTGATCTACCTTCTTACTTACCTCATCCTTACCTAGGATGCACGTTGGATGCATAGGAGTTTTGGCTTCTTTGCAGTCTAGAAGATTAAACTTCTTCAGAAGTTCCTTCACATACTTGGTTTGGTGAACATACGTTCCTTCTGATGTTTGATTTATTTGTATTCCAAGGAAATACTTGAGTTCTCCCATCATGCTCATTTCAAACTCAGCCTGCATAGACTCAGCAAACTCCTTTCCAAGTGTAGCATTAGATGTTCCAAAAATAATATCATCTACATATATTTGACAAATTAAAATATCCCTTTTAAAGGTTTTACAAAAGAGAGTAGTGTCCACTTTTCCTCTAGTGAAACCATTATCCAGAAGGAAAGAACTTAAGCGTTCATACCAAGCTCTGGGAGCTTGTTTCAATCCATACAACGATTTCTTTAGTTTAAAAACATGATTAGGAGACATAGAGTCTTCAAAACCAGGAGGTTGATGGACATAAACTTCTTCATCTATATAACCGTTTAAGAAGGCACTCTTAACATCCATCTGATAGAGAGTGATGTTATGTTGAGTGGCAAATGAAATTAATAGACGAATAGATTCTAACCTGGCCACTGGTGCAAAGGTTTCTGTATAGTCAATCCCTTCTTGCTGACTATAACCCTGAGCCACCAGTCTGGCTTTGTTCCTTATCACTTCACCTTTCTCACTGAGCTTGTTTCTGAAGACCCATTTTGTACCGATTATATTGAATCCATCTGGTCTAGGAACAAGATCCCAAACATCATTCCTTGTAAACTGATTCAGTTCTTCTTGCATAGCAATTATCCAGTCTGGATCTTCTAGAGCATGATCAACAGAAGTTGGCTCGATCAAAGATACAAGACCTAATTGACAGTCTACATTGTTCTTAAGGAATGCTCTTGTTCTGATTGGATCATCCTTCTTTCCAAGAATGACATCTTCTGAATGACCAGAAATGAGTCTGGATGATCTTCTGACAGATGGTTCTTCAGAAATGCTTAGATTCTCCAGAGAAGCTGATACTTGATCTTCAGATTCTTTGCTTCTGAGAAGCTCTGCTTCTGATGCGTTGCTTCTTGGCTCAACAACTTCTGATATATCAATATCACAATCTGCAAAATTATCAAACTGCTTTGGTTTTTCAGAACCAAGCTTATCATCAAACCTGATATTGATTGATTCTTCCACAATCAATGTTTCAGTATTGTATACTCTGTAGCCTTTTGAGCGTTCAGAATATCCAAGAAGGAAACATTTTTGTGCTTTGGAATCAAACTTACCAAGATGATCTTTAGTGTTCAGAATAAAGCATACACATCCAAAAGGATGGAAATATGAAATGTTGGGCTTTTTATTCTTCCACAATTCATAGGGAGTCTTATTTAGAATAGGTCTGATAGAGATTCTATTCTGAATATAGCATGCAGTGTTTATTGCTTCTGCCCAGAAATGCTTAGCCATATTGGTTTCATTGATCATGGTTCTGGCCATTTCTTGCAGAGTCCTATTCTTTCGTTCTACAACTCCATTTTGCTGTGGAGTTCTAGGACAAGAGAAATCATGGGCAATACCATTTTCTTTGAAGAATTCTTCAAAGGATCTGTTCTCAAATTCACCACCATGATCACTTCTGACCTTTATGATTTTACACTCTTTTTCAGATTGAATCTGAATGCAGAAATCAAAGAACACTGAATGAGTCTCATCCTTGTGTTTCAAGAATTTTACCCACGTCCAGCGGCTATAATCATCTACGATGACTAATCCATATTTCCTCCCTCTGACAGATGCTGTTTTGACTGGGCCAAACAGATCAATGTGCAAGAGTTCTAATGGCCTTGAGGTAGAAACAACATTCTTGGACTTGAATGCAGGTTTGGAGAACTTGCCCTTCTGACATGCTTCACAAAGAGCATCTGATTTGAATTTCAGATTAGGGAGTCCTCTGACAAGATCCAGTTTGTTAATCTGAGAAATCTTTCTCAAACTAGCATGACCTAATCTTCTGTGCCAGACCCACTGCTCTTCAGAAACAGACATAAGACAAGTCACCTTCTGACTCATAAGATCTTGCAGATCTGTCTTATAAATGTTATTCTTCCTCTTGCCTGTAAATAGGATTGAGCCATCCTTCTGATTTACAGCCTTGCAAGACTTTTGATTAAAGATTATATCATAACCATTGTCACTCAATTGACTGATAGATAAGTGGTTATGTGTTAATCCTTCTACAAGAAGTACATTAGAAATGGAAGGAGAGTTACCAGACTTTATAGTTCCAGAGCCAATTATCTTGCCCTTCTGATCTCCTCCAAACTTGACTTCTCCTCCAGACTTAAGCACCAGGTCTTGGAACATAGACCTTCTTCCTGTCATGTGTCGTGAGCATCCAGAGTCCAGGTACCATGACATGTTGTGCTTTGTCCTTTTTGCAGCCAAGGATATCTGCAATAGGAATAATCTTATCCTTAGGTACCCACATCTTCTTGGGTCCTTTCTTGTTAGTTTTTCTCAAGTTCTGATTGAACTTGGGTTTAACATTGTAAGCAATAGGAGGAACAGCATGATAATTTTTAATGTGAGTTTCATGATATTTCCTAGGTTGTGTCACATGCTTTTTGGTGTGTGTTATGTGAAAACTTTGAGCATGTGAAGTGTGCCTAATATCATGGGAGTGGCCATACTTGAACTGATCATACAATGGCTTGTATGTGAATTTCATTTCATCAACAGGTTCAAGTTTGTATGGGGTTTCACCCTCAAAACCAATGCCAACTCTTTTGTTTCCAGACACAGCATATATCATAGAAGCTAGCTGACTTCTGCCAATACTTCTAGATAAGAACTTCCTGAAACTTAAATCATATTCTTTCAGAATATGGTTTAGACTAGGAGTGGATTTTTCTGAATCAGAAGGAGATCCAACATTATTGGATAATTTTAAAAGTTTTTCTTTTAATTCAGAATTTTCCAACTCAAGCTTCTTTGTTTCGAATTCAAATAGCTTTTTCAGCTTTTTGTATTTGAGACTAATCTGAAACTTGAATTCCAGAAGTTCTGTTAGACCGGAAACTAACTCATCTCTAGTAAGTTCAGAAAATACCTCTTCAGAATCTGATTCTGATGTAGATTCTGATCCGTCATCTTCTGTCGCCATCAGCGCACAGTTAGCCTGCTCATCTTCAGAGTCTGAATCATCTTCTGACTCATCCCAGGTTGCCATAAGACCTTTCTTCTTATGAAACTTCTTCTTGGGATTTTCCTTCTGAAGTTTTGGACATTCATTCTTGAAGTGTCCAGGCTCATTGCATTCATAGCACATGACCTTCTTCATGTCAAATCTTCTGTCATCAGAAGATTCTCCACGTTCAAATTTCTTTGAACTTCTGACGCCTCTGAACTTCCTTTGCTTGTTCTTCCAGAGTTGATTTAGCCTTCTGGAGATCAAGGACAGTTCATCTTCTTCTTCAGATTCTGATTCTTCAGGATCTTCTTCTCTAGCCTGAAAAGCGTTAGTGCATTTCTTGATATTGGATTTTAATGCAATAGACTTACCTTTCTTTTGAGGCTCATTTGCGTCCAGCTCTATTTCATGGCTTCTCAAGGCACTGATAAGCTCTTCCAGAGAAACTTCATTCAGATTCTTTGCAATCTTGAATGCAGTCACCATAGGACCCCATCTTCTGGGTAAGCTTCTGATGATCTTCTTTACGTGATCAGCCTTGGTGTATCCCTTGTCAAGAACTCTCAATCCAGCAGTAAGAGTTTGAAATCTTGAAAACATCTTTTCAATGTCTTCATCATCCTCCATCTTGAAGGCTTCATACTTCTGGATTAAAGCGAGAGCTTTAGTCTCCTTGACTTGAGCATTTCCTTCATGAGTCATTTTCAAGGACTCATATATGTCATAGGCCGTTTCCCTGTTAGATATCTTCTCATACTCAGCATGAGAGATAGCATTCAGCAAAACAGTTCTGCATTTATGATGATTCCTGAAAAGCTTCTTCTGATCATCATTCATTTCTTGCCTTGTCAGCTTTACGCCACTGGCATTTACTGGATGTTTGTAACCATCCATCAGAAGATCCCATAGATCACCATCTAGACCAAGAAAATAACTTTCCAGTTTATCTTTCCAGTATTCAAAGTTTTCACCATCAAATACCGGCGGTCTAGTATAACCATTGTTACCGTTGTGTTGCTCAGTAGAGCCAGATGTAGATGCAGGTGTAGACTTTGCAATTTCATCAGCCATCTTTTACTGAAGCGTTTTTCTCTTCCTGAATCTTTTCTAAACACGGTTAAGTGCTTGCACCTTAGAACCGGCGCTCTGATGCCAATTGAAGGATAGAAAAACACTTAGAAAGGGGGGGGTTTGAATAAGTGTAGCTTTAAAAACTTGAACGATAAAAATAAATTGCACAGTTATTTTTATCCTGGTTCGTTGTTAACTAAACTACTCCAGTCCACCCCCGCAGAGATGATTTACCTCAACTGAGGATTTAATCCACTAATCGCACGGATTACAATGGTTTTCCACTTAGTCAGCAACTAAGTCTTCCAGAGTCTTCTGATCACACACTGATCACTCCAGGAACAACTGCTTAGATACCCTCTAAGACTTTTCTAGAGTATTCTGATCCACACGATCACTCTAGTTACAACCTGCTTAGATAACCTCTAAGACTTCCTAGAGTATACTGATCCACACGATCACTCTAGTTCCTTACAACTTAATGTAATCAATTCTAAGAGTATTACAAATGCTTCTTAAAAGCTGTAATCACAAACTGTGATATTTCTCTTAACGATTAAGCTTAATCTCACTAATATATTACAACAGCAATGTAGTGAGCTTTGATGAAGATGAAGATTCTGAGCTTTGAGTAGAACAGAGTTTCAGCAAGTTAATATGAGTTGTTTTTGTGCAGAATCGTTAACCTTGCTTCTCATCAGAACTTCATATTTATAGGCGTTGGAGAAGATGACCGTTGAGTGCATTTAATGCTTTGCGTGTTCTGTACAGCATCGCATTTAATGTTATACGCTTTTGTCAACTACCTCGAGCCTTGTTCACGCTGTGTCTACTGACGTAGCCTTTAATAGCTTTTAACGTTCCTTTTGTCAGTCAGCGTAGCCTGCCACTTGTACTTCCTTCTGATCTGATGTTTGTGAATACAACGTTTGAATATCATCAGAGTCAAACAGCTTGGTGCATAGCATCTTCTGATCTTCTGACCTTGAAGTGCTTCTGAGCGTGATACCATCAGAACTTCAGTGCTTCTGATCTCATGTTCTTCTGATGCTTCCATAGACCCATGTTCGGATTCTGCTTCGACCATCTTCTGATGTCTTGCCAGACCATGTTCTGATGTTGCATGCTGAACCCTTTGAGACACAGCTTCTGAGCGCTGAATTATGCATACTCTTTATATATTTCCTGAAAAGGAAATTGCATTGGATTAGAGTACCATATTATCTTAAGCAAAATTCATATTATTGTTATCATCAAAACTAAGATAATTGATCAGAACAAATCTTGTTCTAACAGTTCGAGTTTTAGGGGTAGGTTCCCAGAGAGATCAGCCAAATACCAAGTCCAGCCCTCAACAAGGTCAAGCCTCGTATCAGACCTTTCCGGATATTCAACCCACTCTGAGTGGAATTATAATAAGACTCGTAGGCGATGTATTTCCCCTCTGGTCATTATTATAATCCCCACGCTTAGGTTTAACGCAATTTATATATCCCAGAAAGCGATAAAACAACACATTCAAATAAATAAATATTTAATTGAATTACGGTAAAAAAAATAAATCGTAGTGAATAAATAAAATTGCAGATAAATAAATAAATAAATAAATACAATTTCAATATTTATAAAAAACCATAAACCCTAATCCTGGCAAATTAGCCAAACCCTAAAAATTCGCCAAAAACCTAAATGATTCGCCAAAACCTAAAGGAGCATAATAATTTACAGTTTTGTTATCACTATCCCCAGCAGAGTCGCCAGCTGTAGCAACCTGCCCTAAAAATAAAGATTCTAGAGTCGCCACCTATTCTGAAGGGCGAATAGGAAACCCTACGCAGTTTAGATATCAGGGTAAGTTATTATAATCAGGTTAAGGGAAGGTGTTAGGCACCCTCAACCCTTTCCTATTGGCTTTGAATCTAAGGTAAAGGTTTATGGCTAAAATATTGAGGTTTAATAGCTAAAGAATGAATAGGGTGAAAATTGAGATTTGAACTGAATGGAGGTTTTAGGGAAGGGGACTCGCCTTGGTTATCCAAGTGCCTACGTATCTCCTTAGGGAGAATCAGAGTCAACGTAGTTCGGGCACAGGGTTGTACGCCTTTGAATTTGATTATGGAGGTGTTTGAAGGCTTTTTGAATGGCCTATCGTAGTTTTAGAAGTTGTGATTTGAAAGGCATTTTGAATTGCCTGATTGAAAAGGATGAAAATCCGTAGTATCGTGGTTTAGTGTGTTTTAGATGTTTTGGGCGTACAACCCTGATTTAATATGTCACCGTTAGTTGCGATGATCAATAGGTTTGATCATTATAGTTAACGGATTAATGGGGCATTGCTGGTTACTCTGATCGATAGATTCGATCGTCGCGGGCAGCAAATTGAATGTTTTTTAATAAATTTTATGTTTTTATCTCTTGTCTAATGCGACTAATAGGTTTAGTCGGGTGGATAAGAGAATTAAATAAAGGATCAATTGGAATTATTTCTCGTCAATGCGACTAATAGGTTTAGTCGGATCGAGGAGAAAATTATATTAATCCCGAATCAGTTGAATTAGAATTAATATTTTTATCCAAACGGTAATGGGATTGGGCAAACCCTAATGCCTTTGGTAATCTTCCGGGGTTTTTTTGTTATGATTTTTAACAATTAAAATCGACTAAATGAATTAATCGAACTAATCGAATAATCGGGAAATCCTAAACCCTAGTCATGGTCCTAATCCTAATTTTAATTATCCTAGTTCTAAGTAAATAAACTAATTAAATTAAACAAAATTAATTTATATTTATTCTTAAATAATTAAACAATAAAAATAAAATAAATAAAATAAAAAAAACTATATGGAAGAACCTGGGTGCCTGATTGTGTGTGGTAACTCGCTGGTGGACCATGGTGTGCCTGCACTATAATGATCCTTGGATTTAGAAATCTGGAGATCCCATGGTGAAGCTGCGAGGGTGCATGATATCTATATGCGCATGCGATGCGCTGGATCTGAAGGCTAAACACATGGTTTAATTCAAAAAAATACATAGCATGGGGGGTAGGGTTCGAACCCAGGCCCTCACGCATATCACAAGCGTACTCTTACCAACTAAGCCATACGCGCTTGATGATCTTTGGCTGACGCATGATTATCATGATCCTTCAAAATTTCGTGGACGAATTAAAAAAACACTCGCGCCCAGTAGCTTCTTCCTCGTGTGGAACCTGCAAAAACGGAACACACCTTTGGCCATGGTTTTGGTACGCAGCCGTAACCCTTCATCCGCCACACCTGCAAATTATCACTACTAAACACACACCAATAGCCCAAATTGAATGCCCACAACCTCGTGAGTTCAATGGTTGTCCTATTTTGGACCAATTTCTTATGCTAACAGAAACCCCAATGGAAGCTATGGAACCCTATTAATGGCGGAACGCCGGTCCTGCACTTAAAATAGTACATCACTTAACACATCTATGAATATTAACCACAAGTCATTAATTCATAATGCATATATAAGTAATCACATGTTATCCATATATTAACATCAAATTTAAACTATTCCACATCAACTAGCATTTAGCAAATCAATTTCATAATTCATTACATTAACATCACATAATGCATCCATGAACATTGATCATACACAATCCGTTCATAACATACACACATAATTAGATGTTATTTCCAATTAACATCATAGTTAAATTAAACAATTGCCAACTAATCCTTCTCTATCATATAGACAATTATTTATGCTTCAATATGCTTCAAACGGTACCTAAAAAGAAGTTATAGATCAAAAGATACAACATTTCAAAGTTTGGAAAAATTGCATACAGCAGAGTCCGCTAAGCGACCGTCAAGCGGGACTATGCAGTAACTTTCAATTTTCGCAGCTCCGATTAGCGGGCACTGCGATTTTTAGAGAAAAAAATAGCAAAACACAGAACTGCGAAAACTACATCCAACTACTCCAAATCACTTCCAAACATCAATAAACATCAAATACAATCAGTATTAATCATTATTGAACCCTATGTATCATTAAAATCATTCTTAATCACACAAATCCATAGAAATTAGCACAAATCCTACATTTCTAGATTTTCATGAAATTGCAAAGATGAAGAGAATACATTCACCAATACATTATCCAATCATATAATCTATCTTAACTTGTATTCTAACCCTTACCACTTGATTCTCTAGTCCACCCTCTTCAAGAATCTACTTTCCTCTTCTCCTTCTCTTCTCTATGCTTCTTTTGTCTTCTTTCTAGCCTCTTTTCTTTCTATCCTCTAATTCTAGGTTTTCCCACATAACCCTTACTATCTTTATTTTGTCATTTGGGCTTGAAAATTCTAGTAACACACGCTCAATGTCAAACTGGATGTTATGACATCCACAATTATGCAGCACAGACAGTAATAACAAAACAACATAAAAACAATAAAGAACACACATAATTGTTTACCAAGTTCGGTTCAAACAACCTACTCTGGGGGCTACCAAGCCAGGGATGAAGTCCACTATCAGTAGTATCAATTCAAAGCTAAACTCCCCCGTTTACAACTTCTCACTTAATCACTACCCAATGACCCTTCTACCTAGATATGGAATATCTCCATTCCACTCCCCCTCAATTACAACAGTGATTACACATACACAATAAACAATTACAGATAGAAGACACTCTTCAAAAACACACCTTGATCTGCTTAAAACCTTTAATCAAGAGACACACACTCGTGCTTAAAAGCTTAGAGTCACATTACATAAACACAAACTAATTCCAACGCAGTCATCAAGAACAATTGCTTGAATCACACGAGACAGTTACAGAACAGCAGTTCTTCACAATACACAATCTTCTGTCTGCGTTCTAAAATAGGATTGCAGTCCTTTTTATATGCAGTCTTGGGCCTTGGGATTTTTAAGAAACAGATTAGGGTTAACAAAGTTAACCTAATTCACACGCCAACTGTCTGTTACACAATGTGCTGTCAGTAGGATCTTCTGGACGAAATATGCAGCACTCAATAAAAAGTTTCCTAAACTGATAAAAAGGATAAATAAGGAAACACAATTAATAAACAATAACAGCTCCTGCTGTCACACACGGATGTCATGACATCGATCATGACATTCACTGTAAAACTTGTATTAGCTTCACACATATGCAACCTGCATAATACAATAATCAACCAGGTATGTTTTACCAATGATGCAACCAACATGAAAAACACCTTCACTCCCCCCCTTTGGCAAATTTTTTGCTAAAACAACCTGTCACACCATACCAGAGAAATACTTGCAGCGGACACAAGATAACCAAAACACAATAAAACAAGCTAATACAGAACAGACAGCATACATCACCTGTATGTACACAGTGCTTAGACAAAACCAGATAGACAGCCACAAGAGTAGCACAAGCACAAATAAATCAACAAAAAAAATAAGCAAATTAGTATTATTGATCACACAACCACCATTCTTGTTGTTCTGGGGTGACATATGTTACTTCTCCCCCTGTTTGGCCATAAATGTTGCCAAAACCAACTGAAGTTTCTTCTCCACCTGTATAATTTTTTTGTTTATTTTTGTTGATGTTGACTCTATGGTTGTTCAAGGATGCAAAGTCCCAACTTGCTTCGCAAGTTCTCAAACTGTGTAGCATCAAGAGCTTTTGTGAATATGTCAGCTAGCTGAAGTTCAATGTTTATATGCTCTAGGTAAATTACTTTGTCTTCGACGAGTTCTCTGATAAAGTGGTGTCGGATATCAATATGTTTCGTTCTGCTATGCTGGATTGGATTTTTGGAGATATTGATAGCACTGATATTGTCACAATACAAAGTCATGACATTTTGAGGGACATTGTACTCAATCAGCATTTGTTTCATCCAGACCAATTGTGAACAACTACTACCAGCTGCTATGTACTCTGCTTCAGTAGTAGATAAGGAGACACAATTTTGTTTCTTGCTGAACCACGGTATAAGGTTGCTACCTAGAAAGAAACATCCTTCAGATGTGCTTTTTCTGTCGTCAGAACTTCCAGCCCAGTCAGCATCACAGTATCCAGTCAAGACAAGGTCACTTCCATTGGTGTACAGTATGCCATAGTCTGAAGTCCTATTTACATATTTAAGAATTATCTTGACTTGATTCAAGTGACTTGCCTTTGGTTTTGCTTGATATCTAGCACACACTCCGACTGCAAATGTAATATCTGGTCTGTTGGCTGTCAGATATAACAAGCTTCCAATCATGCTTCTGTATAAACTCTGGTCAACACTTATGCCCCCTTCATCTTTGGATAGATTTTGATGTATTGGTGCAGGAGTTCTTTTATGACTTGCATCGTCCATACCAAATTTCTTTACTATATTCTTGGCATATTTGCTTTGAGACATGAATGTGGAGTCTTCCATTTGCTTGATTTGGAGACCAAGAAAGTAAGTCAGTTCCCCAACCATACTCATTTCAAATCCGGTTTGCATTTGACCAACAAAGTGTTTTACCATTGTATCTGACATTCCTCCAAACACTATGTCATCCACATATATCTGAGCAATCATGATTCTTCCATCTGTGTTTTTGACGAAGAGGGTTTTGTCTATTCCACCTTTCTTATATTCATTTGTGGTCAGAAATTCAGTTAACCTTTCATACCAAGCTCTTTGAGCTTGTTTCAACCCATAGAGAGCTTTTCTCAGTTTGTATACATGATCAGGAAAATTTGGATCAACAAACCCTTTAGGTTGTTCCACATAAACTTCTTCGTTAAGATATCCATTTAGAAATGCACTTTTTACATCCATCTGATAAAGTTTGAACTTCAGGATACAGGCTACTCCTAGTAGAAGTCTGATTGACTCAAGTCTTGCTATAGGCGCAAAAGTCTCATCAAAGTCCACTCCCTCCACTTGAGTGTATCCTTGAGCCACTAACTTGGCCTTGTTTCTTGTTATGACTCCTTGTTCATCAGTTTTGTTCTTGTATATCCATTTGGTACCAATGATATTTGTTCCTTCTGGTCTAGGTACCAGTTCCCATACTTCGTTCCTTTTGAACTGTGCAAGTTCCTCTTGCATGGCTTTGATCCAAAACTCATCTGTCAGGGCTTCCTTTACATTTTTTGGTTCAACTTTGGACACAAAGCAGGAGTTAGCTATAGTTCCTTTTGACCTGGTCATTATTCCACTGTTGAGATCTCCTATGATCAGTTCCTTGGGGTGATCTTTCTGAATTCTAATAGATGGATCTTTGCTGATTGGCTCAGGTTCTGGCTCTGAAGGAGTTTCATTACTCACTTCAGGTTGATCTGTCTGTCCAGCCTGAATTTCAATGAATGTTTCAACATTCTCTGTGACATCGAATTCTCCATATTAATCATCGACGACCTCATTGATGGATTCCATCAACACTTGTGTTCTGGTGTTGAATACTCTATAAGCCCTGCTGTCTGTTGAATATCCCAAGTATATTCCTTCATCACTTTTGGAGTCCATTTTCTCCTTTGGTCTCGATCTGTCAGGATATAGCACTTGCTCCCAAAAACATGAAAATACTTGACAATTGGTTTCTTTCCTCTCTAGAGTTCATAAAGAGTGGAGGAGGTTCCTTTTCTTAATGTTACTCTATTATGGACATAGCAGGCTGTGTTCATAGCCTCAGCCCAAAAATACATGGGTAGTTTCTTAGCATGAATCATTGCTCTAGATGATTCTTGTATAGTCTTGTTTTTCCTTTCTACTACTCCGTTTTATTGGGGTGTAATAGGGGAGGAGAATTCATGACTGATTCCTTCAATTGAGCAGAATTCACCAAATCTGGCATTCTCAAATTTTTTCCATGATCGCTTCTGATTCTGATGACAGTGCTTTCCTTTTCTCTTTGTAGTCTAGTGCAGAGCTCTTTAAAGACATCAAATACGTCAGATTTTTCTCTAATGAAGATTATCCATGTGTATCTGGAGTAATCATCAACTACTACATAAGCATACCTTTTTCCTCCAAGACTTTCCATTTGCATTGGTCCCATTAGATCCATATGCAATAGTTCCAGAATTTTAAAGGTGGTGAGTTGACTGACCCTTGGGCGAGAGGTCCTGGTTTGCTTCTCATCCTGACATTCTCCACAAACTTTGCCTTCATCAATCTGTAGCTTAGGAATTCCTCTTACACCTTCTTTGTTTATGATCTTTTTCATTCCTCTCAAATGCAGATGTCCCAGTTTTTGATTCCAGAGTCTAACTTCTTTTTCTTCTTTTTCCATGGCGCATATTGATGAATGACTTGCTATTTTGGGTTCCCATAAGTAGAAGTTGTCTTTAGATCTTACTCCCTTCATAACCTCTACATCTTCTTCATTAGTAACCACACATTCATCTTTGGTAAATCTGACTTTTAGGCCTTGGTCACATAGTTGACTGATGCTGATCAAGTTTGCAGCTAGACCTTTGACTAGTACAACACTGTCTAGTTGAGGGGCTCCTGCATGTTCTAGTTTCCCTACCCCTTTAATCTCATCCCTGGCTCCATCACCAAAGGTCACATAGCTGGTGGAGTGTGGCTTGATTTCTTCTAACAAGTTTTTCATTCCTGTCATGTGTTTTGAACATCCACTATCAAAATACCAGTCTCCTTTGGTTGACACCCTCAAGAAGGTCTGAGCAATTAAAGCAGAACATTTTGCAACCCATTGTTGTTTCGTGAGAAGGTTGTGCTGGTTGAGATTGTTTGTACATTTTTGCCAAGGGTATCCAATCAGTTCATAGCAAAATCGTTTCAGGTGGCCAAATCTCCCACAATAGTGGCATCTCCATTTCTGAAATTTCCCTTTTGTTTGGTTCCAATTCCTCATTTCATGATATCGTGACGTCGATGCTGACATCTGCTTGGCAGGGAGTGTTTCTGGTTCTGACTCTTTTAACCCTAGATTAAGTTTATTTACAAATCCTAATCCAGACCGATTTCCTCCTTTTTGACCAATTTCAAGAATTTTTTCAAGGGAGTCAGTTCCATTGTTCAGCATTCTAATTGATCTTGACATCTGATATAGTTTTTAGTTGAAAATGCTGATTTCACCATTGAGATTGTTGCAAATAAATGTCACTAGAAAGGGGGGTTTGAATAGTGACCTCTTTAAAATTTTAGTTTAAGTGTGTTAAAGAGGATATAAAGAAATAAATGACTGGTAATAAAGAACACACAGAGGTTTATACTGGTTCACCAAAAGGGTTAGTCCAGTCCTGACACACAGTGAGATTTTCTTATATCTTACACTTTTATCCTTTAAACGAGGGATAAAAATGTTACACTTTACACAACCTCAAAAGGCTCTTACACACACTTAAGGTATTACTCTAGACCTTTCTTTCACACTTGTTACAAACAAGATTTTATATCTCTTGAGGATATACAAAATTATTGAATGGATGATTTAAAGATGATTAACTATTTGGCAGTGATGAGTTAACTTTCTCTTCTAGTGTATATGATGAGATTTTGGACTTTGATTCAAATATAAGATTTAAGCTTCAATGTCAAAGTTATTTTGTTCTTGGCAAGAGGTGCTAGTTATATAGATGCTTTAGAGCATATGACCGTCTGTACTTGCAAGAGAATAAAATATCATTCTTTGCTGGATGTGTACTTTGAGGAGACAAGAGATTAGTCCTTTGAGTAGATGAATAATCTGTCTTAGCTGGCAGTGTACTTTGAGGAGATCAGAGACTAGTACTTTGAGTAGATGAACATTATCATTTGAATATATGTATGTTGGTTTATTTTGAAATGATGTAATCTGCTATCATTTGTACTGAGTGCTTTTGCCAATGTATTGATAGGATCATGTTAACGCTAAAACAAAATATATAATATCTAACATCATGAGGACCTGCAAGGACACTTGTTAGAGGAGTTAGAATAATAGTATGTTGTCCTCAAAACTCAGAATTTTTTTCAACATTCTCCCCCTTTTTGAGGATGACCAACTTGCTATAGATTTTGTTTTAGTTTGAGCTCCCCCTGCGAACATATTAGCTTATTTTTGTTTTAGAGACTGATGTCTTTAGATTATTGCTCCCCCTGAATATATGTTGACTATTTTTTTTGTAAAAGTCTGGTTGAAATATTTGTGACACATATTTTGAAACATTTTGGACCAGATCATAGTAATAACATATATCTTTTTAGCATAATCTAAAACATATGTTTTATCATTTTTCTTTAAGGGATCATGCATGGGATATTTATCAAACATACTTAAAGATATAAGAGAGATCCAGACAAGTTCATATATTTTTACCAAAAGTGGATCTTTAATAAAAGCCCTAATAAAAGCATGAAGCATACAACTTTAAAATTAGTAGAGCTAAACTTTTGCTGCTACTAATTTTCCAGATGTTTGATAATGCATAGGCAGACATAATTCAAAACATAAAATATCCAAGGTAAACAAAATAAACTACATAACTACATAAATATTCTCCCCCTTTGGACAGCCACAAAAAGAAGGGGGTTGCACCTTGGAAAGCCAAAATAGTCATGAAGCTAGCAGTTTACATAGTATCAGTAGGACCGGGAGGAGGAGCCTGAAGGAACGGGAAATCAAAGTCAAGAATGACTGGAGGAGGAATGTGTGGGAATGCTTTTGGAAGAAACACTTTGGAATGCCATTCAATGAAGGCTTGATTCTGTCTGCCAAGACTAACCACTGCTTTTTGAAGAGCAGACAAGTCATCCTGAGATGAGCTTGAGTTAGCAAGGTGATCCTCTTTGAAAGCTTTGAAAGAATTTGGAGCAGGATCAGCAGAGGTGGTATTAAACCACGACAAGTTTAGAGAGCCAAAGTGTTCTTGAGCAGTTGTTTCTTGTTGAGCAAACTGAGGTGGAGAATCATAAGAATCATAAATTGGAGCTTGGCTAAAAAAGTCATTGAGGTTGCTTTCAGAGGGTGGATTGTTAGGTGGCGGGAATGAGGCAAGAGCAAACGGATTTTCAGTGAAATCAGACACATTGTTGGGCACAGCAGTGGTTAAGATGGTGCTTTGAGGAATAGGTGGAATGATAGAATAGAGAGTTTCAGCAATTGGATCAAAGCCACCAGAGAAAGTTAAGTCCTGAGATTGATTGAGAATTTGATGCTGAAAAAGCAAGGCATCAAGATCATCATTGATGGGAGAAGTGATGTTGGAGGAAAGGTTGAGGTCAATTACCGGTGAGTGAACGGGAGAGTGATCAAAGACTGGGGTTTGGATGATTGGTGAGGCTAGAGACTCAGAAGTTTGGACAAGGGTATCATCAGCAGCAGTTTTTGGAGGTGAGGCAAACATTATGTTTTCAGAGGACAAAGATTGATCAGGTGGAGTTGTGACGGAGGGAATTGGTGAATGGATCTCTTCAGGGATATTTGGTTCAGTGGTTTGATGTGAGGGCGAGATTGGTTCCTTGGGGGATTCAGTTTTTTCAATTTGTGGAGAGTGAGCTTTGGAGGCTTCAGCACGAGTGATAAGAACCTTCCATAAGGAGCAGTTCTTCCTTTTCTGCAAGTATGTTTCATGAAGTTTAGGATAAGGTATCCTAAGTGGAGGGGATGACGCTTTAGAAGATGGAAGATCACTAGAATGTCATACTTGGAAACTTTCTCTAGACTGCCTGCTCTAGGGATGACATTATGGATGGACATTTTGTGTAGAATGCGAGGGACAAGATTCAGATTTGAAGACACTAGGGGTTTTGTGGTATCAACCAGAAGTTCACGATAAACATTTTCCATGGTGGTGTTGTACGACCCAACCCATTCTTGTGAAAAGAGATGGATGCCAGAATCAGAGATGTTAAGGATTTCACAGATTAGAGATGGAGTTAGGGTTATGGTAATACCTTTGATAGTGGATTTGAGAGACAAATCGTTGGTTTCTGGGTGGATTGCAGCATAGAAACTACGAACTAGTTTTGGGTAGGTTTCAATTTCTAGGGTTAGCATCTTTTGCCAGCCTTGAACGATTACAAGTTCTTCGATGTTGTATCCACGGATAGTGAAGCTCTCAAAATCCATGGGTTTTCCATAGATTACACTTCTGTTCCTCCATTTTGAGTTGAAAAGGTCCAGAGCACGTTTGGAAGAGAAAATGACATCTTGATGTGAGTCAAGTTCAACGTCATCTGGGCAAGTTTCTTCATCCGAGTCATCGGAGATTTCAATGGTGGATTTCACTGGTTTTGTTTTTTGAAGGCGAGAAGACTTGCGGATTCCAGAAGTCTTAGCGGTGTTTGCATGTGATTTTGGGTTTTCTGGAAGGATGAAGGAGAGTGGTTTTTCGTTGAGGGTGTCTTGGTTGATTTCAGAAGAAGACATGGATGGTTGTGGTTTAGGGTTGATGTCTGGTTTAGGGTTTGTGTTTGAAGAAGACATTTTTGATAAACGCAGAAGTATTGAAGATGATGGTTGACCGGTAAAATAGCAAGTGTACTATTTGTTTACCGATGTAGTAATAAGAGAGTAAATTCCCAAGTATCGAACTCGCGGACTGCGTAGGAATTATATGTTTCAGAACAGTGCAATTGAATAAAAAGTCATCGGGGTATTCGGTTTTTATGTTTAATTTAAATAACAACTTATGCAAAACGAAAGAGTTAAAATAGTTTGATTCAATGAAAATATGGGGACACAAGTCAGGACTGATGTATGAATCGCTCTGCAATGAAATAATCACCACTTAACAGATTAACTTTAGAAATTCTCAATACCGACACCAAACATTGATTTTCCCTAATTCCTTAGTGAAAACTTCTTGAGATTAAAACCCTCTTTCAATTCCTTAACAAGATAGTTTTACCTCAAGATTCTAAAAAGAACATAGCCCGGATAATTAGGTCGCTACACATTAATCCTTATTCCTAAGTGATTCATAGTTATAACGTTATGATTAAAAAGGCGTTGAGGTAGTTTTCCAACAAAACCTTAACCGTATATCATCACATATATTTTCCAATATAAAGAAGCAATAAGCACTTTTAATCATATACTGAATTTCATAAAGATAATCCGCAAATTAACGGTAATTTATAGTCATTACATCACATGATTCAGGGACATCAATCCTAACAAGTTTAGAGTTTAGTTACTCATGGCAATTATCAAGATAACAATGATTAAAGATGAAAGCATTACAATTGGTTGAGTCGGGGTTGATCTTCAATCGCGGATGCTCTTGAAGATTTCTTCGCTCCAAGCCCTAATGCTCTCAATCTCTTGAAGATTTCTTCGCTCCAAACAGTCACTAAATACCTCACAGCAAATATTCTCATACGAAAGGTCTATAATACCCTCACTTAAGTGGCAACTTTCATGATTCAAAAATCAGAATTTTTCTGCGCACATGTCTGACACGGCCGTGTCATGGGACACGGGTGGCCGTGTCAGACCCCTGTCTTCTTAAATCCAAGCTTTCAAAATCAATCTCCTTCAGCATGCCTGACACGGCCGTGTCATGGGACACGGGTGGCCGTGTCAGATCTCTGACTTAGTGCTTCCAAGATTTTGCAATGTTTTCCTTTAGCAAGTGTGACACGGCCGTGTCACACGACACGGGTGACCGTGTCACATCTCTGACTTGCCAAAAACCACCTTTCCTTGACTCAAATCATGCCCTGTTCCTGCAACACTTAAACACTACCAGTACAAGATCAAAAGCAAGGGAAAAACCAACAAAAACTAGCAAAGATAACACATCAAACTCAAATATGAAACTAAACTAAACTAACAAGAACAAGACTAAAATGACTTAAATTACCACCGGATGAAGTGTTTTTCCATTGATCAGAACACAGAAACAAGGTGAAATTGGTGGCCGATCAATGGTTGTTGGAAAACGAAAAGGATGAAGTTATGAATGAAAATTTGTGGATGATAAAGGGAAGTGGTCGGCGTGGTGGAAGATGAAAGGTACAGGTAATGATGCATGGTTACTATTTGAGTTTTGGAAGCAGTGCAAAAAGGGATGAGAGATCGTGAAGTAGGTAGAGGTAGCTTACATGGAGAAGTACAAAAATGGAAAAAAGATTTCACCCATTAAATGCAAGGATATCCCTTTTCCCCCTTTTTTTGAAAAAATGATTAGACATAAATGTGATGCATATGGGAATAAAACAAATGGGATATTTTTGCATATGTGTCACTTTTGATAATTCAGATAGAACTTATACTTTTTCTTTTATCCCCCCTCCCAACAAAAACGAGGCTCTAAAAGGAAAATAATATATAATATTTTTGATGCCCTTTTAGTTTGAGGATTTAATGGGATAAGAAATAATTTTTAACTTTTGTTTCAAAAAATTGAATCTATCTTCTATCAATGGTTTGGTAAAGATATCAGCTAGTTGATTTTGAGTCTGTACAAAAATTAATTCTACTTCTTCTTTTTGAACATGGTCTCTGATAAAATGATGTTTTATTTCAATGTGTTTAGACCTGGAATGTTGTATAGGATTTTTTGATAGATTTATAGCACTAGTATTATCACAATAAATTGGTACCTTGGAGTAGTTTAGAGAATAGTCTTCCAATTGATTTTTTATCCAAATGATCTGTGAGAAACAGTTAGCTGCTGACACATATTCAGCTTCAGTTGTGGATAGTGCAATGGTACTTTGTTTTTTACACGACCAAGTTGTAAGAGCATCTCCTAGGATTTGACATGCGCAACTAGTACTTTTTCTTTCTACTTTGTCTCCAGCATAGTCAGCATCACAATACGCTTTTAAGTCAAATTCTGAATTCTTTTGGTACCAAAGACCAATGTTAGTTGTACCTATAAGATATATGAGAATACGCTTTACAGCAGTAAGATGTGATTCTTTGGGATCTGTATGGAATCTGGCACAAAGTCCAACTGAGAATACAATGTCAGGATGACTTGCAGTTAAATAAAGTAAAGATCCAATCATACCACGATATTCTTTTTCAGAAGTATTTATTCCTTTTTCATCTTTGTCTAGACTGGAGGAAGGATGCATAGGTGTAGACATAACTTTTGCATTTGTCATACCATATTTTTTTAAAATATCTTTGATGTATTTTTCTTGAAAGATAAAGATACCTTCTTCTGATTGTTTTATTTGGAGTCCTAGAAAATATCTTAACTCACCCATCATGCTCATTTCAAATTCACTTTTCATGAGGTTTGAGAAATCATCACACATTTTTTCATTTGTTGATCCAAAAATGATGTCATCCACATAAATTTGAACAATTAGAAGATCTTTCTTACATGATTTTTTAAATAGGGTAGTGTCAATTTTTCCTCTAGAAAAATCATTTTCTAGTAAGAAAAGACTAAGTCGTTCGTACCAAGCTCTAGGGGCTTGTTTTAGACCATAGAGAGCTTTTGTTAATTTAAAAACATGATTTGGAAATTTTGAATCCTCAAATCCAGGTGGTTGTTTAACAAAAACTTCTTCGTTTAAAAAACCATTTAAGAATGCACTTTTAACATCCATTTGAAAGAGTTTTATACCTTTGTGTGCTGCATATGCAAGAAGGATACGTATAGCCTCAAGTCTAGCTACTGGAGCATAAGTTTCGTCATAATCAATTCCTTCTTGTTGATTATACCCTTGAGCAACTAGTCTAGCTTCATTTCTTATAATGTTTCCATCTTCATATAGCTTATTTCTGAAAATCCATATGGTTCCAATAATAGTTTTATCAAGAGGATTTGGAACGAGATTCCATACCTGATTCTTTTCAAATTGTGCAAGTTCTTCAGTCATGGCTTGGATCCATGAATCATCTTGTATTGCATCGTTTATATGCTTGGGTTCAATTTGAGATATCATTGCTAGGTTATTGTTTTTGTCTTTGAAGAATTGTCTTGTACGTACTTGATCAGAGGTTTCACCAATAATTACATCATGAGGATGATGTGGTACGGTTTTCCATCCTTTTGGAGGAGTTGGAAGGGATTCTTCCATAGCGTCTACATGGATTTCTTTGTTGAGGATTTCCATCTGTTCATCTAATTCATCATCAAGACTTTCAATGGTATTAGTTTCATTAAATATAACATGCATGCTTTCTTCTACACATTGATTTTTGAGATTGTAAATTCTATATGCTTTTGAAGTTTGAGAGTATCCAACAAATATTCCTTTGTCAGATTTAGAGTCAAATTTTCCTAGATTATCTTTGTTATTTGAGATGTAACAATAACATCCAAAAACACGAAAGTACGAAATGTTTGGAGTTCTATTTTTCCATAACTCATAGGGAGTTTTGTTTAATAATTTTCTAATGGTAACTCTGTTTAAAGTGTAACAGGATGTATTAACTGCTTCAGCCCAAAAATATTTTTCTACATTTGATTCATTTATCATAGTTCTAGCCATTTCTTGAAGGCTTCTATTTTTTCTTTCAACCACACCATTTTGTTGAGGAGTCCTAGGACATGAAAAATTGTGAGAAATGCCATTTTCTTCAAAGAATTGTTTAAAGAAAGAGTTTTCAAATTCTCCTCCATGATCACTTCTTACTGAAATAATTATAGAACTTTTTTCATTTTGAACTTTTGTGCAGAAATTTTTGAAAGCCTCAAAAGAGTCATCTTTGTGTTTGAGGAATAGAACCTAAGTGAATCTAGAGTAATCATCTACAATTACAAACCCGTATCTTTTTCCACTAAGACTTGCAGTTTTGACAGGACCAAACAAGTCCACATGAATGAGTTCTAAAGGTTTATTTGAGGACACAATATTTTTTGATTTGAAGCTACTTTTTGCACGTTTACCTTTGATGCAAGCTTCACATACAACATCTTTATTGAATTTTATTTTGGGAATCCCTCTTACTAGTTCAAGCTTCATTAGGTTTGAGATAGTTCTCATGTTGGTGTGGCCACAACGTTTGTGCCAAATCCATTTTTCATTTTCATGAGATACAAAGCATGTTTCAGATGAGATTTCATCTAAGAAAAGAGTATATAAGTTTTTGTGTCTGGTTCCACAAAAAATAATTTCGTTTGTGAGAGGATGTTTTACAATGCAAGTATTTTGTTTGAATACAACTTCATAACCATTATCACATAGCTGACTTATACTTAACAAATTATGTTTTAATCCATCTACAAATTGAACATCTTTAATTACAGCGGAACCATTCTTACCAATGGTTCCTATACCTTTTATTTTGGCTTTTTCATTGTTGCCAAATGTGACTGATCCTCCATCCTTATCTTTTAGAGATATGAAGCAGTCTTTATCTCCAGTCATGTGACGAGAGCAACCGCTGTCCAGGTACCAAACCTTTTTCTTTATTGAGAGAAGACAATCCTGTAGAAGATGTTAGCATTTTCTTAGTTACCCGAATTTGAGTGGGTCCTTTAGGGTTAGGTTTATCTTTAGATAATATAAGTTTGGAAGCTGGTACAAATTTTATGGGTCTGGAGAGAGATTTCTCTTTCCAAGTAGGAATTATATTGTGTTGATTTTTAACATGGTTTTTAAATGGTTTTTTAAAAAAACATTTTGACTCCTCGTGATTTGTTTTTTTGCAGTAGCAGCATTTTTTCTTTTGTACTAAAGAGATGTTACCTGAGTTTGTATTTTTAAAATGAGGTGTAAAAAACGTTTCATACATTTTTTTTATTTTTTGAGGATTTGAACCCTATTCCTGCTTTGTCAAAAATACCTGATTGAGATCCCATTATGTTTTGAAATGTTTCAGTAGACTTAACAAATTTTGTGATATCCTGAGTTAGATTTTCTATCTTATTTTCTAAAGTCTTTATTTTTGGAAGATTTGAATTATCAATTAGTAATTTTTGTTTAGAGGAGAGAGAAGAGTGAGCATTGTATAAGTTTGTAATTGTGACAGATTGTTTATCAATGGTTTTCTTTAACTCTTCCTTTTCTTTGATTAAGTTTGAAATTTGTTCTTTTTGGAAAAAACATTTTTGAGTTAAGAGGTTTGAATCCTCAAGCAGATTGTCAAACATAATATTCATTTCATGACAAGTATCACAGGAGATAAGAGAGTTTACTTCGGTTTCAGAGGTAGTCATAAGGCATAGATTTGCTTCTTCTTCATCAGTGTCTGAGTTTGAGTTTTCAGAGCCATCCCATGAAGCCATCATTGACTTCTTTTTGAAAGGTGTTCCTTTGACGAACCTTTGAGGACATTCGGTTTTGAAGTGTCCAACTTTGTTACATCCATAACATGTGATTTTGCTTTTGCCTATCTCAACCTTAGGAGGATCTCTTCGAAATGGTCGTTTGTGTTATCCTCTTCGAAATACCATTTGCTGAATACGTTTGGATATGAGTGCTAAATCATTCTCATCTTTAGAAGGTGATTCATTTGACTCCTCAATTTTTTGTTGATTTTCTTTTGAGTTTTGAACGGCCTTGAGAGCAATTGATTTTCCTTTCTTAAGTGGTTTATCTTCTAGAATGATACATTCATGTGCACGAAGAGAACCAACAATTTCCTCAACTGGTAGACTTGTTAGATCTTTAGCTTGAGTAATGGCAGTGACCATTGGTCTCCATACTTTAGGAAGACATCTAAGTAATTTTCTTATCCTCTCGTGAGGAGAGTAAGTTTTTCCAAGAGATCTTAATTCATTAATAATAATAGTAAATCTGGAGAACATTTCATCTATGGTTTCATCTTCTTTCATTTCAAATGTTTCAAATTTTTTTACTCCCATATCTATTCTTTCTTCTTTGACATGGCTTGTTCCTTCAGGATGAATTTCAAGTTTGTCCCAGATTTCTTTGGCAGTGTTACATTCTTCAATTCTATCGTATTCTTCTCTGCTAAGAGTACATGATAAAATAAATTGAGCTTTTGAGTTTAAGAGTACCTGATTTTTTTCTTCAGGAGTCCACAACGCTTGAGGTTTTGGAGCAGCAGGAGCAGCGTCAGTGGCGACAGTCATTGGAGTGAAGTTTCCTGTTTCAATGATGGACCACATATTTATATCTTCAGATAAGAGAAAGAGTCTCATTTTACCTTTCCAATAGTAGTAGTCATTTCCGTTGAAGAGTGGAGGTCGGTGGGATGAACCTCCTTCAGCAATGAATTTTGTTTGTTCAGCCATTCTTTAGATTGTTGTGATCGTTTTACTCTAACACGGTTAAGTGTAGTTTTTTCAGAGCCCGAGCTCTGATACCAATTGTTGCAAATAAATGTCACTAGAAAGGGGGGTTTGAATAGTGACCTCTTTAAAATTTTAGTTTAAGTGTGTTAAAGAGGATATAAAGAAATAAATGACTGGTAATAAAGAACACACAGAGGTTTATACTGGTTCACCAAAAGGGTTAGTCCAGTCCTCACACACAGTGAGATTTTCTTATATCTTACACTTTTATCCTTTAAACGAGGGATAAAAATGTTACACTTTACACAACCTCAAAAGGCTCTTACACACACTTAAGGTATTACTCTAGACCTTTCTTTCACACTTGGTAAAACAATATTTTATATCTCTTGAGGATATACAAAAGTATTGAATGGATGATTTAAAGATGATTCACTATTTGGCAGTGATGAGTTAACTTTCTCTTCTAGTGTATATGATGAGATTTTGGACTTTGATTCAAATATAAGATTTAAGCTTCAATGTCAAAGTTATTTTGTTCTTGGCAAGAGGTGCTAGTTATATAGATGCTTTGGAGCATATGACCGTTTGTACTTGCATGAGAATAAAATATCATTCTTTGCTGGATGTGTACTTTGAGGAGACCAGAGATTAGTCCTTTGAGTAGATGAATAATCTGTCTTAGCTGGCAGTGTACTTTGAGGAGATCAGAGACTAGTACTTTGAGTAGATGAACATTATCATTTGAATATATGTACGTTGGTTTATTTTGAAATGATGTAATCTGCTATCATTTGTACTGAGTGCTTTTGCCAATGTATTGATAAGATCATGTTAACGCTAAAACAAAATATATAATATCTAACATCATGAGGACCTGCAAGGACACTTGTTAGAGGAGTTAGAATAATAGTATGCTGTCCTCAAAACTCAGAATTTGTTTCAACAGAGATGTGCTATGGTTGCTAGAAGTTCTCTTTTATCGACTTCCAGTTCTTCTATAACTTTCTTTTGTTTATCCTTTATCCTCCACATTTCATCACTCTTGATCCTTAGATCATTGTAAGAGATGGCCAGTTCATAAAAGGTAGGAGCCTTTTTGTTGTTTTTGTGAATAAGTGTACACACACTTGTTAGAGCAGCACATTCCTCTTCAGTATCACTATCAAAGTTTTCATCAGATCGAGTGGCAGACATACCTTTTCTTTGCTCTTTGAGGTAGGTGGGACATTCAGCTCGAATGTGTCCATATCCTTCACAAGCGTGACATTGAACCTCTCTTTCCAGATCTGCCTTTTCTTCAGCTGTGACTCTTATGTTAGGAGCATATGTTTTGTTGATGTCATTGGAAGTGTTCTGGACATTGAATCTGGACTTCTGACCAACCCTTTTAATAAATTTGTGGAATTGTTTTCCAAGCATGGCTATGGCTTCTGATATATTGTCATTATTTCCATCATTATCATCTGTGTTGGTGATAAACACTATGCTTTTGTTCTTCTCTTCAACATTCTTACAAATGCTCAACTCAAAAGTTTGTAGAGACCCAATGAGTTCGTCCAACTTTATTTTGCTGATGTTTAGGGCTTCCTCTATGGCAGTTACCTTCATATCAAATCGCTTAGGCAATGATCTGAGGACCTTCCTTACCAATTTTTCTTCAGTCATTTTCATCCTAAGGCACCTGAGTTGTTTGATATCTCGAGAACATTCATGTAGAATTCATAAATGGTTTCATCCTCTTTCATTTTGAAATTCTCAAACTTGGTGGTAAGAATTTGAAGTCTCGACATCTTGACCTTGGACGTGCCTTCATGTGCTGTTTTGAGAATATCCCAAGCTTCTTTAGAAAGCTCACAGTCTTGCACAAGTCTGAATATGTTCTTGTAAATACTATTGAACAGTGCACTTAGGGCCTTGGAATTTCCAAAAGCTAGCTCTTCTTCAGATTTGCTCCATTGAGTTTCAGGAATTAGAACAGTGGTTCCATCTTCCACAATTTTCTCAGGATGTTTCCATCCGCTTTCAACAACTCTCCAGGCCTTGTTGTCCACTGACTTAATGACTGCTACCATACGAGGTTTCCAGTAGTCATAGTTAGAGCCATCCAGGATAGGTGGTCTGTTTCCAAACACTAACAGTTCCTTCTCCATAGTACCAGAATTTTGTTATCCCTAGATCTCACCCAGATGTAAACAGGCAGGGTGCCTGCTCTGATGCCATTTGAAAATTTTAGTAACACACGCTCAATGTCAAACTGGATATTATGACATCCACAATTATGCAGCACAGACAGTAATAACAAAACATCATAAAAACAATAAAGAACACACATAATTGTTTACCCAGTTCGGTTCAAACAACCTACTCTGGGGGCTACCAAGCCAGGGATGAAGTCCACTATCAGTAGTATCAATTCAAAGCTAAACTCCCCCGTTTACAACTTCTCACTTAATCACTACTCAATGACCCTTCTACCTAGGTTCTACCTAGATATGGAATATCTCCATTCCACCCCCCTCAATTACAGCAGTGATTACACATACACAATAAACAATTACAGATAGAAGACACATTTCAAAAACACACCTTGATCTGCTTAAAAGCTTCAATCAAGAGACACACACTCGTGCTTAAAAGCTTAGAGTGACATTACACAAACACAAACTAATTCCAACGCAATCATCAAGGACAATTGCTTGGATCACATGAGACAGTTACAGAACAACAGTTCATCACAATACACAATCTTTTGTCTGCGTTCCAAAATAGGATTGCAGTCCTTTTTATATGCTGTCTTGGGCCTTGGGCTTTTTAAGAAACAGATTAGGGTTAACAAAGTTAACCTAATTCACACGCCAACTTTCTGTTACACAATGTGCTGTCAGTAGGATCTTCTGGACGAAATATGCAGCACTCAATAAAAAGTTTCCTAAATTGATAAAAGGGATAAATCAGGAAACACAATTAATAAACAATAATAGCTCCTGCTGTCGCACACGGATGTCATGACATCGATCATGACATTCACTACAAAACATGTATTAGCTTCACACATATGCAACCTGCATAATACAATAATCAACCAGGTATGTTTTACCAATGATGCAGCCAACATGAAAAACACCTTCAGGGCTTAACCCACCCAACTCTCATTCTAGTTAATTAGGCCCAATTAGTTATATTATTCTAATAACTCAATTAACCTAAATAACACAATTACATACATAATCAAATATTCAAATAATTATTATATCACATAATAACTAAATAAAAAAATAATTATTAAAAACACCAAATAATGTAATTACTAATATAATTAATAAAATCGGGCTGTTACAACTCTCCCCCACTTAAAATATTTTCGTCCTCGAAAATTCTCCTCAAGCAACTAACCCCACGTACAAATCCTTCATTCAACCCTCAAGTAACTTCTCTTCTAATCCCAAATCACTATGCAAACCTCCTCAAAACCTAGAAGAAACCTCAGATCTCTATCCAAAACAATACTCGGCTTAATACGATGCAAACTCACAATATTCTCGATGTATAACTTCGCAAGTATCTCCATCGAATTATCCATCCTCATCAGAATAAAATGAGCACACTTCGTCAATCTATCCACAACGACCCAAATTGCCTCACAATTACTCAATGTTCTCGCCAAACCTGAAACAAAATCCATAGAGGTACTATCCCACTTCCACTTGGGAATAGATAACGGTTGCATCAAACCAGACAGCTTTTGATATTCAATATTTTACTTTTGACAAGTCAAACATGAATAAACAAACTCTGCTATATCTTTCTTCATGCCATGCCACCAAAACAATTTTCTCAAATCTTGATACATTTTAGTAGCACCAGGATGAATACTCAAACCACTTCTATGCCCTTCCTCAAGAATCCTTTTTCTCAAATCCACAACATCCGGAATACAAACTCGATCACGACATCTCATAACACTATTCTCATCAATCCAAAAATCACCACCTTTACATTGATTAATCAATGTTGTAATGTCAACCAATTTTAAATCTGATTTTTGACCTTCTCTAATCTCATCAAGAATACCACACATAAGCTTCAACACACCAAGCTTAACACACGAAGACGTCGCTTCACAAACCAAACTCAAATCTCAAAATTGTTCCAACAATTCCAACTCTCGAATCACCAACCTCGACATATGCAATGATTTCCTACTCAATGCATCGACTATAACATTCTCTTTTCCAGGATGGTAATTCAAACTAAAATCATAGTCTTTCAAGAATTCCAACCATCTTCTTTGCCCCATATTCAATTCTTTTTAATCAAACAAATACTTCAACTCTTGTGATCACTAAAAACATCAAATCTCGACCCAAACAAGTAATGCCTCCAAAGTTTCAAAACAAACACAACGACGACTAACTCTAAATCATGCGTCGGATAATTCCTGTCATGAACTTTAAGTTGCCTTGAAGCATAAGCTACGACTTGCCCTTTTTGAATCAAAACACCTACCAATCCCAACAATGAAGCATCACAATACACGACAAACGGTTCTAACGGATCCGGCAAAATCAAAATAGGAGCCGTAGTCAACTTTCTCTTAAGTTCTTGAAAATTTGCCTCACATTGCAAAGTCCAAATAAAATCTTGACCCTTCCTAGTTGTAATATGGTGGGAGAACTGGCTTTTTTAAATGTTGCGCATAGGTTATACAAAGGGAAGGTGTAAGTACCCTTTCTATCCATGATTATCCATGGGCTCTTAATTGCTTAGCTCACTTGTTTGTTTTATTTGTTTGAAAGAAAGTGTAGTGTGTGATTTAGAAAAGATTTTGAATAAGGACTTTAACTTGTAAATAAGTGTAGCCTTTTGGAAATTGTTTTGAAAAGAGGTGTCAAAAGTAATTTGAATTTGAATTGATTATGAGCAAGCATTTAAGAGCACCTACCCTAAGAATGGATCTTTCTTGTTCTTTGAGTCTTTCGTTTGAAAGAGCTATCCATACCAATTGTTAGGCAGGTAGTCTTCTTATTGGATGTATCGGGTCATCGAGAATCATCGTTTGCCATAAGGATATCCATACCATAAGGGAGGTAATAAGTCTTAGGAAAGGATGGAATAGTCATTTTAAGGCAACCAATGAAGATACCTTAGCATTCAAAGAGACGATCATCATTTTATTCGAGGCAACATCGGGGGGACAAGATAATTTCATTGTTTAGGCAACTCGAAGGGACTATGATCTTTTGATGATGATTTTATCTATAGGAAATCATGCTAAGGTATCCCCGTATCCGAGGGACTAGACTATTTTTGATTGAAAGGCAGCATAAGAGAGATTACCTTAAAGGTGTGTGGGTGCAACAATCATGTGAATTCAATTCTGATATTTTTATCTTATATTAGGCGAGCTAAATTCAGTTAAATGTTGTCATCCCTATTTTACTAACCACGCAGTAATATAAGGAAAATTAATGGCAGAAATTAAAAGTCATACGCTATTACAAGGCTTCGGGGAGGGGGAATTACAAATCAAAAACCGGGGGAAAAGCAGAAAATAAACCCTAATTACTATTACAAAAAAACTTTTTGCGACCTATACATATTCTAGAATTTTAAAGGACAGAAAATTAAATAATTGAAATAAAGACGAAAAAAGGCAAAAAAATTAAACAGAAGGCATTCGACAATCACAGAATAAGAGATGAGAAGAGAAATTGCGCATATTAGAAATTCAAGGTTTGAAGGCAAATGAGGTGTTCATGGTGATAAATCCTAAATCTTAATGGTTAACCTAAAATTAGTTTAAGGCGAAATAAATTATAACCTAAAAATGAAAACGAGGTTAAAAATTAATAAACCTGAAATTAAATTAATTAGCCTAAAAATAATTATTAGCCTCGAGAAACCTAACCCTATTTGACAACATTCACCTGAGGGAGATAACCTAGTGGGTGAAAAAACCTAATGGGTAAAATAAACCTACAGGGTTAAAAAACCTAATGGGTTAAAAAACCTAATTAACTAAATTAATTATTTTGGTTAAAAAAACCTAATTAACTAAAGGTTAAACCTAGACGAATGTTAATGGACAACACCTACCTATTATACATTTTAGGGTTTTTTATGGTCTTTGGGTTAAGGCTAAACCTAATTCTAAATTAATTATAAGCCTAAAAATTAAATATAGGTTAAATAAAAAATCTAAAATTAATTAATATAGTTAGCCTAAAAAATAATTAAACCTAAAAAATTTATGTTTACCTAGGAAAATAGGGTTTATGGTCAATAGAGAGAAATTTGAGATTTTACCAAGGTTATCAAGGGGAAGTAGCAAATGGGAGATAAGATTTACATCTGCTCTCCTTTGGCCAAATGAAAATAGAGAGAAAATTGAGATTTTACCAAGGTCATCAAGGGGAAGTAGCAAATGGGAGATAAGATTTACACCTACTCGCCTTTGGCCAAAGGAAGTACATTGATTTGGCCAAAAGCCAAAAGGCTTTTGGCAGAAAAAACGCTTGGGGTACCCCTTGATGTCAAGGGATAAAGCTCCTTCCACTTGGTCAATCCCTAGGAAACATGTTCATAAACCACTGCAATGTTACGGTTAAGAAAACAAATGGAAAAATAGAAAAGTTATCAAAATAAAATAAAAAATATATAAAAACCTGATCATAAATCAAATAAAACAAGAAAACGAAACTACAAATTTTTTGAGATTTTTTTGAAAATATGAAAATAGAAATTAAATCAAATAAAATAGAAAAACGAGGAATTTGCGATTTTGAGCGTCGAACTCCTTTAGAACTATATTCTAAAGAAGCATTGTTCCTCGATTTGTTTATGAACTTTTGGAAAAAATTCGGAGCAAATCGAAACAGTAGTATCAGAATTCGGCTAATATGTTTGAAAATTTATCACTCTGCTGCAACCGGAATTAGAGTGACAGAAGATTATTCGTAACGGTCAGAAATGGTGGTAAAGGGTTTTTTGTGGATGGGTGTAAAATTATGAGAGTTGTTGATTGTTAGTGTATGGGAATAGAGAATTCGGTAGAGGTGAATGGTTGGTGAATAAGGGTTGTTAGTTATTTATAAGAAAACATTAGGTTAAAAGAAAAATGGGCTTGGACCTCACTAAGAGCTTAATTTATTTTATTTTCCTTATTTTGAATTATTTAAATGAATAAATCAAAATAATTAAAATAAAACAATTTAAGGGGTGATTGGATTAAAACTGTGGCCCAATAATGAATTTGATCAATTTGGATTTTATGCACTGACTCAAAATTTCCCAACTTTCACCAGCCATAATCTTCTCAATTTTCATTATTTGGGAATAATTTTGAATTTGTTGGAAAGCTTAGGGTGTCATCTTCATTTGAAGATTTTTGTCTTTAAAAATGAGAGGGCAAATTTTGGGGTATGACAGCCGCCCCTGTTCAAACTTCTTAAACCTAAGGATGTAGATTGACTTGTGTGCTTGTCAGAATCCGAAGGTGGAAGAGGATTGAACACTAGAATACCAAGAAATTTTCCCTCGATGATGCAGGGACTTTTTCGGAGATGGGCTTAAAGATGCCATCCGGACGTTGAGAGAAAGTTATCTGAGATGGGCTTTAAGATGCCATCTGGTTTTGATAATATGAGAGTCAGAATGAGTCATACGTTAGACTGTATCTAATGTATTGATGAGCGTCAGACTGAATCTTCGCATAGATTGTATCTGCCTCTTTCTTTGAATGTTGATTGTGTCAGCAACGTTCGTAGTAACTAAATTAGATCTTTGAATGTTGATCGTGTTTGCACCATTCGTGATGATAGAATTAGATCTTTGAATTTTGATCGTGTCAGTACCGTTCGTGGTAACTGAATTAGATCTTGGAAAGATGATCGTGTCCACACCGTTCGTGATGATAGAATTAGATCCTTGAATGTTGATCGTGTCAGCACCATTCATGGTAACAGAATTAGATCTTGGAAAGATGATTTTGTCTATACCGTTCGTGATGATAGAATTAGATCTTTGAATGTTGATCGTGTCGGCACCGTTCGTAGTAACCGAATTAGATCTTGGAAAGATGATCGTGTCTACACCGTTCGTGATGATAGAATTAGATCTTTGAATGTTGATCGTGTCAGCACTGTTCGTAGTAACCGAATTAGATCTTTGAAGGATGATCGTGTCTACACCGTTTGTGATGATAGAATTAGATCTTTGAATATTGATCGTGTCAGTACCGTTGGATGTAACTGAATTAGATCTTGGAAAGATGATCGTGTCTACACTGTTCGTGATGATTTAATTAGATCTTTGAATGTTGATCGTGTCAGTACCGTTCGTAGTAACTGAATTAGATCTTGGAAAGATGATCGTGTCTACACCGTTCGTGATGATAGAATTAGATCTTTGAATATTGATCATGTAAGCACCGTTCGTAGTAACTGAATTAGATCTTTGAAGGATGATCGTGTATACACCGTTCGTGATAATAGAATTAGATCTTTGAAAACTAGAGATATTATTTATTTGCTTGTACTGTTATCCTGAAAAAGGTAAATTTAGTTTTTATGCAGTGTCATGATGCATGTGTTATGTGATGAGGTTCTCAAAATAAATGAGAGACTTGTATGTTATGCATGAGTTTATAAGACGCTACATGTAATGCATAGATATGTATGTGATATATGATGTATGAACACGACTTATGCCGTTTGGAGTATATTAATGATTTCTTCTTGATTGAGAAAATAAATCTCCATAACATTGTGATTCTGATGCCTGATCTTTTCTTGAAGATATACAGTTGGGGATTTATGATTTCTATTTGGGGATGAAAGCAATTTGAATGATTGATCCTAATGTACCCTGAATGGGGATAAGAGAGGTGAATAACCCTTTTTGGAGAAAAGAAAAGTAACAGAGAACCGGCAGTGTCGAAGATGTAAACTCCGTTGAGGAACTAAGTGTCTTGTTGGGACGAGAATATTTGTAGATATCTTTTCGAGGATTACCTTGTGGGGATATGACCCTGTGTAACTGGCTCTATGGGAAGACATGGATGCCTTGAACATTACCCCCAGTGATTATATTAACTGCCACTCCTGGACTTGTATTGATTGGGACACATCAATGAGCATTGTTCGAAGTGTCAAACGGGTCTTGCATAGCTCTGCCCCAGCTAGTAGGGACTTTGGAGGGATTCGCCTTTGTGAAGACCTTTTGGGATATATACTATGGGTGATGCCCCTTGTATTCATAAACTTAGGGTGATGCCCCTGGTTGACTGGGAAGTAGTTTCAGACCCACTTGGATGTATGCCCCTGATTGTTCGACGTTACCGAGAGATTCTTTGAATCTTGACCTAATTGCCCCAGATTGACTGGACAAAACATGTCGTGCCCCTTGTATACATTGACTTCTACTCAAATGAGTCAGGCGTAGGAGATATTGCTTCTGAAGTGGTTTTGTCTGTCGAGATAACTTTTAGTCATTAGTCGTACCCTGTGCAGATTCTTCCTGATGCTAACATTTGAAATTATGTAGCAAAATATGTTTAATAATGAATTCATGAGATTCAATGCATATGTCTGTCTTGAATTTTGAAAAACATTAAAACAGAAGATGTAAAAGCGTGATAAGGACTTGATATCAACTCAACATTTATAACAAACCTTAAGGAGTCAGGATACCTTTTTGGTGACAATATGCTTTCGAACTAACCATGCTTCAGTTAGGACTTTCAAGGGTTGTAATTTGGCTTTGTTCACGGTTTAAGAAACAAAGAATAATGGCTCAAAGTTTATTTGTACCCATCCCAATCTTCATGATGTTCTTTGATCCTATGCTCAGTTAACTTTGCGTTTAAGTCCTAGCAGAGCTTTAAAGTCGTAATTGAAATTCTGGTATGATAGACTCAGATGTCATTCACGATGTCAAGACATCTTATCTGTTATTTATGTAGCAGAGGAAAAACAGAAAGATCCCTCAATTTTTAATTTCTCCTAAGATGGAGTCAATGAGACCTGGGATCACATATGTTCAGTCAACATAACCAGATTGTAAAGTTTATATGGTTCTGTAAAGGAACAGCTAACACTTCTGAACCTGATGTTATAAACGATGTCATAACATCCATAACTGAACAAACAACACAATGCAGAAGATAAATAACACAGTCAATTGTTAACCCAGTTCGGTCTAACTACCTACTTATGGGCTACCAAGCCAGGAAGAAGATTTCACTTTCAGTAGTACTATTTTATGTAAACAACTTCGGGTTTAAAGATAAACAACCTCTGGTTTACCTAGTCACTACCCAATGCAACCTTTATCTTAGACATCCATCCAAGACAAGAGAACCTCTACTTACTCCCTAGTAATACCTACAGGTTTCGAGTGAGAACAATCACTTCTCTTACCTACAGGTTTTGAGAAGGACAAGGCAGCCATCCCACAACCTGGGTGGTCTACCTATAGAAACCCTAATGACAACATCTTTTCTAAACAAGTTTTTCTATCTCAAAACTAGGTTACAAATATTTCTATTTATAACCTGATCCCAATTGGACTTGGGCTTACAAATCGCAGCACTCTTTCCTGTTACAGATCTGCAGAAATCTTCTGCTACAATCAAAGTCTTTTTAATCATGCGTTTCCTAATTTATCTCCTAAATGAGAAACTGCTGAATCTTCAATCTTCTGATCTGATTCTTTAAAATATTCTTTAGACCTTTAAATTTGCGCCAGATAGGATTACAAAATATTCCACGAATATCCTGTATCTGATGAGAAACAAACTGAATCTTCCTTCCAGTTCTGCAGGCGCGGTGTCATGAGTTGATGTCATGACATTCCATCTAACATCTTGCTTGTACCTGTTTTGTTCTTTTTATATTTGCAAGATTACACTTGTATTATGTTTTACTACTATTATGTTTTAGCCAAACATAGATGCCAATCAGCCAATAAAAACACTAACAATCTCCCCCTTTGGCATATTTTAGCTAAAACTAAACATTCATTAAAAATGCAGCAAAACATAAATATTTCAACTTTCAAGACAACAAGGAAGAACAGAATTTTACATTCTAAGAATTGGGCTTTTACCTTCTGTTCTTCAGGACATGAACCACATCATAACATCTTCAATCTGCTACAAAATCCTTTGTTTCTTTTTACAGTAGCAAAATCAGAAGATGATATTCTCTCCCCCTTTTTAGACATAATATGACAAAGAATAATCCGATATCATAATATGCAGTGGAACACCTTCATGCAACACTGATGCTCACGAGGAAGACGATGGGAGAAGGCCTTTGTCTTGGAGGACCAATGGTGGCATAAGAGACCCCTTCCGTAGTGTTGAACCAGAAACGAAATCCTAGCTTAGACCCTGAGAGAGGACATGAGTGAAAACTATCCACCAGTCCTAGTAACTCAGAACACAAATCACAATTGTGTTCATAACTCAGATCACAAATCACAATGACAATAGTTCATATACTAAAGGTTGTATATGGTGGAACATCGTTGTTGTTATTGCAGAAAAACCGATGGTAGAGACCATCAACATCCCCAGCCCGTGTTTTTATTTTTCTAAAGAGGTTTTGGTACAACAACCCATCACAATACCAAACCCAAACACGGCTCATAAGAATACACACGAACGACATTTTGAGAGAGTTTGATTTCTGTTATTCATGGAGATACCATTATATAGCCATTGGAGATTATAGGAAATAACAATGGTCTTTGGTCTTGTTCAACGATCAAACGGTTAATTAGGAAACAGTTCCAAAAGCAATTACTCTTTCCAAAGCAGTTTTTGACTGTTTTTCTGATAGGAGTTATCTTGAATTACCAGTGCATGCATAGTCATTGATTGTACTTTACACCGACCACTGATGTGTAGATAAACTTCAAGACAACTTTCCTTGTTTGACTTAGAGGATTCAATGTCTTTAAACATGACATGACATCCTGTCAGACATTGTCACTTTTCTTCCTTTTAAGCACATAGCTCAAGATTCTTTAAAAGAATAAGACAAAGCATCCTACGGACTAAGTAACAGACTCCGCACTTACTCACTAGTCATAGACATAGACTTCTGTTGTTCTGAACACCTTGAGACTGTTATACATACGTCTACCTTATTAGTGTAGAGAAGGAGTTGTGGTTTCCAGTTGCACTTGGTTAGATTTAACCATTGACAAATAACTGACAAAAATGTCACATTTTCTTCATGATGTTAAAGTTTTTAACCAAGAAACTTTTCTTGACAAAAGAAGTTACTCCCCCTATCTGAGATAGTTTGAGCTTCTTCAAGGAATAAGCTTGAAATGATGAATGGAAAATATAAGACGCATCTTCATATCTTCAAGAGCCGCACCCTCTGTTCAACTATCCCACTGAACACACTCACTATAGCAAAATTGCTCCTTTATATTAAATACTTACACTAGAAGTAAGATGTCATAACATTGTGTCTGACATTTGTACTACCAGTATTTTCCATAAGGTTAATCTCTTTCTTCAACAGACCCTTGTCTATTATATTATCTCCTCCATAAATGATCAACTGATGACCTCTTGACCTTATAAGCATTCACAGAGAGGTTGCCACAATCTCAATATACAGAACTGCCACTTCTTGAACTTTGTTGAGCATAACCTTAATATGTTTGGATCAGATCATGGTCTTCTTAAGAAAATTCGAAATCCTTCTTGATATGGTGTTTCTCAATCTCACACATTGATTTAACATGCTCCTTGAACCGGAAGGATTCTCCTTTATCCTTAGCTATGTTGATCAGATCATAGAACTTTTTGTCTTCATAGTCATTTTCACTAAGTGAAGTCTTCATCATGAAAGTAATTATGTATTGCCAGAACAAATTACTTACATCCAGATCAGAACCTGCCCATTCTAATCCACATTATGCCTGAACTTCCACTTTAGACAATAATGTCGCTTTTTCTAACTTCAAATGCATATTCCTAGTCCTTCTTCCAGGATAAATGCACTTTGTGATGTTGACATTACTCAAGACATAAGTTCGTCTGAACTTAAACAAACTCTGACTATCCATAGAGATAACGTTCCTCTATAGAGGACTTGGAACACATGAAGCAATTTATGTTCACGACATGAAACAAGACTCTTATTCTTTACCAAACAACTGTAAAGAATGACCTCAGACTTAAAAATGTATGAACACTACCCTTAAACCCTTTGATTGTCACAAATAGACAACCATAACCTAGACTCTAGATATTTCTCATATTCGAAAGAAGAACATGAGGGACCCAAACAAGACTCAAACAAACCAGAAAGACTCTATAAACCTGAGCAATTTAAACAACATACCTGGACTTTAACTAAAGTCTCAATCAAGAGATGTTATTTGAAGACGAACTGCACCAGGTGGACTTGTGCATAGGTTGGATCATGCACTAGGTCAGAACAAGTGATACACATCTTCAATCCATGTCTTCGAATGATAATGCAAAGAATATTCTTCGCCAGTCTTTGAGAATAAACATGTTTTGAGTTATGTTCTGACATCTTATGTGACTTTGTTCTTCAAGCTTCAAGGTTAGTCTTTGAAGGACTTTACATTAGGGTAGAAGCAGAATAACATTATCTTTGGTGATCTTCATACTCTTTTACTCCCCCTGAGATATACAAATTTAGGACATTTTGATGTTCGTCCTTGAAGTTTCCTTCATTTGGAAGTTGCCACAGTTTCCAAGTTTAGAAACCTCAGTTTACTTGCTACACAAGATTCAGATTGCCATAATCTGCAACTTAAAGTAGAAGAAACTATGATTGTATAACCATAATTCAATCTTCAGCATACACGTCTGAGTCATTTCATACAGACATTGTAATATCCAGTTCCCATCAAGATATTTAACATAATCAGTATGCTACATAATATAATCTTGCCATTCTTCCATAATGGGTGAAGATAATTGAGAACACATGGCCAGAAGAACTTCTTCTCGTTCTAGCATCCAGGTTCTAAACCCAATAAATACTAAGTCTCCCGTCAAAGTACCTACCAGCTTTTCAGTTAGAATTTGCTACTCACACTAGGTCATTCTGACTGATTACCTCTTCACATTTATATTTTCTTCTCTTGGAAAATATACTACAAAGACACTGAAGATCTTGAGATGATGTTGTGACATCAGATATAACATCATCCTTCATGGTTCTTGGTTAACATTCTTAATGTCAAATTGACAATACTCAGGGTGGGAATAGAATAATCCAATTACCAGCAATATCCAGACTTATCAAGGAATACAATAGCCAGCATCTCAATAAACTTTTCTTCAGACATTTATTCTGATTTTGAGATGATGGATGCCATAGTCTGTACCTATAGAGGAGATTCCCTCATTTTAGGTTTCTGGAGCAGACTTAATTATAGCATGACACATAATTTGTCAGATTCATCCGACTTCCTTGATTCCAAACAACACTACCCTTTCTGGATAACAACTAGGGAAGTACACATTGCGGACCATATTTCACTGTGGTAGAATCAAAGTATTCAGCTCCAACAACTGCTCTATGGTTATGAATACACGTATCTGGTTCCTTTGATCAGAGGAAAATGCCAGATGTAAGCTCTTCTTAATTTAATCACAAAGGATCAGAAAGGAATACCTTCATGAGTTTTTTCATTTTTTTTTTGAGGCACTGAGCTTTTACTTCTAACTGAATTGGAGTAGAAGCACATGTTAATCGTGTCCTGATCAACTTATAGATGTCTCCTCGTCCAGACCAGGAGTAGGTTCCAAACCAATGTTCTCACACTATATTAGTTTAGCACCAGAACATCTGTTCTTCAGCTGGTAGCTGCATACCCGTACTAGTGTCCCAACATCCGGTAGGACATCTGTTCCTCCTTCTAGGAACTCTTCAGCCTTGAAATTTTTCAAGGATCACATTTTCAGATGATTATGAATATCATTGATCAGTTGACATTCATCAGCTCTAATAAACCATGCCATTATGAGTGAACTTGAGAGATTACCCAAGTATCCGTGACACTTTAATTATAGTTGTACAATTCAGTCATACATTCTATTGAATATACATAACCCTAGAATCTTTCTTATACACATGGGGTTGCACAGAGACTATGCAGCGGAAAATAGTCATATTTCAACAAAATTCACACAATGCTTACTTCAATTGTTAGTTGTAAGCATGACAACTACAGATTGATTGCAACTCAACCTTGCATAAGGCTTGCTTTTGCACCAAGCAACAGACTAGACCAAACCAAAATCCTGACCTGATGAACTCACATATACACAGAGATTACCTTATCAATATCTTCACTCCCACATGAAGGTTTTGATGTGACTTTTCTCTGTCTATAGATACCGGTCGAATTATTTATGAAATTCAACTTCTTCACTCCCGCATGAAACCTTTGGATTTAGCACTCCTTGTTCCAGCATCACAGCTCTAGGCCAGGTTGGTATAATCTTCCACACATAGGTCCGCCCTCCACTTCAAAGGACCATACAATATGAACCTTCCTTGTTCACACAATCATCTACCTTTACCACAACCAAAATGTATCCCTCATGGATCTCATCCAAAAACAGACAGGATGCCTGCTCTGATACCAATTGAAATTCTGGTATGACAGACTCGGATGTCATTCATGATGTCAAGACATCTTATCTGTTATTTATGTAGCAGAGGCAGAACATAAAGATCCCTCAATTTTTAATTACTCCTAAGACGGAGTCAATGAGATCTGGGATCACATATATTCAGTCAGCATAACCAGATTGTAAAGTTTATATGGTTATGTAAAGGAACAACTAACGATTCTAAACCTGATTTATAAACGATGTCATAACATCCATAACTGAACAAACAACACAATGCAAAAGATAAATAACACAGTCAATTGTTAACCCAGTTCGGTCTAACTACATACTTTGGGGGCTACCATGCCAGGAAGAAGATTTCACTATCAATAGTACTATTTTATGTAAACAACCTCAGGTTTACAGATAAACAACCTCTGGTTTACCTAGTCACTACCCAATGCAACCTTTATCCCAGACATCCATCAAAGACAAGAGAACCCATGCTCACTCCCTAGTGATACCTAACTGTTACAACCCTGCAACAACTATTTACATAATTTACAATGAACAATAACTTGATCTCGCTTCACAACTTCAATCAAGAATACAATACTCAACTCAGACCTACAGTTTTCGAGTGAGAACAATCACATCTCTTACCTACAAGTTTCGCGAAGGACAAGGCAGCCATCTCACAACCTGGGTGGTCTACCTATAGAAACCCTAATGACTACATCTTTTCTAAACAAGGTTTTCTATCTCAAAACTAGGTTACAGAGATTTCTATTTATAACCCGATCCCAATTGGACTTGGGCTTACAAATCGCAACACTCTTTGCTATTACAAATCTGCAGAAATCTTCTGCTACAATCAAGGTCTTTTTAATCATGAGTTTCCTAATTTATCTCCTAAATTAGAAACTGCTGAATCTTCAATCTTCTGATCTGATTCTTTAAAATATTCTTTAGACCTTTAAATTTGCGCCAGATAGGATTACAAAATATTCCACGAATATCCTGTATCTGATGAGAAACAAACTGAATCTTCCTTCCAGTTCTGCATGCGCGATGTCATGAGTTGATGTCATGACATTCCATCTAACATCTTGCTTGTACGTGTTTTGTTCTTTTTATATTTGCAAGATTACACTTGTATTATGTTTTACTGCAATTATGTTTTAGCCAAATATAGATGCTAATCAGTCAATAAAAACACTAATAGTAATACTGACATTTGGCGATGATTGAAGTACAGGAAGTTTATTTAGAAAGGCATCCATCCTTTTTGTAATATTTTATTTTGTCGAGGATTTTTAGCAACCTCTTTTTTGACTTTTTTATCCCTAACTTTTTCCTGAACTGTTTATTTTGAGGTTACAGTCAGCGGGATGTTTCAATTTTTGATAAGTCTCCTTCATAGGTTTTTACTTAACAATTTTTTCGTTTGATAGATATTGACTGCCTAACCTAATGGTTACGCGAACCCATCACTATTTGTGTAAACAAAGACTGGTATAATTGAATTAACTGAGTAGCTACCCTGCCCCGGGTTATGATTTAAAGGTTTTGTACGCAAAAAAAAACTTCTACGCCTTAGGCTCAAAGGGGTTGACTAGGGATGAACATCCTTATATCTCCACTATTTAGGAATTGAAACAATGCCTGTACATCGTCAGCACAGTCTGTTCAAAAGCATACTGTATGAGGTTACGATATCGTTTTCATCATCTTCCCTCAAGAGGCTTATAGCTTAGCAGGAGTTGAATATCATAAAACAAAACAAAGTAAAGACACAATTTAAATGAGTGTTAGAGAAATGATTTATTCAGGGCAAACATATGCAATGCACTAATGATGATTATTAAAACAGATAATGTCTATCATAAGTCGAATGTTTAAACAAACAGAATAGAAATTGCACATGAAAGTAAATCTAATGACCCAAGATTCCATCCTTCTAGACATTAATCAGTCGTGTCATGGCTAGGCATGGGAGCGGTGATCACCACAGGAGTCTTGGGAGGGTTAAACTCAATTTCACCAGCATCAATCATATCTTGGATCTTGTTCTTCAATGGCCAACAATCATTCGTATCATGTCCAGGGCAATTGGAGTGGTATGCACACCTTGCATTAGGATTAAAGCGACGAGAGGAAGTGTTGGACTTCATAGGAGGATCCCTTACAATAATCAAGTTTTCCTTCAGCAGATGTTGCAATACCTGAGCCAGTGACATATTGATCTTTGTGAACTGACGCTTAGGCGTGTCTTGCTTGTTTAGACGACTTTGTTGTGGCGCCGATGTGGAGATCAGAATTGCCCCCACAGATTGGTTGCGTTCATTACGACCTTTCTGGTTGTGCGCAACATCAGTCATATGAGGCTCCTCAGGTGAGTTGAAATCAATGATCTTTTCATGAATTAAGTCTTGGATCTTGTGCTTAAATTTCCCACAATCCTCTGTATCATGACTAGGACTATTCGAATGATAAGCACATCTCGCATGATACTTGTACTCAGGAGCAGGATTGGTAGGAAATGAATATGGAGGTAATAGAGTTATTTAGTTCCAATTGAGCAGTTGTTGCAGAACTTGAGACAATGGCATGTGCAACCGAGTAAGTGATCGCTTAGGTTTGGATTTCCAATTATCTTGACTACCTTGCTGCCTATGCTGATCCTTCTCCTTCTTGATCAGCAGTGCCTTCAATTCTTCTTGCCCCTTGGCCAAGTTAAGTATCATCTCTTGGAACTGGTTATTATGAGCCTAAAGATTTTTGACAGATTGCTCGAGATCCATTTGTGCTGAAATAAACAACGAGAGAGGATGAGAGACCTATGGAGGGAACCTATTATGCATTGTTATGAATGCAAATGCAATTTTTTCAAGGATATTTAAGGAATTTAGTTAGCAATATTAGAAGGTGATTTGGTCGCATCTTCGTTTGAAGAACTCCGATTCTTGGATGTTCTTCTATGGGAATCAAGCTCACCATATCCAGTGGGTCATATCATCTGATTCGGAATACTTGTTCTTATGAATTGGAAGGTATAGGACTAGAGGAAAATAAATTGTCTTCCCCCATGATAGGTATTGTGTCTCTGAATTGGAAGACATATGGCCAGAGGAAAATAAATCCTCTTGCCCCTTGATGAGAATTTAGTCCTTGATAATGTCACCTGAAATTGTGCGCCCTAAATTCCTAAGATCTTTGAAAGGGTTAGTTAACATGCTATGTTATGATGTCATGATGTTATGCGAATGCAATGCATCAGGCAAAGTGTAAGATAGTAAGGACAAAACAAGTCCTACAACAAAACCTGCAAGGAAATCAAAAGGTTAGTAGCACATACCAGCAAGTCACACAAGTGTCCTTAGGTTTAAAGGCTTGCATGAAGTTCGTAGGTAATTACCCTCCCCACTGAAGTTTAGTTGGTTTAACCTGTCCTAGATAAAGATCGGGTTCTAGGGAGCTCATATCATTGACCTTTCTCGAAGGCATTATTTCAATTCAGCAATCGAATTTTCCGAACGAAAACATCCTGAAAGTCCCGTCCATATTAGTGTAGCTTCGAGTACCAATCAACTTCGGTCGGAACCAAAGCCAGCCACCTTGCTACGTCCTATTGGCCAAAGTCAAGTTCAACTAGGGTTCTATGGGAAAGCTAGTGCTTAATGACACCACGCGACAGCCAAATGTTTCCCCAGGCCGGATCCCAAGAAACATCAAGACAAAGCAAAGCGTCACACTAACGATGTCTACCATATCAACCATAGCGGTATACGTCGTATAGTCTCCTTGGTCTATTGCCATATACCTAAGGTATCTCGAGATTCGGGTTAGAATCTTTCACACAAGTAAATACCCAAACAACCCTTGAAATATAAAGCAAACAAGACAAACAATTTTAAAGTGATCCTAGCTCTAAGGTAACCCCTATTTGTTAATAATCCCCAGCAGAGTCGCAAATTCTGTAATGCGGTGGGAAAACTGACTTTTTTTTAATGTTGCGGATAGCAAGAGTCGCCACCAACTTTTATTTTATCCAATTGGAAAGGAAAAAAGAACAGGAAAGACCTTTGAAAGATTTTGAGTTTGGGGGGTAGGTTATATAAAGGGAAGGTGTAAGAACCCTTTGTATCCATGGTTATCCATGGGCTCTTAATTGCTTAGCTCACTTGTTTGTTTGAAAGAAAGTGTAGTGTGTGATTTAGAAAAGATTTTGAATAAGGACTTTAACTTATAAATAAGTGTAGCCTTTTGGAAATTGTTTTGAAAAGAGGTGTGAAAAGTAATTTGAATTGATTATGAGCAAGCATTTAAGAGCACCTACCCTAAGGGTGGATCTTTCTTGTTCTTTGAGTCTTTCGTTTGAAAGGGCTATCCATACCAATTGTTAGGCAAGTAGTCTATTCATTGGATGTATTGGGTCATCGAGAATCATCGTTTTCCATAAGGCTATCCATACCATAAAGGAGGTAGGAAGTCTTAGGAAAGGATGGAATAGTCATTTTAAGGCAACCAATGAAGATACCTTAGCATTCAAAGGGACGATCATCATTTTATTCGAGGCAACATCGGGGGAAAAGATCATTTCATCGTTTAGGCAACTCGAAGGGACTATGATCTTTTGATGATGATTTTATTTATAGGCAATCATACTAAGGTATCCCCATATCCGAGGGACTTGACTATTTTTGATCGAAAGGAAGCATAAAAGAGATTACCTTAAAGGTGTGTGGGTGCAACAATCATGTGAATTCAATTCAGATATTTTTATCTTATATTAGGCGAGCTTAATTCAGTTAAATGTTGTCACTCCCTATTTTACTAACCACGCAGTTAATATAAGCAAAATTAAATGCAGAAATTAAAAGTCCTACGCTATTACAAGGCTTCGGGGAGGGGGAATTACAAAACAAAAACCGGGGGAAAAGCAGAAAATAAAGGCAGAAAATAAACCCTAATTACTATTACAAGAAAACTTTTTGCGACCTATACATATTCTAGAATTTTAAATGACATAAAATTAAATAATTGAAATAAAGGCGAAAATTTAAATAAAAGGCAAAAATTAAAAGGCAAAAATTAAAAGGCAAATGACATTAAACAGAAGACATTCGACAATCAGAGAATAATAGATGAGAATAGAAATTGCGCATTTTAGAAATTCAAAGTTTGAAGGGAAATGAGGTGTTCATGGTGATAAATCATAAATCTTAAAGGTTAGCCTAAAATTAGTTTAAGTCGAAATAAATTATAACCTAAAAATGAAAACGAGCTTAAAAATTAATAAACCTAAAATTAAATTAATTAGCCTAAAAATAATTATTAGCCTCGAGAAACCCTAACCCTATTTGACAACATTCACTTGAGGGGGAAAACCTAGTGGGTGAAATAACCTAATGGGTAAAATAAACCTACAGGGTTAAAAAACCTAATGGGTTAAAATACCTAATTAACTAAATTAATTATTTTGGTTAAAAAAACCTAATTAAGTAAAGGTTAAACCTAGACGAATATTAATGGACAACACCTACCTATTATACATTTTAGGGTTTTTCATGGTCTTTGGGTTAAGGCTAAACCTAATTCTAAATTAATTATAAGCCTAAAAATTAAATCATGGTTAAATTAAAAAACTAAAATTAATTAATATAGTTAGCCTAAAAAATAATTAAACCAAAAATTAAAGCCTAAAAGTTTTATGTTTACCTAGGAAAATAGGGTTTATGGTCAATCGAGGGAAAATTGAGATTTTACCAAGGATACCTAGCAAATGGGAGATAAGATTTACACCTGCTTTCCTTTGGCCAAAGGAAGTACCTTGATTTGGCCAAAAGCCAAAAGGCTTTTGGCAAAAAAAAACACTTGGGGTACCCCTTGAGATCAAGGGATAACGCTCCTTCCACTTGGTGAATCCATAGGAAACATGTTCATAAATCGCTGCAATGTTACGGTTAAGAAAAAAAATGGAAAAATAAAAAAGTGATCAAAATAAAATCAAAAAAAAATATAAAAACCTGATTATAAATCAAATAAAACAAGAAAACGAAGCTACAAATTTTTTGAGCTTTTTCGGAAAATATGAAAATAGAAATTAAATCAAATAAAATAGAAAAACGAGGAATTTGCGATTTTGTTCTGAACTTCTGGAAAAAATTCGGAGCAAATAGAAACAGTAGTTTCAGAATTCGGCTGATAAGCTGGAAAATTTATCACTCTGCCGCAACCGGAATTAGAGCGACAGAAGATTATTCGTAACGGTCAGAAACGATGCTAAAAGGTTTTTTGTGGATGGTGTAAAATTATGAGAGTTGTTGATTGTTAGTGTATGGGAACAGAGAATTCGGTAGAGGTGAATGTTTGGTGAATAAGGGTTGTTAGTTATTTATAAGAAAACATTAGGTTAAAAGGAAAATGGGCTTGGACCTCACTAAGAGCTTAATTTATTTTATCTTCCTTATTTTGAATTATTTAAATGAATAAATCAAAACAGTTAAAATAAAACAATTTAAGGGGTGATTGGATTAAAACTGTGGCCCAATAATGAATTTGCTCAATTTGGATTTTATGCACTAACTCAAAATTTCCCAACTTTCACCAGCCATAATTTTCTCAATTTTCATTATTTGGGAATAATTTTGAATTTGTTGGAAAGCTTTGGGTGTCCTCTTCAATTATTTTCACATTTGAATATTTTTGTCTTTAAAAATGAGAGGGAAAATTTTGGGGTATGACACTAGTCAACAACGTCAACGGTAAAGATAACATAGAAAATCCCTCCATGAAATTCCTGTAATAACCAGCCAAACCAAGAAAATTCACTTCCTTCAACTAAAACTCACACTTAGAAAGCTTAGCAAACAACTTCTTCTCTTTCAACACCGATAACATATCCTTAAATGTTCAGCATGATCATCCTCATTCTTAGAATCAAAATATTCTCAATAAACGTCACCTCATAGAACCTTATTTCTTCTTAATCAATAAAACAGGCGCACCCTATTGCTACACACCCAGACGGATGATCCTCTTCTCAAACATTCCCTCAAATTGACTCTTCAATTTCTCTCTAGTCACTTTATACACTACCAAGTTAGTAAGACAAGTCTATCCCGTCCAATACGATTCTGTCTCCCATCAACAATAGATTAAGGGTGATCAGTTCCTTAATTTGTCAATAGTAGCCGAGAACCATGATGGAACATAAACCTCTATTACTAAACTATAATAGTGTTCCTTCAGAACTTGTACTCAAAATCACCTAAAGTATTAAGGCCCAAAATATCCCTTAAGATTACAATTACTCGCCTTATCTCTAGACAGTTTATACCAAGATTCTCAACAAATTGGTCTAGCGAAAAGCAGACTAAATCAATTCCAAAATCTCTACCAAGATATTCTACGTATAAATCAAACATACAAAATAAGTAAACACATAAATCATAGCAAATGTATCAATAATCAAACTTCTACGTATATCAGATAAGACAGGATGCAATCTCTTAGCACAATCCAAGGAAATGAAAGAATGTGTTGCATAGGTATCAATAATATCAATCAAAGGTGTACCATTAATAAAGCACATACCTCGGATTAGTCTATCCTTAGCAGTGGCCTCATCATCAGACAACGCAAATATTTCCTTTTCGCTTGCTCCTTCTTTGGCTTATCGCACATGGCACTGATTTTTCCTTGCTTTCCACAATTATGGAAAATCCTACCCAAACCAACTACACAATCAACATCTTTGTGACCCGGCTTGCCACACTTGTAGCACTTAATCAAAGTAGAAGCTCCACCCCCACTTGGCTTCTTGCCAAAACAAGATTTCTGCTTTTTCTTATTATCACACGGTTCCCCACGGTATTGTCCTTTTCCTCGTTTCAACTCCAGAAATCCCACTTCTTTCTTTCCACGCACACCTTCTGGAAAATAGTTTTCCATAAATGCATCACGAAAAAGAGGCCAAGTAACTTCAATATCTTCCTCATCGAATCTTTGCACAGTATTGCTCCATCAATCCTCAGCTCCTTTCGTCAACATGTGAGTACCAAATCGTACCTTTTGTACATCAGTACAATTCATGACTTGAAAGATCTTCTCAATTTCTTTCATCCATGCTCGTGCTTTGTCCGGTCCATACTCTCATTCAACGGTTGGCGGATTGTACCTTCGGAAGTCTCCAAAAGCAAGGAACTCGTCCTTTCCTCCATTACCAGCATTCTTTTACGGCGCTTGTCCAATCGCACCAGCCTACCTCATCAATGCCTTGACATTAACGTCACCATTCCTTCCTGCAAACATTGTCCTAAGACATCCAAAGACCGACAGACAAACAGTATTGATCGTGTCAGATACACAAATCCAATACAAAAGGGATAGGAAAACATAAATGACCTGGCCAACTGACCGACCTTGCTTTGATACCACTATGTAACACCCCCAATTCTATACTAAACAAATAAGGCATACATTTGCATAAATCAGAGTAAAGAAGCATGCATCTCACGAGGGCGTTACACATATTTCAAAATAAAACAACATTTTCTCTTTAAACATGCAATGGTCATTTCCAAATAACATGGGATTTAAAACAACATGCAAAAACACAGTGGAATAATCATCTCATCAAATAAATGGAAAAATCGGATGATTACCATACATCATCTACCATGTCTCAACATCTCGGCTCAAGGCCACTTATCAACAAAATAACATATTCAAATACGAAATACAATATGAGTAAACAAATATCTCATAACATCAAGTTATAAAAATATAAACCCAAATCCCATGTGTTACATATGACCAGAGCACAAATGACTACTTAGTCACGACACCTTACAAGATATCTATATCTCAAAGCTAAGCCTCCTTCGAAACACCGCTATCCACGAAACCTGCGCGTTACCAATAAAGGGTAACATTCAAATAGAAGGGTGAGAATTCAAATTATTATAGAAAACATAATAATGGGAAATGCAAACATAAACGAGCATACATTTCACAGTTCATCACTCTCCTCAAAATAACAATCCATATACAATATACCAAGATTCCCATGTTCATGTCATACTACTTAACTCATTCAGTTCTAAGCGATCCAACATGACTCACACATCCACATATATACATATTTCATTAGTACATATAAATTCACATCTACATCACATATGCTCCAATCACATATATCACATTCATAACACAACAACCATTCATATCAAATGAATAACCAAATCCACATATATGCATATCCACCAACATCATTCCACACAATTCATATCACATAAATCACACAAACAATAACAATTCACACCGACGCGCGCGACTCAATGCGATATTCATGTGGATCCCATCTATTATCATTTCCGGTCACGCCGACTGTCTTTCCTCTATAGACTAGATAACCACCTCAAAAGCCTCATTTCGCATTAAGCTTTCAAACCCCATACTGCGCTAGGTTTGGGACAAGAAAATAATCTTCACAAGATTACCCAACATTGCCTCTTTCAAAGACTCGTGCTTGTGTACATGTGCAACAAAATAAGACTCGTGCATTTAAGACAATCTCTCTATCTCTTAAACTACACAATATCATCTTTACAACTTTGCACAACATTACACAACATGACTTCACTTCCAAAAAATGCATCACCTAACATACATCAATCAATCACATGTATTCAAGTCTAGCATTATCATTTATTCAATCCACATCTCGATACATACAAATTTAAATGATCATTATCAACAAGATACATTCAAATAGTACATATAAATATATGAATATTCATTCTAACATATCATGGATATCACATCACTTAACACATCTATGAATATTAACCACAAATCATTAATTCATAATGCACACATAAGTAATCACATGTTATCCATATATTAACATCAAATTTAAACTATTCCACATCAACTAGCATTTAGCAAATCAATTTCATAATTCATTACATTAACATCACATAATGCATCCATTAACATTGATCATACACGATCCATCCATAACATACACACATAATTACATGTTATTCCCAATTAACATCATAATTAAATTAAAAAATTGTCAACTAATCCTACTCTATCAATAGACAATTATTTAAGCTTCAATATGCTTCAAATGGAACCTAAAAAGGAGTTACGAATCAAAAGATACAACATTTCAAAGTTTGGAAAAATTGCATACAGCAGAGTCCGCTCAGCGACCGTCAAGCGGGACTATGCAGTAACTTTCAATTTTCGCAGCTCCGCTTAGCGGGCACTGTGATTTTCAGAAGAAAAAAAACAGCAAAACACAGAGCTGCGAAACTACATCCAACTACTCCAAATCACTTCCAAACATCAATAAACATCAAATACAACCACTATTAATCATTATTGAACCACATGTATCATTGAAATCATGCTTAATCACACAAATCCATAGAAATTAGCACAAATCCTACATTTCTAGGTTTTCATGAAATTGCAAAGATGAAGAGAATACATACACCAATACATTACTCAATCATATAATCTATATTAACTTGTATTCTAACCCCTACCTCTTGATTCTATAGTCCACCCTCTTCAAGAATCTATTTCCCTCTTCTCTTTATCTTCTCTATGCTTCTTTTCGCTTCTTTCTAGCCTCTTTTCTTTCTATCCTCTAATTTTAGGTTTTCTCACATAACCCTTACTATCTTTATTTTGTCATTTGGGCTTAACCCACCCAACTCTCATTCTAGTTAATTAGGCCCAATTAGTTATGTTATTCTAATAACTCAATTAACCTAAATAACACAATTACATACATAATCAAATATTCAAATAATTATTATATCACATAATAACTAAATAAATAAATAATTATTAAAAACACCAAATAATGTAATTACTAATATAATTAGTAAAATCGGGATGTTACAGTATGCCCTCTGAGTAAGGGAGGTTGCTCCGAACTGGGTAAACAATTACTTGTGTTATTTATCTTCCAATACTGCATAATTTTGTGTATATATCTTGCTTCATTTTTCCTGACAGATCGGAAGTCTTGACATCTCTCAAAACATCTGGATCTGTTACACCAGAAGATTCTTCAAGATGCCATTCAAGTCTCATCAGATGCATCTTGGAAGAAATCAGAAGAAGCAAGGAGTTGCTGCTCACAACTTGCTCAACAAGAAGACAAAGAAGAAGACCACTACAAGATGCTACTCAACTTTCTATCTTATACATCTTTGTAGACTAATGTAATGAACACTAGAGTTGTTGCTCATATAATGTTTTAGGTCTAGGATTTTTCTTGTAAATTACTTTATCATATGAGTTGTTGCTCAGATCTATGTTAAACAATATGTGCTTAATGTATTTGTGTAATCTGCTTAGAAGAAGCACTCTTGTAAACACAAGTTCATCAACTGAATGTTGATCATTCCTTGAGCGACAGTGTGAAGGTTAGAGGCTTGAGATGACAGTGGTTGTGGTCATCATGGGAAATCATCTTGGAAGACCGAGTGAAGGTCAAAAGTCCAAAGGGGTCAATGAATTTTATATATGTGGATCAGATCACTGAACAGTTCATTGTTGTTAGTCACAAGGGGTTCTTATGCGAGGATGTTAGTCACTCGCGGGTAGCTTATACATTCGTTAGTCTCAAGGGGTACTTGTGCAAAAGTCAGTCACAAGGGGTACTTGTGCAAAGGGTTGTTTGTCACAGGGGGTACTTGTAAAAAAGTCAGGCACAAGGGGTTCTTGTGCAAGGTTGTTAGTCATAGGGTAGTCTGTGCAACGTTAGTCACCGGCTGCTGGCCCGTGCAATTCTAATCAGTTTGGTTATAGTGGATTAAGACATTATCTAAGGAAAAACCACCTCGGAAGGGTGGACTGGATTAACTTGAGATTCTCTCAAGTGAACCAAGATATATCTGGTGTTCATTTATTTATTAAAGTTTAATGTTTTCCAATTATCAGAAGCTCAAAGAAGTCTTAACTTTCTAAGAAGGCAAACTGCTTCTGAGAAACGATAAGCTTCTGATAAGTGAGAGCTTATAACTTCTGATGTTTAGCAATCTCGTAAGCTTCCGCGCGAGAGTTTTAAAAGAAAGGGAATTATTGAAAACCCAATTCAAACCCCGCCTTTCTTATGTTTTCTCCACCTTCAATTGGGAGAGCTCCAACTCTATATTTATTTTTGAATCAAACACTTAACAGTTTAGAGAGATTCAGGAAAAGAAAAACTAGTTTCAATAAAACTGTTGAAAACAACATTAATTTTAACCCAATTGTCAGAAGCTATCTTGAAAAGATAGTTTCTATAAAGACCTCTGTATCCAACTCAACTATCAGAAGTTAGTGAGCTCATAATCACTCAAGTGGCGTTGTTATCAAAAGCATGCGATGAAGTGTCAGAATAAGATTTGAAGCCTCTGAAAGATGAAGAATCAACAAGTAGAAGAAAGACCAGATCATACTCTAAAGAATAAGAAGCTGCAAGCATGATTCTGAATTTGGAAGGCAGAAGATCAAGCTATTAGAATCAGAGTATGAAGGAATAAAGGTAAGTCTAAAAGGTATGATAAGAGTTATATTTCACATTTAATATTTATATATGTTATCATTTGATCTTATTCAAAACCCTAGTCTATCATAAAATACTTTCACCAAAAACATCTACATATCGTGAGAAATCATTTAATCTTCCAAATTCGGAGAAGGATTTAAATGTGTCACTTGGATGCGTGTAACTTTGGTTATGTTGTTCATTAATTCTACCAAGTATCACTCGTGTAGTGTGTTTTAATTGTATGGGAATTGATTTAAATCAAATTATGACAACCATTAATCCGCCTCATATCTTTTGTCGCTTTCAAAAAGAATTTCTTTATATTTCCTATCATGTTTCAAGAAGTCGTGTAGTTTTTATAGTCTGACATTTATCATCTTGAATATATTGTGAATGATTACTTTTTCAGTAACTCAATCGTTCCTTATTCTTTTGTTTTTACTATTTCTATGCGTCACTCGTTCATATTTTTTTCAAGCTTTAGAGTCTCTAAAACCTCTGGCTAGGAGTTTGTTTCATTTCATTATTACCAACATTCAACCTAGAGGTTAATGTATCAATGTTGTGTCCACTAGGGATAAGTTTCTGATTTATCTTCTTCAAAAAAGTGCTCCAGTAAATTTTCCAGCAATCATCTTCAATCATCTGAAGGAATCAATTTTGGTCTCAAGAAATTCTCAGAAATGCTGCATTCCATATGGGCGTGTTTTGTCTTCTCTTTTCGTAGATGCTGAGGAAATCAGAATCATTCGCAGGGCAAAATTTTCAGATGAAGATGTCTCATAAATACTTGTTGAGTTTATAAGAATATTGTCGTGGTTGTTGATGGTGAAGTTGAGTGTTATGTATTCATGTTATATTTGTTTAAATGTCATTGTTTATAAGTTGAATATGTGGCATCTCATTTATATGTTAGAAGTTATCTCTGAAAAGGAAATAGCAGATAGAGAGTATATCAAATGTATCAAGTTGCTTAAAAAGGACACTTGGATCACACTTCGTCCACATGAAGCAGAAAAGTTCAAATCTTTTTCTTCTTTCTTTTTCTGATTACATTGTCAATAATCACAGTGAAATTGTACAATGACGCCAACAAATATGAAAAAGAATGTGAAACACTCCTCAATAGCATATATACTCTCGTGGACCAAAATCAAGGGTTTAATTCCACCATTTCTTGGGGAGATCAAAATTTGAGGAGTAGTATATCAAATCTGGTGGACAGCAACAAACTTGACTTATGTTCAAACTACTACCAAAGCAGCTGAAATGAGTTATGATCCCAACGTATGTTATGTTTATTAATGTATTTAATTTAATAAGTTTTTTTCGTAGGATCATTTGACAATTTTATCAATTTTATGTTGATTAGTTCCAAAAAAACCACACTATTCCAGTTTTGTTGATGGATATCTCAACTTAGACCTTAGCAAAGTAGTGATTGCAAAGGGTAAGCTAAGGGAGGTAATATTTATTTTTCTATGTTTTAACTGAAAACGTAATTACACTCTTGCTTGTTTTTCCTCTTTACTGAAAACATAATCAAATATGTTTTTTTCTTTGCTTTTAAAATGATTTCTAACCTATAATATTTTTCATGCAATGAGAAGCCATGATTTACTACAAGCAGTTTTCAAAAGAAATTTTTCCCAAAATCATGAAGTAGACAAAGATAAATCCGTGATTTCACAAAAGAACATTGTTCGTGTGATGTTATAGATTGTCACACGAGTTTTCAACGAATCTAAATCTAAATTGAATGAAAAATACCTTAGCCCGTGGAAGGTTCTACAGAGTCGCCTAGAGTCAATTTTGCAGTTGGGACTAACATGCGAAGTTATTGTAAATTGGAGAAAAGCTAAGGAATGTTTCCGTGAAGGAAAAATTACATCGAAGAACTTAGACTTGCCAATGTTTACGGCGATATTTACATTGTTACTAGAAAAATTTTCTCTCAAATTAAATGTGTCACAGGAGAAAAAATTATGGGACGAAAAACCATTATAGGTTCAACATGTTGAGAAGATGTTAGAGGAAAAAAAATTTGCTGCAAAAAGTTTAAGACCTTGCTTAGAGTTACCCTTCATCAATTCAAAGCAAGAATATGTCATATGCAAGTTTCTATCTCTGAAAAGGAAATAGCAGACAGAGAGTATAGCGAATGTATCAAGTTGCTTAAAAAGAACACTCGGATTACACTTCGTCCACATGAAGCAAAAAAGTTCAAATCATTAGAGACAATCTAGAATTTGAAATTAGAATATATAGATAAAATATTATCATAAGAAGTACAAAGTGATTTAGGTATGATTATGAATAAGTATAGTTTCTTTTTTTCCATTTTTATTTTTCTTCTTTCTTTTCTGATTACATTGTCAATAATCACAGTGAAATTGTACAATGATACCAACAAATATGAAAAAGAATGTGAAACCTTCCTTAATAGCATATATACTCTCGTGGACCGAAATCAAGGGCTTAATTCCACCATTTCTTGGGGAGATGGAAATTTGAAGAGTAGTATATATGATCTGATGGACAGCACCTAAATTGCCTTATGTTGAAACTACTACCAAAGCTGCTGAAATGAGTTATGATCTCAATGTAAGATATGTTTAATAATGTATTGTATGTAATAAGTTTTTTTCTTAGGATCATTTGACAATTTTATCAATTTTATGTTGATTAGTTCCCAAGAAAACCAAATTATTCTAGTTTTGTTGATGGATATCTCAACTTAGACCTTAGCAAAACACTGATTGCAAAGGGTCAGCTAAGGGAGGTAATATTTCTTTTTCTATGTTTTAATTGAAAACGTAATTACACTCTTGCTTGCTTTCCTCTTTAATGAAAACGTAGTCATATTTGTTTTTTTTCTTTGCTTTTGAAATGATTTCTAACCTATAAAATATTTTGGCTTCTTTTTGACTTGTTAGGCCTATTTTCATGCAATGAGAGCCCATGATTTACTTCAAGCAGTATTTTTCCCAAAATCATGAAGTAGGCAAAGATAAATCTGTGATTCCACCAAAGAACATTGTTCGTGTGATGTTATGGGCTGTCACATGAGTTTTCACCGAATCTAAATCTAAGTTGAATGAAAAATACCTTAGCCCTTGGAAGGTTCTACAGGGTCTCCTAGAGTCTATTTTGCAGTTGGGAGTAACATGCGAGGTTATTAGAAATTGGAGAAAAGCTAAGGAATGTTTCCATAAAGGAAAAATTATATCCAAGAACTTAGACTTGCCAATAATTACGGCGAAGCACCTTTACAAGTTCAACATGTTGAGAAGATGTTAGAGGAAAAAAATTGCTGCAAAAAGTGTAGGACCTTGCTTACAGTAACCCTTCATCAATTCAAAGCAAGAATATGTCATATGCAAGTTTCTATCTCTGAAAAAGAAATAGCAGATAGAGAGTATAGAAAATGTATCAAGTTGCTTAAAAAGGACACTTGGATTACACTTCGTCCACATGAAGCAGAAAAGTTCAAATCATTAGAGACAATCGTGAATTTGAAATGGGAATATACACATAAAATATTCTCATTAGAAGTACTAAGTGATTCAGGTATGATTATGAATAAGTATAGCTCTTTTTTATCTTTTTTTTCCGTTTTTCTTTTTTTCTTTCTTTTTCTGATTACATTGTAAATAATCACAGTGAAATTGTACAATGATACCAACAAATACGAAAAAGAATAAGAAACATTCCTCAATAGCATATATACTCTCGTGGTCCGAAATCAATGGCTTAATTCCACCATTTCTTGGGGAGAAGAAAATTTGAAGAGTAGTATATCAAATCTAGTGGACAGCAGCAAACTTGACTTATGTTGAAACTACTATCAAACCTACTGAAATGAGTTATGTTCCCAATGTAAGTTATGTTTAATAATGTATTGTATGTTATAAGTTATTTTCTTAGGACCATTTGACAATTTTATCAATTTTCTATTGATTAGTTCCCAAGAAAACCATATTATTCCAGTTTTGTTGATGGATATCTCAGCTTAGACCTTAGCAAAACACTGATTACAAAGGGTCGGCTAAGGGAGGTAATAATTCTTTTTCTATGTTTTAATTGACAACGTAATTATACTGTTGTTTGTTTTTCCTCTTTATTTAAAACGTAATTATATATGTTTTTTTTCTTTGCTTTTGAAATGATTTCTAACCTATAAAATTTTTTGGCTTTTTTTTTACTTGTTAGGCCTATTTTCATGCAATGAGTGTTAGAACATGAAATGTTCTGATCAATATTTCTAGTTTTGATGATAACATTATATATGAATTTTGTATAATACAATGTGGTACTCTAATTATTCACGTTTTCCATTTAAGAAAAAGTCTGAAAGAGTATGCCCAAAATCAGTATTCAGAAGCTCTGATCCAGAAGATCTGGATAACTTCGTCAGAACATGGTTTGGAAGACATCAGAAGATGGTCTTAAGAAAATCAGAACATGATCTGGAAGGCATCAGAAGATTGAAATCAGAAGCAAGGATCTGAAGATCTGATGGTATCACGCTACAAAGCACTTTCATAGTGTGATGACTGAAGTTGCATCTACACCAACGCTGAAGACTCTATTATTCAAACGTCACTCTAATAGTTTGAGTCTAGAAGCAAGTACAATATTAAAAAACTACAATGTCAAATCGGACTAACAAAAGGAACGTTAGAAGCTACAAAAGGCAAAGTCAGCAAGAGCAGTTGATACAAGGCTCGAGGTAGTTGACAAAAGAGTGAAACATTAAATGCAGCAGTGTACTATTCACGTAAAGCATTAAATGCTCCTCAACAGTCACTTTTCTCATTGCCTATATAAGAGAAGCTCTAGACGCTGAAGAATAAGAGAACTTATGCTAAAGCAATCTTATGCTGCCAAATTGTTTCTACACGTTATCACACATACATCAAAGATCTTCGTCTTCAACCTCACAAATATTGTAATATCTTAGTGAGTGTTAGAACTTAATCTTGAGAGAAAATCACTTGGTGATTATAGCTTATTAAGAAGCACTTTAAACTCTTGTAACATAGTTTAATATTCTGAAAAAGAATTCCTAGAGTGATCAAGTTGTGATTAACATACTCTAGAAGACTTAGAAGTTGTCTAAGTGGAAAACCATCGTAATCAAGATTGATTAGTGGATTAAATCTTCAGTGGAGGTAAATCACTCTGTCGGGGGTGGACAGGAGTAGTTTGATTAACAACGAACCAGGATAAAAATATCTGTGTGATTCTTTTTATCTACCATTTTTAGAAACAACCCTTATTCAATCTCCCTTTTCTAAGTGTTTTTCACCACTTCAATGAGAGCCCATGATTTACTTCTGTAGTATTCAAAAGAACTTTTGCCCAAAATCATGAAGTAGGCAAAGATAAATTTGTGATTCCACAAAAGAACATTGTTCGTGTGATGTTATAGGCTGTCACATGAGTTTTCACCGAATCTAAATCTAAGTTGAATGAAAAATACCTTAGCCCTTGGAAGGTTCTACAGAGTCTCCTAGATTCAATTTTGCAGTTGGGGGTAACATGCGAAGTTATTAGAAATTGGAGAAAAGCTAAGGAATGTTTTCATAAAGGAAAAATTAAGTCCAAGAACTTAGAGTTGTCAACTATTACGACGACATTTACATTTTTACTAGAAAATGTTTCTCTCATATAAAATGTGTCGGAAAGGAAAAAATATTAGAAATTTTTTGGACGAAGCACCTTTACAGGTTCAACATGTTGAGAAGATGTTAGAGGAAAAAAAATTGCTGCACAAAGTGTAGGACCTTGCTTACAGTTACCCTTCATCAATTCAAAACAAGAATATGTCATATGCAAGTTTCTATCTCTGAAAAGGAAATATCAGATAGAGAGTATAGAAAATGTATCAAGTTGCTTAAAAAGGACACCTGGATTACACTCTGTCCATGTGAAGCAGAAAAGTTTTAATCATTAGAGACAATCGTGAATTTGAAATGGGAATATACGTATAAAATATTCTTATTAGAAGTACAAAGTGATGCGGGTATGATTATGAATAAGTATAGTTTCTTTTTTCTTTTTTTTCCGTTTTTGTTTTTTTTCTTTCTTTTTCTGATTACATTGTCAATAATCATAGTGAAATTATACAATGATACCAACAAATAGGAAAAAGAATAAGAAACGTTCCTCAATAGCATATATACTCTCGTGGGCCGAAATCGAGGGCTTAATTCCACCATTTCTTGGGGAGATGAAAATTTGAAGAGTAGTATATGAAAATTTTAAGTACTAGACAGTCGATGTCTTATCGAATGTTATGACATCCACTATGAAACAGATCAACGAGTTATGCAGATAGTAAACAAAAAAACAGAAAAGAACACAAATAATGGTTTACCCAGTTTGGTGTAATACAACACCGACTCTGGGGGCTACCAAGCCAGGGAGGAAATCAGTTATTAGCAGTATTAATTCAGAGCTAAACTCGCCCGTGTACAATTCCTCACTTAATACCTACCCAATGCAATTTCAATCTAGTGCTAGACCTGTGTCCCTACTCACTCCCCCTCAATCATAGCAGTGATAAAAACAATCAACAAAATAATCAGGGTGTATACACTCTTCAAACAAATCTTGATCTTGCTTCAAAGCTTAAATCAAGAGACATAGCACTCATGCTTAAAAGCTTAGAATGACACAAACAATTAAAACTTAAAACAACCTATTCCAATATAATCATCAAAGAGACAATTGCTTGGATCACAAGACACACTAACACAAAACACGTGAATACATAAAAAACACAATAATCTTCACGCTAAAAAACTCTTCCTCGGAAAGTAGGATTTGCAATCTTCTTATAGGCAGCAGCACTTGGTCCTTGGGCCTTCCAAACATGAATTAGGGTTAAATAAGTTAACCTAATTTCCACATCATCAGGATGTTCACATATGTTGTAGTTCGAGATATTTTAGTGCAAATCATACATCAACAAATATAAAGTTTCCTAAATTGTAGCCAGAGATAAATAAGGAAACATAACAGCTACTGTTGTCAAAAACTGATGTCATGACATCGAGCATGACATCCAGCCAAAATCTGTATTAGTTCAAACATACAACCCTGCACATTTCTCCACAAAGTGTGTCATGACTTTAGTGAAGACATCACACACACACATGAATGTTTTACCACAAAATGCAGCCAACTTCAAAGCACTTACAATATCCCCCTTTGGCAAGTTTTTGGCTAAAACAACCTGTCACCATATTATTAGAGAATTTTTGCATCAGAAAAAAAACACACAACACACAGCCAATCAACCACACTTGCAGGAATAGCTAATATAACTACAGCTACCACATCAGTCAATATGCATGACTATAGTTCAACCATACCATCAGTCATCAAACATAACTACAAAACTACCATACCACCACACATACCATCATGCATATCTATACTACCATCAGTCAAACCACCACACAAGCTACTTCGATCAAGCATGAGTACTAACTAACTACAAAAGTAAACTGCAGAATAAAACACAAAAAAATTGTTTTCCTAGGGTGACACTTAAAACTTACTCCCCCTTTGTGCCAAAAATGTTGCCAAAGTAACCTTATTATACAATGGAGTCCAGGCCAGTACTAAACCAAATGCAAACTTCTAGTGAAAACATTAAAATCCAAAAAAATAAACATCACCGGAAGCAGCTACTTCAGTCTTCAGACTCAGAGCCATCATCTTGACTGGCCTCTTCTGCTTCACTATCTGATTCATCATATTCAACATTCTGAACAACTTGAGGTTCATCTTCCTCAGCATGCTTAGTATCTTCTTACATCTCAAGCTTGTGAATATGCTTTTCTTGAGTCAATTTTCTGGATTCCAACTCTTAACATGTTTCCTTGAGAATGGCGATTACTGCAGCTTTCCCTTTAGGAATTGTTTCCTTGGATGTCCCATCGGATGTCATGGCAACATCAGAGACATGGGTTCCTTGGAACAGTTTGTAATGAAAAGAGAGAGCATTTTCCCGCTTGCACACACTATCATTGTCATGCAGGATGCTAGGATACTAATTTAGGATTATCCCACCCATAAGAGATGGAAAAGCTATAGGTCCCTTTACACTGTAGTTGTCAGCAGGTTTCATAGTCTATTCAAAAATATAAGATCCATAGTCAAATCTGGATTTGGTTCCCACAACATAGATGAATCTTCCAAGAACAGTTGATATTGTCGACTTATGATTTGTTGGCACCCAGTTAGCAGCTCCAATTTTTTGCAGCATTGGATACTTCACACTGAGCTTCCCAATTGACAGTTTTTCCTTCAAAGGCCAGTTATTTACCTGCTTGGTCGTTATCACCTGACACACTTGATTATCGTCACATCCAGCTCAGGCTGAGCTTCATCCAATCTTTCCAGGTAATTGTTGATCACATATGAAGAAAAAATGACACACTTCCCTCGAACAAACACCTTCCTGAACTCCTTTGATTTACCATCCGCGTAATCTCTAGAGAGGTTCACTATGAATTCCTTCACCAGGTTCTCATAGCATTTAGAGAAATTTGACACAGTCTTCATGAATCCAACATGGTGGATCAACTCCATTACTTCCTTACACTCCAGCACATTCTTTGCAAGTTCCCTCTCTAGGGCCAGTCTCTTTGGAACATATACTTCCACCTGTCCACATTTGAGGGTAAGTGAAAGGATATATTATCAATGGGAACATCTGGAACACTTGTAGCCAGCTTGCTGGAAGAGGGTTTCTTTCTACGAGAGATGTCTGGGACATCACTTGGAACATCAGAATTAGTCTCATTAAGAACAATAGCCTTCCTCTTCTTAGGCACGACTTTGCTCCAATATTTTGTTGGCCCAATGATTGTGCTCTTGGCCACAACCTTCTTCTTGATAGGACTTCCAACCTCATCCTTCTTATTGACAGGACTATTCACATCAGTCTTCTTCTTAGGAGAATAATGCATGACTGCCTTCCCTTTCCTCCTTGTCATAAGCCTCTTGGCTATGATTGGAATAACAAGGGCAATCAGCTCATCATCAGACATGTTGTCAACCTCCATAATAGTAGCACATGTACCATAAGCACCTGTATCCCCACCTACATTACCATCATCAACATCACAGCCTTCAGCAGCAGTTTCCTTGACATTGTTAGGAACATTGTCTGGGACATGGTCAGAGACATTGCCATCATCTTCAGGAACATCTTCATCAATTTTCTGATCAACTTCAGCCATTGGAACATCTTTAGTCTCCTTCTGAGAACTACCATTTTGATTCACACTAGAATCTTGTGGAGGGTTAGGCATTACAGAGTTCAGAGGGACAGATATCCTAGTAATCTCATGATCTTCATCAAGATTCTTATGAACAATTTAGTAATAGCATTATGAACGCACCTAGAACCTTCCTTTGTTACTTCCTCACGAGGAGTGGAAGATGGGGGATTGGTGGTTTTTCCGCGAACATCCTCCTTTGGTCTCCGTGCATGTGGAGTGGGCGGTTTCCTTAACATGCACCACTCTCAAGGGTGCAACATTTAGAACCTCATTAGGGTTAGTTGCATTAGCACTTGTAGCAATGTCATGCACATTAAGAGGAGACCCTTCTTTATGAGAGAAGGAGGACGATTGTTGAGACATCTTGATGAAGAGAGTGAGTCTTGAACAATACTCGGTGAAGGAGAAAGAGCAATTTGAGAGCACAAGATAGTCGTTGAAGAAAAACGGCAAACGAGAGGTCTTTTTGAAAACTAGGGGAACCTTTATATAGAGTCTAATTTTGGAAATTTTCAAATATTAACTATTTAAAAAGCCCAAATTATATTCCCCAAATATAATTAATTGTTATAATTCTTCATGGGGGAAAATTCTTATCTCTCCCTTTAGCTCTTCAACTTGATTTACATCTAAGCCCTTTGTGAAAATATCACCAAACTCTAGAGTAGTGGCCATATACTTTAATGTAATATTTTTGTCCTCCACAAAATATTTGATGAAGAGATGTTAATTGATGTTCCAGAACCATGTTACGACATCCTCTTTGACATTATGCTTAGAAACACCTTGTTGTATCCACCTTAATTGAGACCAGTCTGAGTCTTTCTTATGAATCACACCAATCATTATATTTACAGCCTCATTTGTGACAAGGAAGATCATTCTCTCCTTGTTTTCTTGATTTCCCAATTTAATTTGTGACACATTTGTTCTCACATTCCATGCTTTGCTTCCCTTGAGCAGGCATAATTCCTTTTTCATGTCTCTAGCCCATATGTCATTCAGAGGGACCATCATTATCTTCTTTAAGCCAAGGTTTCAAATACTCCTGATCATTGTAGATGATTCCCTTGATCTTCTGATAGCTTCTGGTGGTTGGTTCCCGACAATGATCTCCTTATAGTCCATACTTTGAATACTGAAGGATGAGTCTTTACTAATGCTAGAGTAATCTTTCATCTCAGTGCACACACTTGATTCTTTAGCATATCCAGAAGTTAAAACATTTGTTTTGACATTCTCACACCTTACTGAGATAATAGTCTCATCTTCTTTCAGAGCATCACTATTCATTGGTGTTTTCTTGCTTATAGTAGGATTAAAATCCTCTTTTCTGGAACCTTTATCTTGTTTAGGTTTCCTTCTTTTAGAACTTCTTATTTTGTATATGGACTTATGTTCATTTATTCCACAACTTGAGTGTTCAATGTCAACACATAACTTACACTGAGGAGGCTCTATTTTGGCCAGTTTTTTCTATCGAGGGATCTTCCTTTCAGGACATGTGGATCTCAAGTGATCTAACTTACCACAATGATGGTATCTCTTGCCTAAGAGAGATGGACCCTTTTGTTGATGTTTTTCCAGATGTTGGAGCCTTCGATTAAACATCTTTTGCTTCGTCTTGTTAGGAATGGATTTTACCTCTAACTTACTTATTTTTTTTCTTGATTACTTCCCATTGTTGCCTGTTTGTTAGATTTTATGTTTCTCAGCTTTTTCTCTAGGGCAGCAATGTTTGTCATGAGACTTACTTTTTCTTCTTGTAATAGTGCATAAGCATCTTTATACACTACTAATATTTTACCCAGTCTTTCATTCATTAGGAAAGTCTCAGAGTATCCAGCAGCAAGTTCACTAATGGTGAGTTCTCCAACATAAGACTCATCATCAGACTCATCCATTTCTTCAACGGGATTCTTTATCCTGGGAGCGGGAACCTCTAGTTTGTCAATTCTTTCTTTATGATTACCCTTACTTTCTTCATTGGCCATAGAATATGTAGAGAAATATTCTGAGGTGTTAGGCTCCCATAAATAACAATTATCCTTAGATCTAGATCCTTTCATGATTTCCTTATTTTCTCCATTTGAGAAAACACATTCTTTGTTAGTGAATCTGATATTGAGCCATTGATCACATAGTTGAGTGATACTGATAAGATTTGCAGTCAGTCCTTTTACCCATTGAGTGAGTCTAAGGTTGCCAGATGTTCTTTCTTCTCAGTTTCCAACTCCTTTATGAGTGCCTTTTGTTTCTCCACCTGTTTACACACTTTTGCACTCCTGATACATAGCTCTTTGTATGAGGTTGCAAGCTCGTCAAAGGTCATTTCATATTCACTGGAATCATCATCAGATTCACATACACTTGTTAGTGTTGTGATGTGTTTTGCAGTTTCTTCTTCAGACTCACTTTCAGAATCTCCATCAGACCAAGTGACTGATAGTCCTTTCTTTTGCTCCTTAAGGTAGGTGGGACATTCAGCTCTAATGTGTCTGTAGCCTTCACATCCATGGCACTGAATCCCTTTGCCTTGTTTGGACTTCTCTTCAGGTTTAGATCTTCTACTAGGGTCATAGGACTTGCCATTGTCAGAGGGAGTGTCCTTGACATTTGATCTGGATTTCTGATTTATTCTTTTAACAAACTTGTTGAATTGTCTTCCAAGCATGGCTATAGCATCTGACATATTTCCATTACTTCCACCATTGCTTTCTTCTGATTCTTCTTCAGTGTTGGATACAAAAGTTATTCTTTTGTTGTTATTTTCAACATTGTCACTTATACTAATTTCAAAATTTTGTAGGGAACCAATGAGTTCATCTACCTTCATTTTAATGATGTCCTGAGCTTCTTCTATAGCAGTAACCTTCATAGAAAGTCTCTTAGGTAAAGATCTGAGTATCTTTCATACCAGCTTTTCTTCAGACATCTTTTCTCCTATGGCTCTAGAGGTATTGGAAATTTCAAGAACATTCATGTAGAAATTATGAATGGTCTCATCCTCTTTCATCCTGAGAGTCTAAAACTTAGTGGTTAACATCTAAAGTCTAGACATCTTTACCTTGGATGTACCTTTATGCGTTGTTTAGAGAGTATCCCACACATCTTTGGCCAATTCACAGTGCTTCACAAGTTTGAATATATTTTTGTATATTCCATTGAACAAGGAATATATAGCCTTGGAGTTTCCCAAGGCTAGTTTTTCATCACCTTTGATCCATTCTTCTTCAGGTATTAACACTGTAATTCCATCCTTATCTATCTTTGTATTATGGTCCCATCCTTTGTTCACATCTCTCCAGGCCTTGCTGTCCATGGACATTAGAACGGCTACCATACGAGGTTTCCAGTAGTCATAATTTGATCCATCCATAATGGGTAATCTATTCCTAAATACTATTACATCCTTATCCATAGTACTAGAATTTGTTGTCCCTAGATCTCACCCAGAAATAAATAGACAGGGTGTCTGCTCTGATGCCAATTGAAAATTCTTAGTACCAGACAGTCGATGTCTTATCGAATGTTATGACATCCATTGTGACACAGATCAACGAGTTATGTAGACAGTAAACAAAAAACAGTAAAGAACACAGATAATTGTTTACCCAGTTCGGTGTACAACAACACCTACTCTGGGGGCTACCAAGCCAGGGAGGAAATCCACTATTAGCAGTATTAATTCAGAGCTAAACTCGCCCGTTTACAGCTCCTCACTTAAGACCCACCCAATGCAATTTTAATCTAGTGCTAGACCTGAGTCCCTACTCCCCCCCCCCTCAATCACAGCAGTGATAAAAACAATCAACAAAATAATCAGGGTGAAGACACTCTTCAAACAAATCTTGATCTTGATTCAAAGCTTCAATCAAGAGACATAGCAATCACGCTTAAAAGCTTAGAGTGACACAAACAATTACAAATTAAAACAACCTATTCCAATTCAATCTTCAAAGAGACAATTGCTTGGATCACAAGACTCACTAACACAAAACACGTGAATACACATAAAAACACAATAATCTTCACGCTAAAAAACTCTGCCTCTGAAAGTAGGATTTGCAATCTTCTTATAGGCAGCAGCACTTGGGCCTTCCAAACATTAATTAGGGAAACTAAGTTAACCTAATTTCCACATCATCAAGGTGTTCACATATGTTGTAGTTCGAGATATTTTAGCGCAAATCATATAGCAGAAACTATAAAGTTTCCTAAATTGTAGTCTGAGATAAATAAGGAAACATAACAGCTAAAATATAATAGCTACTGCTGTCAGAAACTGATGTCATGACATCCAACCAAAATTTGTATTAGCTCAAACATACAACCCTGTACATTACTCCACAAAGTGTTTCAGGACTTTAGTCAAGACATCACACACACAGGAATATTTTACCACAAAATGCAGCCAACTTCAAAGCACTTACAGTATATAATATCTAGTGGACATCAGTAAACTTGACTTATGTTGAAATTACTACCAAAGCTACTAAAATGAGTTATGATTCCAATGTAAGTTATGTTTAATAATGTATTGTATGTAATAAGTTATTTTCTTAGGACCATTTGACAATTTTATCAATTTTATATGGACTAGTTCCCAAGAAAAACACATTATTCCAGTTTTGTTGATGAATATCTCAGCTTAGACCTTAGCAAAACACTGATTGCAAAGGGTCGGCTAAGGGAGGTAATATTTCTTTTTCTATGTTTTAAATGAAAACGTAATTATACTATTGTTTGTTTTTCCTCTTTACTGAAAACGTAATCATATATGTTTTTTTGCAATTGGGAGTAACATGAGAAGTTATTACAAATTGAAGAAAAGCTAAGGAATGTCTCCATGAAGGAAAAATTATATCCAAGAACTTAGACTTGCCAATGTTCACGGCGACATTTACATTTTTACTAGAAAATGTTTCAAGAATATGTCATATGCAAGTTTCTATCTCTGAAAAGGAAATAGCAGATAGTGAGTATAGCAAATGTATCAAGTTGCTTAAAAAGAAAACTTGGATTACACTTCGTCCACATGAAGCAGAAAAGTTCAAATCATTAGAGACAATCGTGAATTTGAAATGGGAATATACACAAAATATTCTCATTAAAAGTTTAAAGTGATTCATGTATGATTATGAATAAGTATAGTTTCTTTTTTTTTTCTTTTTTTTCTGTTTTTCTTTTTCTTCTTTCTTTTTCTGATTACATTGTCAATAATCATAGTGAAATTGCACAATGATACCACCAAATATGAAAAAGAATATGAAACGTTCCTTAATAACATATATACGCTGGACCGAAATCAAGGGCTTAATTCCACCATTTCTTGGGGAGATGAAAACTTGAAGAGTAGTATATCAGATCTGGGGGACAGCAGCAAACCTGCCTTATGTTGAACCTACTACCAAACCTGCAGAAATGATTTATCATCTCAATGTAAGTTATGTTTGATAATGTATTGTATGTAATAAGTTTTTTTCTACGGATCATTTGACAATTTTATCAATTTTATGTTGATTAGTTCCCAAGAAAACCACATTATTCCAGTTTTGTTGATGGATATCTCAGCTTAGACCTCAGCAAAACATTGATTGCAAAGGGTCAGTTAAGGGAGGTAATATTTCCTTTTCAATGTTTTAACTGAAAAAGTAATTATACTTTTGCTTGTTTTTCCTGTTTACTGAAAACATAATGATATATGCTTTTCTTTCTTTGCTTTAGAAATGATTTCTAACCTATAATATTTTTTGGCTTCTTTTTGACTTGTTAGACCTATTTTCATTCAATTACAGCCCGTGATTTATTTCAAGCAGTATTCAAAGGAAATTTTACCCAAAATTATAAAGTACAAAATATAAATCCGTGAATCCACCAAAGAACATTGTTCGTGTGATGTTATGGGCTTTCTCACTAATTTTCACTGAATCTAAATCTAAGTTTAATGGAAAATACCTTAGCCGATGGAAGGTTCTGCAGAGTTTGCAGTTGGGAGTAACATGCGAAGTTATTGCAAATTGGAGAAAAGCTAAGGAATGTTTCCATGAAGGAAAAATTATATCCAAGAACTTATACTTTCCAATGTTTACGGCGACATTTACATTGTTAATAGAAAATGATTCTCTCAAATTAAATGTGTCAACGGAGAAAAAAATGTAGAAAATTTTTGGGACAAAGCACCTTTACAGGTTTAACATGCTAAGAAGATGTTAGACGAAAAAAAAATTGCTTCCAAAAGTGTAGGATCTTGCTTATAGTTACGTTTCATCAATTCAAATCAAGAATATGTCATATGCAAGTTTCTATCTGTGAAAAGGAAATAGCAGATAGAAAGTATATCAAATGTATGAAGTTGCTTAAAAAGGACACTTGGATTACACTTCGTCCACATGAAGCAGAAAAGTTCAAATCATTAGAGACAATCGTGAATTTGAAATGGGAATATACACATAAAATATTCTCATTAGAAGTACAAAGTGATTCATGTATGATTATGAATAAGTATAGTTTCTTTTTTTCGTTTTTTTCCGTTTTTCTTTTTCTTCTTTCTTTTTCTGATTACATTGTCAATAATCACAGTGAAATTGCACAATGATACCACCAAATATGAAAAAGAATGTGAAACGTTCCTTAATAACATATATATACGCTCGTGGACCCAAATCAAGGGCTTAATTCCACCATTTCTTGGGGAGATGAAAACTTGAAGAGTAGTATATCAGATCTGGTGGACAGCAACACACCTGCCTTAAGTTGAACCTACTACCAAAGCTGATAAAATGAGTTATGATCTCAATGTAAGTTATGTTTAATAATGTATTGTATGTAATAAGTTTTTTTCTACGGATCATTTGACAATTTTATCAATTTTATGTTGATTAGTTCCCAAGAAAACCACATTATTCCAGTTTTGTTGATTGATATCTCAGCTTAGACCTTAGCAAAACGTTGATCGCAAAGGGTCAGTTAAAGGAGGTAATATTTCATTTTCTATGTTTTAACTGAAAACGTAATTATACTTTTGCTTGTTTTTCCTCTTTACTGAAAACATAATGATATATGTTTTTCTTTCTTTTCTTTAGAAATGATTTCTAACCTATAATATTTATTGGCTTCTTTTTGACTTGTTAGACCTATTTTCATTCAATGAGAGCCCGTGATTTATTTCAAGCAGTATTCAAAGGAAACTTTGCCCAAAATTATAAAGTACAAAATATAAATCCGTGATTCCACCAAAGAACATTGTTCGTGTGATGTTATGGGCTTTCTCACTAATTTTCACCGAATCTAAATCTATGTTTAATGGAAAATACCTAAGCCGATGGAAGGTTCTGCAGAGTTTGCAGTTGGGAGTACCATGCGAAGTTATTACAAATTGTAGAAAAGCTAAGGAATGTTTCCATGAAGGAAAAATTATATCCAAGAACTTATACTTTCCAATGTTTACGGCGACATTAACATTGTTAATAGAAAATGTTTCTCTCAAATTAAATGTGTCAAAGGAGAAAAAAATGTAGAAAATTTTTGGGACAAAGCACCTTTACAGGTTTAACATGTTAAGAAGATGTTAGACGGAAAAAAAATTGCTGCCAAAAGTGTAGGACCTTGCTTATAGTTACATTTCATCAATTCAAATCAAGAATATGTCATATGCAAGTTTCTATCTGTGAAAAGGAAATAGCAGATAGAAAGTATAGCAAATGTATGAAGTTGCTTAAAAAGGACACTTAGATTACACTTCGTCCACATGAAGCAGAAAAGTTCAAATCATTAGAGACAATCGTGAATTTGAAATGGGAATATACACATAAAATATTCTCATTAGATGTACAGAGTAATTCATGTATGATTATGAATAAGTATAGTTTCTTTTTTTCTGTTTTTTTTCTGTTTTTCTTTTTCTTCTTTCTTTTTCTGATTACATTGTCAATAATCACAGTGAAATTGCACAATGATACCACCAAATATAAAGAAGAATGTGAAACGTTCCTTAATAACATATATACGCTCGTGGACCGAAATCAAGGGCTTAATTCCACCATTTCTTGGGGAGATGAAAACTTGAAGAGTAGTATATCAGATCTGGTGGACAGCAGCAAACCTGCCTCATGTTGAACCTATTACCAAAGCTGCTAAATTGAGTTATGATCTCAATGTAAGTTATGTTTAATATATATTGTATGTAATAAGTTTTTTTCTACGGATCATTTGACAATTTTATCAATTTTATGTTGATTAGTTCCCAAGAAAACCACATTATTACAGTTTTGTTGATGGATATCTCTGCTTAGACCTCAGCAAAACATTGATTGCAAAGGGTCAGTTAAGGGAGGTAATATTTCCTTTTCAATGTTTTAACTGAAAAAGTAATTATACTTTTGCTTATTTTTCCTGTTTACTAAAAACAAAATGATATATGCTTTTCTTTCTTTGCTTTAGAAATGATTTCTAACCTATAATATTTTTTGGCTTCTTTTTGACTTGTTAGACCTATTTTCATTCAATTACAGCCCGTGATTTATTTCAAGCAGTATTCAAAGGAAATTTTACCCAAAATTATAAAGTACAAAATATAAATCCGTGAATCCACCAAAGAACATTGTTCGTGTGATGTTATGGGCTTTCTCACTAATTTTCACTGAATCTAAATCTAAGTTTAATGGAAAATACCTTAGCCGATGGATGGTTCTGCAGAGTTTGCAGTTGGGAGTAACATGCGAAGTTATTGCAAATTGGAGAAAAGCTAAGGAATACTTCCATGAAGGAAAAATTATATCCAAGAACTTTGACTTTATAATGTTTACGGCGACATTTACATTGTTAATAGAAAATGTTTCTCTCAAATTAAATGTGTCAAAGGAGAAAAAAATAGTAGAAAATTTTTGGGACAAAGCACCTTTACAGGTTTAACATGTTAAGAAGATGTTAGACGGAAAAAAAATTGCTGCCAAAAGTGTAGGATCTTGCTTATAGTTACGTTTCATCAATTCAAATCAAGAATATGTCATATGCAAGTTTCTATCTGTGAAAAGGAAATAGCAGATAGAAAGTATATCAAATGTCTGAAGTTGCTTAAAAAGGACACATGGATTACACTTCGTCCACATGAAGCAGAAAAGTTCAAATCATTAGAGACAATCGTGAATTTGAAATGGGAATATACACATAAAATATTCTCATTAGAAGTACAAAGTGATTAGTGTATGATTATGAATAAGTATAGTTTCTTTTTTTCGTTTTTTTCCGTTTTTCTTTTTCTTCTTTCTTTTTCTGATTACATTGTCAATAATCACAGTGAAATTGCACAATAATACCACCAAATATGAAAAAGAATGTGAAACGTTCCTTAATAACATATATACGCTCGTGGACCCAAATCAAGGGCTTAATTCCACCATTTCTTGGGGAGATGAAAACTTGAAGAGTAGTATATCAGATCTGGTGGACAGCAGCACACCTGCCTTAAGTTGAACCTACTACCAAAGCTGATAAAATGAGTTATGATCTCAATGTAAGTTATGTTTAATAATGTATTGTATGTAATAAGTTTTTTTCTACGGATCATTTGACAATTTTATCAATTTTATGTTGATTAGTTCCCAAGAAAACCACATTATTCCAGTTTTGTTGATTGATATCTCAGCTTAGACCTTAGCAAAACGTTGATCGCAAAGGGTCAGTTAAAGGAGGTAATATTTCCTTTCTATGTTTTAACTGAAAACGTAATTATACTTTTGCTTGTTTTTCCTCTTTACTGAAAACATAATGATATATGTTTTTCTTTCTTTTCTTTAGAAATGATTTCTAACCTATAATATTTTTTGGCTTCTTTTTGACTTGTTAGACCTATTTTCGTTCAATGAGAGCCCGTGATTTATTTCAAGCAGTATTCAAAGGAAATTTTGCCCAAAATTATAAAGTACAAAATATAAATCCGTGATTCCACCAAAGAACATTGTTCGTGTGATGTTAAGGGCTTTCTCACTAATTTTCACCGAATTTAAATCTAAGTTTAATGGAAAATACCTAAGCCGATGGAAGGTTCTGCAGAGTTTGCAGTTGGGAGTAACATGCGAAGTTATTGCAAATTGTAGAAAAGCTAAGGAATGTATCCATGAAGGAAAAATTATATCCAAGAACTTAGACTTTCCAATGTTTACGGCGACATTTACATTGTTAATAGAAATCGTTTCTCTCAAATTAAACGTGTCAAAGGAGAAAAAAATAGTAGAAAATTTTTAGGACGAAGCAAGGTTTAACATGTTAAGAAGATGTTAGACGGAAAAAAATTGCTGCCAAAAGTGTAGGACCTTGCTTATAGTTACGATTCATCAATTCAAATCAAGAATATGTCATATGCAAGTTTCTATCTGTGAAAAGGAAATAGCAGATAGAAAGTATAGCAAATATATGAAGTTGCTTAAAAAGGACACTTGGATTAGACTTCGTCCACATGAAGCAGAAAAGTTCAAATCATTATAGACAATCGTGAATTTGAAATAGGAATATACACATAAAATATTCTCATTAGAAGTACAAAGTGATTCATGTATGATTATGAATAAGTATAATTTCTTTTTTTCTTTTTTTTCCGTTTTTCTTTTTCTTCTTTCTTTTTCTGATTACATTGTCAATAATCACAGTGAAATTGCACAATGATACCACCAAATATGAAAAAGAATGTGAAACGTTCCTTAATAACATATATACGCTCGTGGACCGAAATCAAGGGCTTAATTCCACCATTTCTTGGGGAGATGAAAACTTGAAGAGTAGTATATTAGATCTGGTGGACAGCTGCAAACCTGCCTTATGTTGAACCTATTACCAAAGCTGCTAAAATGAGTTATGATCTCAATGTAAGTCATGTTTAATAATGTATTGTATGTAATAAGTTTTTTTCTACGGATCATTTGACAATTTTATCAATTTTATGTTGATTAGTTCCCAAGAAAACCACATTATTCCAGTTTTGTTGATGGATATCTCAGCTTAGACCTTAGCAAAACGTTGATCGCAAAGGGTCAGTTAAAGGAGGTAATATTTCCTTTTCTATGTTTTAAATGAAAACGTAATTATACTTTTGCTTGTTTTTCCTCTTTACTGAAAACATAATGATATATGTTTTTCTTTCTTTTCTTTAGAAATGATTTCTAACCTATAATATTTTTTGGCTTCTTTTTGACTTGTTAGACCTATTTTCGTTCAATGAGAGCCCGTGATTTATTTCAAGCAGTATTCAAAGAAAATTTTTCCCAAAATTATAAAGTACAAAATATAAATCCGTGATTCCACCAAAGAACATTGTTCGTGTGATGTTAAGGGCTTTCTCACTAATTTTCACCGAATTTAAATCTAAGTTTAATGGAAAATACCTAAGCCGATGGAAGGTTCTGCAGAGTTTGCAGTTGGGAGTAACATGCGAAGTTATTGCAAATTGTAGAAAAGCTAAGGAATGTATCCATGAAGGAAAAATTATATCCAAGAACTTAGACTTTCCAATGTTTACGGCGACATTTACATTGTTAATAGAAAATGTTTCTCTCAAATTAAACGTGTCAAAGGAGAAAAAAGTAGTAGAAAATTTTTGGGACGAAGCACCTTTACAGGTTTAACATGTTAAGAAGATGTTAGACGGAAAAAAATTGCTGCCAAAAGTGTAGGACCTTGCTTATAGTTACGATTCATCAATTCAAATCAAGAATATGTCATATGCAAGTTTCTATCTGTGAAAAGGAAATAGCAGATAGAAAGTATAGCAAATGTATGAAGTTGCTTAAGAAGGACACTTGGATTAGACTTCGTCCACATGAAGCAGAAAATTTCAAATCATTATAGACAATCGTGAATTTGAAATAGGAATATACACATAAAATATTCTCATTAGAAGTACAAAGTGATTCATGTATGATTATGAATAAGTATAGTTTCTTTTTTTCTTTTTTTTCCGTTTTTCTTTTTCTTCTTTCTTTTTTTTTCTGATTACAAATCATTAGAGACAATCGTGAATTTGAAATGGGAATATACACATAAAATATTCATATTAGAAGTACAAAGTGATTCTTGTATGATTATGAATAAGTATAGTTTCTTTTTTTCATTTTTTTCCGTTTTTCTTTTTCTTCTTTCTTTTTCTGATTACATTGTCAATAATCACAGTGAAATTGCACAATGATACCACCAAATATGAAAAAGAATGTGAAACGTTCCTTAATAACATATATACGCTCGTGGACCGAAATCAAGGGCTTAATTCCACCATTTCTTGGGGAGATGAAAACTTGAAGAGTAGTATATTAGATCTGGTGGACAGCTGCAAACCTGCCTTATGTTGAACCTACTACCAAAGCTGCTAAAATGAGTTATGATCTCAATGTAAGTCATGTTTAATAATGTATTGTATGTAATAAGTTTTTTTCTACGGATCATTTGACAATTTTATCAATTTTATGTTGATTAGTTCCCAAGAAAACCACATTATTCCAGTTTTGTTGATGGATATCTCAGCTTAGACCTTAGCAAAACGTTGATCGCAAAGGGTCAGTTAAAGGAGGTAATATTTCCTTTTCTATGTTTTAATTGAAAACGTAATTATACTTTTGCTTGTTTTTCCTCTTTACTGAAAACATAATGATATATGTTTTTCTTTCTTTTCTTTAGAAATGATTTCTAACCTATAATATTTTTTGGCTTCTTTTTGACTTGTTAGACCTATTTTCGTTCAATGAGAGCCCGTGATTTATTTCAAGCAGTATTCAAAGAAAATTTTTCCCAAAATTATAAAGTACAAAATATAAATCCGTGATTCCACCAAAGAACATTGTTCGTGTGATGTTAAGGGCTTTCTCACTAATTTTCACCGAATCTAAATCTAAGTTTAATGGAAAATACCTAAGCCGATGGAAGGTTCTGCAGAGTTTGCAGTTGGGAGTAACATGCGAAGTTATTGCAAATTGTAGAAAAGCTAAGGAATGTATCCATGAAGGAAAAATTATATCCAAGAACTTAGACTTTCCAATGTTTACGGCGACATTTACATTGTTAATAGAAAATGTTTCTCTCAAATTAAACGTGTCAAAGGAGAAAAAAGTAGTAGAAAATTTTTGGGACGAAGCACCTTTACAGGTTTAACATGTTAAGAAGATGTTAGACGGAAAAAAATTGCTGCCAAAAGTGTAGGACCTTGCTTATAGTTACGATTCATCAATTCAAATCAAGAATATGTCATATGCAAGTTTCTATCTGTGAAAAGGAAATAGCAGATAGAAAGTATAGCAAATGTATGAAGTTGCTTAAGAAGGACACTTGGATTAGACTTCGTCCACATGAAGCAGAAAATTTCAAATCATTATAGACAATCGTGAATTTGAAATAGGAATATACACATAAAATATTCTCATTAGAAGTACAAAGTGATTCATGTATGATTATGAATAAGTATAGTTTCTTTTTTTCTTTTTTTTCCGTTTTTCTTTTTCTTCTTTCTTTTTTTTTTTCTGATTACAAATCATTAGAGACAATCGTGAATTTGAAATGGGAATATACACATAAAATATTCATATTAGAAGTACAAAGTGATTCTTGTATGATTATGAATAAGTATAGTTTCTTTTTTTCATTTTTTTCCGTTTTTCTTTTTCTTCTTTCTTTTTCTGATTACATTGTCAATAATCACAGTGAAATTGCACAATGATACCACCAAATATGAAAAAGAATGTGAAACGTTCCTTAATAACATATATACGCTCGTGGACCGAAATCAAGGGCTTAATTCCACCATTTCTTGGGGAGATGAAAACTTGAAGAGTAGTATATTAGATCTGGTGGACAGCTGCAAACCTGCCTTATGTTGAACCTACTACCAAAGCTGCTAAAATGAGTTATGATCTCAATGTAAGTCATGTTTAATAATGTATTGTATGTAATAAGTTTTTTTCTACGGATCATTTGACAATTTTATCAATTTTATGTTGATTAGTTCCCAAGAAAACCACATTATTCCAGTTTTGTTGATGGATATCTCAGCTTAGACCTTAGCAAAACGTTGATCGCAAAGGGTCAGTTAAAGGAGGTAATATTTCCTTTTCTATGTTTTAATTGAAAACGTAATTATACTTTTGCTTGTTTTTCCTCTTTACTGAAAACATAATGATATATGTTTTTCTTTCTTTTCTTTAGAAATGATTTCTAACCTATAATATTTTTTGGCTTCTTTTTGACTTGTTAGACCTATTTTCGTTCAATGAGAGCCCGTGATTTATTTCAAGCAGTATTCAAAGAAAATTTTTCCCAAAATTATAAAGTACAAAATATAAATCCGTGATTCCACCAAAGAACATTGTTCGTGTGATGTTAAGGGCTTTCTCACTAATTTTCACCGAATTTAAATCTAAGTTTAATGGAAAATACCTAAGCCGATGGAAGGTTCTGCAGAGTTTGCAGTTGGGAGTAACATGCGAAGTTATTGCAAATTGTAGAAAAGCTAAGGAATGTATCCATGAAGGAAAAATTATATCCAAGAACTTAGACTTTCCAATGTTTACGGCGACATTTACATTGTTAATAGAAAATGTTTCTCTCAAATTAAACGTGTCAAAGGAGAAAAAAGTAGTAGAAAATTTTTGGGACGAAGCACCTTTACAGGTTTAACATGTTAAGAAGATGTTAGACGGAAAAAAATTGCTGCCAAAAGTGTAGGACCTTGCTTATAGTTACGATTCATCAATTCAAATCAAGAATATGTCATATGCAAGTTTCTATCTGTGAAAAGGAAATAGCAGATAGAAAGTATAGCAAATGTATGAAGTTGCTTAAGAAGGACACTTGGAGACAATCGTGAATTTGAAATGGGAATATACACATAAAATATTCATATTAGAAGTACAAAGTGATTCATGTATGATTATGAATAAGTATAGTTTCTTTTTTTCATTTTTTTTCCGTTTTTCTTTTTCTTCTTTCTTTTTCTGATTACATTGTCAATAATCACAGTGAAATTGCACAATGATACCACCAAATATGAAAAAGAATGTGAAACGTTCCTTAATAACATATATACGCTCGTGGACCGAAATCAAGGGCTTAATTCCACCATTTCTTGGGGAGATGAAAACTTGAAGAGTAGTATATTAGATCTGGTGGACAGCTGCAAACCTGCCTTATGTTGAACCTACTACCAAAGCTGCTAAAATGAGTTATGATCTCAATGTAAGTCATGTTTAATAATGTATTGTATGTAATAAGTTTTTTTCTACGGATCATTTGACAATTTTATCAATTTTATGTTGATTAGTTCCCAAGAAAACCACATTATTCCAGTTTTGTTGATGGATATCTCAGCTTAGACCTTAGCAAAACGTTGATCGCAAAGGGTCAGTTAAAGGAGGTAATATTTCCTTTTCTATGTTTTAATTGAAAACGTAATTATACTTTTGCTTGTTTTTCCTCTTTACTGAAAACATAATGATATATGTTTTTCTTTCTTTTCTTTAGAAATGATTTCTAACCTATAATATTTTTTGGCTTCTTTTTGACTTGTTAGACCTATTTTCGTTCAATGAGAGCCCGTGATTTATTTCAAGCAGTATTCAAAGAAAATTTTTCCCAAAATTATAAAGTACAAAATATAAATCCGTGATTCCACCAAAGAACATTGTTCGTGTGATGTTAAGGGCTTTCTCACTAATTTTCACCGAATCTAAATCTAAGTTTAATGGAAAATACCTAAGCCGATGGAAGGTTCTGCAGAGTTTGCAGTTGGGAGTAACATGCGAAGTTATTGCAAATTGTAGAAAAGCTAAGGAATGTATCCATGAAGGAAAAATTATATCCAAGAACTTAGACTTTCCAATGTTTACGGCGACATTTACATTGTTAATAGAAAATGTTTCTCTCAAATTAAACGTGTCAAAGGAGAAAAAAGTAGTAGAAAATTTTTGGGACGAAGCACCTTTACAGGTTTAACATGTTAAGAAGATGTTAGACGGAAAAAAATTGCTGCCAAAAGTGTAGGACCTTGCTTATAGTTACGATTCATCAATTCAAATCAAGAATATGTCATATGCAAGTTTCTATCTGTGAAAAGGAAATAGCAGATAGAAAGTATAGCAAATGTATGAAGTTGCTTAAGAAGGACACTTGGATTAGACTTCGTCCACATGAAGCAGAAAATTTCAAATCATTATAGACAATCGTGAATTTGAAATAGGAATATACACATAAAATATTCTCATTAGAAGTACAAAGTGATTCATGTATGATTATGAATAAGTATAGTTTCTTTTTTTCTTTTTTTTCCGTTTTTCTTTTTCTTCTTTCTTTTTTTTTTTCTGATTACAAATCATTAGAGACAATCGTGAATTTGAAATGGGAATATACACATAAAATATTCATATTAGAAGTACAAAGTGATTCTTGTATGATTATGAATAAGTATAGTTTCTTTTTTTCATTTTTTTCCGTTTTTCTTTTTCTTCTTTCTTTTTCTGATTACATTGTCAATAATCACAGTGAAATTGCACAATGATACCACCAAATATGAAAAAGAATGTGAAACGTTCCTTAATAACATATATACGCTCGTGGACCGAAATCAAGGGCTTAATTCCACCATTTCTTGGGGAGATGAAAACTTGAAGAGTAGTATATTAGATCTGGTGGACAGCTGCAAACCTGCCTTATGTTGAACCTACTACCAAAGCTGCTAAAATGAGTTATGATCTCAATGTAAGTCATGTTTAATAATGTATTGTATGTAATAAGTTTTTTTCTACGGATCATTTGACAATTTTATCAATTTTATGTTGATTAGTTCCCAAGAAAACCACATTATTCCAGTTTTGTTGATGGATATCTCAGCTTAGACCTTAGCAAAACGTTGATCGCAAAGGGTCAGTTAAAGGAGGTAATATTTCCTTTTCTATGTTTTAATTGAAAACGTAATTATACTTTTGCTTGTTTTTCCTCTTTACTGAAAACATAATGATATATGTTTTTCTTTCTTTTCTTTAGAAATGATTTCTAACCTATAATATTTTTTGGCTTCTTTTTGACTTGTTAGACCTATTTTCGTTCAATGAGAGCCCGTGATTTATTTCAAGCAGTATTCAAAGAAAATTTTTCCCAAAATTATAAAGTACAAAATATAAATCCGTGATTCCACCAAAGAACATTGTTCGTGTGATGTTAAGGGCTTTCTCACTAATTTTCACCGAATTTAAATCTAAGTTTAATGGAAAATACCTAAGCCGATGGAAGGTTCTGCAGAGTTTGCAGTTGGGAGTAACATGCGAAGTTATTGCAAATTGTAGAAAAGCTAAGGAATGTATCCATGAAGGAAAAATTATATCCAAGAACTTAGACTTTCCAATGTTTACGGCGACATTTACATTGTTAATAGAAAATGTTTCTCTCAAATTAAACGTGTCAAAGGAGAAAAAAGTAGTAGAAAATTTTTGGGACGAAGCACCTTTACAGGTTTAACATGTTAAGAAGATGTTAGACGGAAAAAAATTGCTGCCAAAAGTGTAGGACCTTGCTTATAGTTACGATTCATCAATTCAAATCAAGAATATGTCATATGCAAGTTTCTATCTGTGAAAAGGAAATAGCAGATAGAAAGTATAGCAAATGTATGAAGTTGCTTAAGAAGGACACTTGGACAATCTTTTGAAATGGGAATACAAAGACAATCGTGAATTTGAAATGGGAATATACACATAAAATATTCATATTAGAAGTACAAAGTGATTCATGTATGATTATGAATAAGTATAGTTTCTTTTTTTCATTTTTTTTCCGTTTTTCTTTTTCTTCTTTCTTTTTCTGATTACATTGTCAATAATCACAGTGAAATTGCACAATGATACCACCAAATATGAAAAAGAATGTGAAACGTTCCTTAATAACATATATACGCTCGTGGACCGAAATCAAGGGCTTAATTCCACCATTTCTTGGGGAGATGAAAACTTGAAGAGTAGTATATTAGATCTGGTGGACAGCTGCAAACCTGCCTTATGTTGAACCTACTACCAAAGCTGCTAAAATGAGTTATGATCTCAATGTAAGTCATGTTTAATAATGTATTGTATGTAATAAGTTTTTTTCTACGGATCATTTGACAATTTTATCAATTTTATGTTGATTAGTTCCCAAGAAAACCACATTATTCCAGTTTTGTTGATGGATATCTCAGCTTAGACCTTAGCAAAACGTTGATCGCAAAGGGTCAGTTAAAGGAGGTAATATTTCCTTTTCTATGTTTTAATTGAAAACGTAATTATACTTTTGCTTGTTTTTCCTCTTTACTGAAAACATAATGATATATGTTTTTCTTTCTTTTCTTTAGAAATGATTTCTAACCTATAATATTTTTTGGCTTCTTTTTGACTTGTTAGACCTATTTTCGTTCAATGAGAGCCCGTGATTTATTTCAAGCAGTATTCAAAGAAAATTTTTCCCAAAATTATAAAGTACAAAATATAAATCCGTGATTCCACCAAAGAACATTGTTCGTGTGATGTTAAGGGCTTTCTCACTAATTTTCACCGAATCTAAATCTAAGTTTAATGGAAAATACCTAAGCCGATGGAAGGTTCTGCAGAGTTTGCAGTTGGGAGTAACATGCGAAGTTATTGCAAATTGTAGAAAAGCTAAGGAATGTTTCCATGAAGGAAAAATCATATCCAAGAACTTAGACTTTCCAATGTTTACGGCGACATTTACATTGTTAATAGAAAATGTTTCTCTCAAATTAAACGTGTCAAAGGAGAAAAAAGTAGTAGAAAATTTTTGGGACGAAGCACCTTTACAGGTTTAACATGTTAAGAAGATGTTAGACGGAAAAAAATTGCTGCCAAAAGTGTAGGACCTTGCTTATAGTTACGATTCATCAATTCAAATCAAGAATATGTCATATGCAAGTTTCTATCTGTGAAAAGGAAATAGCAGATAGAAAGTATAGCAAATGTATGAAGTTGCTTAAGAAGGACACTTGGATTAGACTTCGTCCACATGAAGCAGAAAATTTCAAATCATTATAGACAATCGTGAATTTGAAATAGGAATATACACATAAAATATTCTCATTAGAAGTACAAAGTGATTCATGTATGATTATGAATAAGTATAGTTTCTTTTTTTCTTTTTTTTCCGTTTTTCTTTTTCTTCTTTCTTTTTTTTTTTCTGATTACAAATCATTAGAGACAATCGTGAATTTGAAATGGGAATATACACATAAAATATTCATATTAGAAGTACAAAGTGATTCTTGTATGATTATGAATAAGTATAGTTTCTTTTTTTCATTTTTTTCCGTTTTTCTTTTTCTTCTTTCTTTTTCTGATTACATTGTCAATAATCACAGTGAAATTGCACAATGATACCACCAAATATGAAAAAGAATGTGAAACGTTCCTTAATAACATATATACGCTCGTGGACCGAAATCAAGGGCTTAATTCCACCATTTCTTGGGGAGATGAAAACTTGAAGAGTAGTATATTAGATCTGGTGGACAGCTGCAAACCTGCCTTATGTTGAACCTACTACCAAAGCTGCTAAAATGAGTTATGATCTCAATGTAAGTCATGTTTAATAATGTATTGTATGTAATAAGTTTTTTTCTACGGATCATTTGACAATTTTATCAATTTTATGTTGATTAGTTCCCAAGAAAACCACATTATTCCAGTTTTGTTGATGGATATCTCAGCTTAGACCTTAGCAAAACGTTGATCGCAAAGGGTCAGTTAAAGGAGGTAATATTTCCTTTTCTATGTTTTAATTGAAAACGTAATTATACTTTTGCTTGTTTTTCCTCTTTACTGAAAACATAATGATATATGTTTTTCTTTCTTTTCTTTAGAAATGATTTCTAACCTATAATATTTTTTGGCTTCTTTTTGACTTGTTAGACCTATTTTCGTTCAATGAGAGCCCGTGATTTATTTCAAGCAGTATTCAAAGAAAATTTTTCCCAAAATTATAAAGTACAAAATATAAATCCGTGATTCCACCAAAGAACATTGTTCGTGTGATGTTAAGGGCTTTCTCACTAATTTTCACCGAATTTAAATCTAAGTTTAATGGAAAATACCTAAGCCGATGGAAGGTTCTGCAGAGTTTGCAGTTGGGAGTAACATGCGAAGTTATTGCAAATTGTAGAAAAGCTAAGGAATGTATCCATGAAGGAAAAATTATATCCAAGAACTTAGACTTTCCAATGTTTACGGCGACATTTACATTGTTAATAGAAAATGTTTCTCTCAAATTAAACGTGTCAAAGGAGAAAAAAGTAGTAGAAAATTTTTGGGAAGAAGCACCTTTACAGGTTTAACATGTTAAGAAGATGTTAGACGGAAAAAAATTGCTGCCAAAAGTGCAGGACCTTGCTTATAGTTACGATTCATCAATTCAAATCAAGAATATGTCATATGCAAGTTTCTATCTGTGAAAAGGAAATAGCAGATAGAAAGTATAGCAAATGTATGAAGTTGCTTAAGAAGGACACTTGGATTACACTTCGTCCACATGAAGCAGAAAAGTTCAAATCATTATAGACAATCGTGAATTTGAAATAGGAATATACACATAAAATATTCTCATTAGAAGTACAAAGTGATTCATGTATGATTATGAATAAGTATAGTTTCTTTTTTTCATTTTTTTTCCGTTTTTCTTTTTCTTCTTTCTTTTTTTTTTCTGATTACAAATCATTAGAGACAATCGTGAATTTGAAATGGGAATATACACATAAAATATTCATATTAGAAGTACAAAGTGATTCATGTATGATTATGAATAAGTATAGTTTCTTTTTTTCATTTTTTTTCCGTTTTTCTTTTTCTTCTTTCTTTTTCTGATTACATTGTCAATAATCACAGTGAAATTGCACAATGATACCACCAAATATGAAAAAGAATGTGAAACGTTCCTTAATAACATATATACGCTCGTGGACCGAAATCAAGGGCTTAATTCCACCATTTCTTGGGGAGATGAAAACTTGAAGAGTAGTATATTAGATCTGGTGGACAGCTGCAAACCTGCCTTATGTTGAACCTACTACCAAAGCTGCTAAAATGAGTTATGATCTCAATGTAAGTCATGTTTAATAATGTATTGTATGTAATAAGTTTTTTTCTACGGATCATTTGACAATTTTATCAATTTTATGTTGATTAGTTCCCCAG